>NC_136793.1:16918340-16920840 GCF_951216825.1 Electrona antarctica | reverse complement strand
CACACACACACACACACACACACACACACACACACACACACACACACACACACACACACACACACACAAACACACACACTCTCTCTCTCACGGTCACTATGGTGACAGAGTTGCTAGGTTTGTGTGTATTATAATGAACAGTCACTGGAGCTTTGTTTATGAGAATGAAACCATGCAGGCAGGCAGGCAGGCAGGCAGACAGACAGACAGACAGACAGACAGACAGACAGACAGACAGACAGACAGACAGACAGACAGACAGACAGACAGACAGACAGACAGACGTGATCCATCTACCACCATGCATCTTTTTCTTTCTGACTAATACATACCTACGTAGCTCCATAATGCACTGCTGCACGCTCAGGAGGGGGGGGGGGGGGGGGTGCTTAGACCTCTGACCTTGGAGGTCAGACTGTCATGTCTAGAATGTGGACAGTGTGACAAACTAGACATGAAGAATCCACATCGTTCACATTTCGGGCCACAGCGAGATGGATGCTTTTAGACACAAAGTTTGCAGGTCATAGTGTCACATAACTAGATGATTAGAGAGCTCTGCCTACATTCAAGGAATGGACTACAACTGGCGGGAAACAACAACAGTACATTTTGACAGCACATGTTGATTTAGTCATACGTAGTATTTTAAATAGGATTCCACGTCCGAGTTTGCTCCAGTGCATTCCTTCTACAAATCATTTTACGTTTGGTAACTTTGGTTGCACTCTGAAAGTAACAGATCTACAAGCTCAAGCTTGTAGATCTGCTATTTTCAGCATGCAACCACGTCTAAAATCAGGCATTACGACCCAATCAAGACATCGCCAAAATACAGTTTTGGTGACAAAATCAAAAACTTTTCAGATGACTAAAAATAAAACAAAATAATATTTTATTTTGTTAGCATATTTTGCTGTCAAAATCAACATTAGGCCGAATACAGTAAATGCATATTCATTTGGGGATCCTTGACACGAACAATGTTTGTGAACACTATGCAAGCTGTGGCTGAAGTTGGAGAATGCATAGGTTGTCATCGACGAACATCCAAATTAGAGGGGGGAAAGAAAAAAAAAATCAACATTTCAGCCTTGCAAAAACCTCTGTCCCAGAATCCTCGGCTCTGTCTCCATAACTCTGTCAACAACAAGGTTGAGCAACAGTTGGCCCTGGAGCTCCGGACGGGACGCCCTGGTCAAGGCCTGGAGGGGTGGGGGTGAGCCCCCCTGCCTGGCATCAACAGACTGCTCTTATCTCAACCCCCTCCCTCAAGTCCGGTCCTGTCCTCACTGGTCAGACAACACCTCCTTATCCACACGTCTCTCTCACACGCACGCACGCACGCACGCACGCACGCACGCACGCACGCACGCACGCACGCACGCACACACACACACACACACACACACACACACACACACACACACACACACACACACACACACAGTGTCCAAACATGCATCCATTTTTATGCGTCATTTGATAGAGATACGCAGCAAGCTTTTGCACACGGCTACATGTGATGAGGTCATGCAAACACATGAGATAATGTCACAATAACAATGTAATACAATCATTTAGTTGGATAGTGTAGCCCGAGTGGCTACTCAGCCACCTGGTCTATGTGTGGAAGTGTCTCTGAGCAAGGCACTTAACCCCCAACTGCTCCCCAGGCACCACATTAATCCACTTCCCCAGTGGTCCTAATAGTTAGATTAGTTTCAATGAGCAGTTGCTGTTACACATGGGGACACTCTGGACTGTGTGGAAGAGTTCACATGTTGGTCGTCTTGTCAGGAAAAGCACAAAAGGACATGAGAGCGAGACTATAGGGAGGCTATATACATACATTCATGAATCCACTTGCTGACCAACTGTCGGTATTGAGCAATTTTTCTATATAGGGGGATATATGTGTGATCATACCATTAACATCCTATTTAAGGCAAGATTTTCAAAATGTCATTATGCTTGACATGTCAAACTAGGGGTTTTTCATGATTCTGAATCTATTCCAAGCATTAAAAACGGCCATAACCACTTGCCCAAATGTGCCCAAAATGTGCTGACCTCATCACATTTATGATGACGGCTATGGATTTTTTTTCCTTTTTTGTGCAAAGCTAATGATTGGAATGGATTCAGAATCATGAATACCCCCTAGTTTGACACGTCACATGCTACATTTTTACATTTTTGCCTTATACAGTATAGGATGTTAATGGTATGGTCACAATCACAACCCCTATAAAACATGAAAGAACCTACCATTTCCATTCAATATATTTTAAAATATCTTTAGAGCTTATTCTTTAATTTCCATTTCTGCTACAGTCCGGCAGCCGAGGTGGACGGGTGGGAAATTTGGTATATAGTCTTTTTTATTGGCCTAAAATATTGTCTATATACATACATTCATGAATCCACTTGCTGACCGGCTGTCAGTATTGGCCATTCTTTTATAGGGGTTTCTTGTGACCCTACCATTAACATCCTA
>NC_136793.1:16903340-16915840 GCF_951216825.1 Electrona antarctica | reverse complement strand
CTCACCCTGACAGCGTAAAGACTAAAGATGGATGGGTCTGGTAGAGACCACTTTCCATCTATACCAGTGGCTTTCAAACGTTTTCATCTGAAGGACCCCCATATAATCAATATATCAATATTTGCCAGCAACTCCACATCTGACCGGGCGGCGGTGGCTCAGGGGTCGAGTGGCTGGATGGTAACCGCAAGGTTGCCGCAGTTCGAACCCGGGCTCCCCCAGAGTTAGTGTCGAAGTGTCCTTGAGCAAGACTCTGAACCCCTAATTGCTCCTGATGTGCTGGTTGGTGCCTTGCATGGTTTCCGCCGCCATCGGTGTATGAATGTGTGTGTTAATGGTTGAATGTAATGCACAATCTATGGCCTTGGATAAAGGCGCTATATAAATGCACCATTTACCATTTTGACCTCAAACCCGTAGATCTCCATATATGGAGCTGACCTGTTCTGACATTCCATATGTTGATCCTTCCCCATCCATCCTTCCTCTTTGATGTCTCCCTTTTGACTGATACCTGTCCATTCAAACTATAGATGGGCCTGCCTTAAAGTTATTAGTGCAGCCACGACCGGCAGCCAGAGAAAACTAGAGTTCTCAACAGGCCCAGCCCTAACTGGGCCCTCACATTCAAGACACTGCCCCCGCTGCCACCCGTAGATCTCCATATATGGAGCTGACCTGTTCTGACATTCCATATGTTGATCTCACCTCAACAAACCCTGTACACTCAAGACATGCTCCATATATGGCCAGTACAGAATTAATTCCATATGTTGATCTGACCCCCCCAAGCCAAAGCGCCAGCGCTCGCCCAGCAGTCTGCTGTCACCCAGGCGGATGAGGCGTCTTACTGGTTATTACTTGTGCAAGCAGAGCGTGCAAGTAATGTTATCAGTCAGGTGCTACGATGCGTATGTCCCTTAGCAGCATATGATATGACGTCATATGCTGGCACGTTACATACGGAAGCAGACCGTGCAGGTATGTTTTCCGTCATGCTACGAAGCGTATGTCCCATGACGTGATGAAGATATGTACCAATGTCCCTTAGCAGCATATGATATGACGTCATATGCTGGCACGGGACATACGGAAGCAGACCGTGCAGGTATGTTTTCCGTCATGCTACGAAGCGTATGTCACATGACGTGATGAAGATATGTACCAATGTCAGGGTATAATTGGTTTACGATGGTGACGTAATGATGATATGTTTCAGTGTCGGGTGGACTAAAGGTAATGCCCCTATGTATACATGTATGTAATCTGACACCACTGCCATAACAGGCATAAGTAATAATACATACAAAATACTACTTTTTTTCCTCCAAAAGCAAGGTACGTAGCAAATAGCTAAACCTAACCTCCATATTGCAAACGTTCTTTCACAGAGAGGCTGAGATTTGAAAGTTTGTAGCGGTCTACAGTATTGCACGCTCTGCTTGGCAACTAGTAGGCCATATATGGCCTACTAATTATTATTATTATTACTATTATTATTATTATTATTAAGCTATATCAACTGATTTTTCTGGGAAATGGAGGACCGGAACCCTCTTAAGGACACTGGGGGTCCCCCGAACCCAGAATTCACAGAAAATAATCGGGCGACCCTCGGCCCGAAATAATTTGGCGACCCACAGAACTCTGGTAGGCTACATCACCCTGAACTGGAGTCTGGTCTGGACCAATTCAAGTGTCTCATCATCAGTGAGAGTGTAATATACTATATGACAGATTCAGAGTCGTATCATGCCGAAAATAGCAGACCCGCAAGCTCCGGACACGATGTGAGCTTGTAGCTCTTTTCAGTGTGCAGCAGCAACACAGACCGACATACGATGGAGCATAAATCAGGCTTTAAACTGCCAGCGGTTCAATGTCAGTGTTGCCATGTCCGCTTATTATAAGTTACTTTGGTCTTCTTTTTCTGTAAAGTTGCTTGTAGGTCTAAATATTGGTATAGGCTAGTTGCAGGCAGTGTTGTCAAAGTTACTCTAAAACAGCAATATTATTACTTATTACTAGTTACTTAAAATATATATATTACTTTACTTATTGCCAAAAGTAACTATTTGTTTATTAGGCCTACTATTAACCTTTTTTTCTCATCCCCCCCATCTTTTGTCCCCAAAAGTCTTATTCAACATTAGCAGCCCCCCCCCCCCCCCACACCCCTTTTTTCTGCAGGCTACATTGTAAAATCCTCATTGTTTATTTATTTAACTCTGAAAAGTGTACTGTATAGCGTAGCTATAGGCTACACATCATGATGGGTCCATTTGGTTCCATTTGTACGCTCATTTGAATTAAATGAACATTAAGACTTTTACTGTGTATCAATTCATAAATTAAAGACTCAACGAAAATGGGCTCAATATGATAATGGCATTTTAGCAGTTTTGAGCTATCGTTCTTCACGGAATTTGGCAATATAGTAGAGGGCCGTGAGAATCCCTCAGAAACTGACGCTCACACTAATTTGTCAAAAGACCTCTGACCTTTAGATCTCCCGATGAGTAAATTGTTATGATTTGCTTGATCCACTTTTCAGCCTTTTTTTTACCACGTCAAAGAAATCGCATTTGCATATATGCAAATGGAGTCTGACTCTGCAGATAGATAGATAGATAGATAGATAGAAAAATTACATCATTTTAAAAAACGCCAAATGGACTTAGACACAAAAAAGCCTTTCCATTGTGGTCCACTTTGTAACATGAAACTATACACAAACATACTGTACAAACAAAACAAACATATAACAAATAATCTTTATATATAAGGCTGGGAGCTATATATAGAGGTACCCTGAGAGAACAGTCCAGAGCATGGGAGATGGGCTAGGTTATACATAAAGCTGGTTTCCCATGCAGCTTTATGTGTCTCATGTGATGATTTGATTGGCTTTGTGTATATTGTATATGTCAGTCATCAATGTGTATATAGCTCATTGTGTATATTGTGTATAGCTTTTTTCTTTTTGGGCTTGACCCCGTCTTATAGCTGCTTGCAGCTATATTAGGCCAATTATTAGCCTATTATTATTATTATTAATAATATACCGCTATCGCTATCCTATACCGCTATCGTCTCGGTATTATTATTATTAATAATAATAATAATATATGTGAAAATAGCAGATCTACAGACTTGTGCATCTTCTATTTTCAAATAGCCTATATCAATGTTTAAAGACAAAGGGCTTTACCCACCCACCTGGTTGCTTATTTCACTCACACAATCTGGCAACACTGTTCAATGTTTATTATGTTCACTTTATCAACGCTGTGCACATTTCCCCGCCACAGACACACCCACACACAAACACACACACAACACACTTTTTTTCCTTTTTTTTTTTTTTCTTTTTTTTTTTACTTCTTTTCTAACTTATTAAACTAAACGGGGACTTAATCCACACAATGCATTCTTCCTCTTGTTGTTAGGTTTAAAAGGGAGCCAGAATAATAACGACAAAAACAGGACCCTTTGTTTCTCAGAATGACTGAACAAACAAATAAATAAATAAATGAAGACAAAAGCTATCGTCTCGGTATTAAAACCAGCGCACAGCGGTCCATTCCATTCCAAACCCAGTGAACCGTTACGCAACGCGTGTCCACGTGCACGTAACAACTCTCTTATAACAAAAAAAGAAGAAAAAAAGAAGCAACTAATACAATAGTTCCTGTCCCGTTTTTCCAAAAGAAAAAAGAACAACGTTGCAAAGCGAAGCTTTTCAACAGCACGAAGAGAAGAGAAGAGATATGAGCTTCACAACGCAAACTGAATGAAACATAAACTCCACCAATACACATGGAAGTTGAGGTTTTAAGTTGCGAGCAGAAAGACAGTTGTCAGAACAAAGGGAGAGTTGTTATGAGAGCATTTCTGACCTTTTAAAGACACCCAGTCTAGGAGAAATCTGTCCACTATACCGCTCTCCTTCACGTCCGCTGCTGTTCACACACCTCCTCTCAGTCTGTCTCTATGTCTCTCTCTCTCCCTGTTCCGACTCCGTCTCTGCCTTTATTCCACACACGCACGCACACGCGCACGGGACACGCGCGCACGCATGCGCACACACACGCACGCACACGCACACACCGCATGAAATCTCTTGCATTCCATTTCCAAGCGGACCTCTCTTCTTCATTTCTACACAGTTTCTCTACAGAGAGAGTTGCTGCGCTGCCCAGACCCCCCTCCATTTATTTCAATGTCCTCAAATGATTTGATAAGCGGTCTGTCTGTCTGTCTGTCTGTCTGTCTGTCTGTCTGTCTGTCTGTCTGTCTGTCTGTCACAATCTGGTCTACAATCTATCTATGCTGTACTCTGTCTACAGAGTACAGCATATTGCAATGGGTCTGGTCCACAAGATTAGATACACCACCAAGATACCCATGTACCTGTCTAGATACTTCCTTAATGTTAACGAAGTCCACACCCACAACACCAGAGGGAGTGCAACGAACCATGTACAACCCAGATTCGGCACAAACAAGGGAATAAATTATTTTCGCTCCTATGCCACCAAAATGTGGAACGCCCTACCAACAGTCATTAAGACATGCGAATCCCTTGACTCCTTCAAAACCGCTCTCAAAGGGCACCTACGGACGGCTGCAATTCGAAACTGGCCCCCGTAAAATCTGAATCAGACAGACAGACAGACAGACAGACAGACAGACAGACAGTGTCATGTACTGACACCAGAACCAGCAGCTGTAGGACAGTAATGTAGGACAGTCACAGTTATGTCCTGGACTCCCGGGCTCTAGTTGGTCCACTGGTTCGCTTGGTTCTACTCCTGATTCAATTCATTTTTGCCAGCTGCGAAGCAGGCTGGTCTACAATCTATCAGGTTGGTAGAGGCAACTTATGGTAGTGGCAACTTATTGGCTGCTGCGGCGGCCAATACGGCATAGCCATACGGCAGCCAATACGGCATAGCCATAGCCAATACGAGGTAGGCAGGCACGCAGTGAAAATACTCAAACCCCTCCAGACACGCTGCGACGCAGGACACACAGAATAGATGTGTATTCTAATGTCTGATACACTGTCTGTCCGCCTTGAGTATAGCGGCTATAGGCGGCATATCATTTTAAATAAACGGTTCTCGAGGCAGAAACGCACTGCTGCCGCCGTAGTCACCTATCTTTCTGATTGGCTGCCTCGTCTCTAGGCAACCAGACACTTTTTGCCTCTAGCTGACCTCTCAGCCAATGGGATAGCATTGCAGCCAGCAACAACCCACTAGTTTTTTAAGGGGCGCAAGCCCCTTTGTCCCCACACGTCTCAAGATTTGCCATTGACCACGGTATGAGAATTCCGGTCAAATGTTCGCAAATTTTGGTCCGTCACGAGTTTTGCCATTGACGATGAACGAAGAAATGACGTCAGATGTCCGCTTTTTATGACGTAAATTAAACATCAAAACATTAAACGCCATTGACATTGAAGGAAAAAAATGTGAAGAGCAAATCAGCTAACCAATCACAGGCAGCAGGCATTCTGATTGGCCAGAATTAACCAATCATAGGCAACAGGCCTTCTGATTGGCCAGTATGTGTTGATGCATTATGATGATAAGAGCTGATAATTCCGCGAAATATGACGTAAACATCTGAAACTGTGCTGGGACAAGAGCGCCCCTCATTTCACACGGGTGTGCTTTCCACTTATTTTATGCAGAGACACTTTGTCTGTCTTTCTGTTGCCTCACACTGGCCTTGAGAATGATTGACAATGATTATAGGCTTTTGCTAAGAGAAATGTTAGAGTTTAATTGATATTAATTAATTACTGAATTCATTTTACCCATTCTTGACATTATTCTGGTAGAGTGTCTCTGCCCCAGCGGTTGCTTTATCGCCTTTAAGACGTATTACTGGTAGGCTACTGATCAATATGAGCTGGTGATTATATGCTTTGCACACACACACACACACACACACACACACACACACACACACACACACACACACACACACACACACACACACACACACACACACACACACACACACACACACACACACACACACACACACACACACACACACACACACCAGTGGTGTATAATCTACCGTTATACACAGTGTAATTATTTTTGAGTGGTGTAAACCACTCCTACAACTGGCTTTTGTGTGCAGAAAAAATGACCATGGTTGCTACGGTCATCCAGTTCACCCGGGTGTGATTTAATTACGTCAGATCAGAGCTGATCAGGCTATATAATACCTTACCTTATATAATA
The DNA here is from genome assembly GCF_951216825.1 of Electrona antarctica. Classification (NCBI taxonomy): domain Eukaryota; kingdom Metazoa; phylum Chordata; class Actinopteri; order Myctophiformes; family Myctophidae; genus Electrona; species Electrona antarctica. The sequence continues at coordinate 16,909,574 of NC_136793.1, read as the reverse complement.
ATAATGATTTCATTACGTCAGACATTACGTCAGACCACAGCTGATCATGCTATATAAAACCTTACACCACTCAGTTCACACGGGTGTGATTTTTTATAATGTGACCATACCTCTATATTACAAAAAATATTTTTTGGGGCTCAGAAATTTAGTTTTCTATAACCTTTATTATTGAAATGTAATCCATAGGCCTAGACGTATGAAATATAAAAGTGTTGCAAAAAACGTAATGTTAGTTTTGTTTTGAGAAATTTGTATAATTAGGTAGAGTAGAGTAGGTGAGTAGGAAATGCAGAAGTGAAATTACTGCCGCCAAACCGAAAACATTGTGAAACTGATTTACGGCCATGTACCGTAGGTCAGTTTCATAATGTTTTCCAACTTGCATGACTTGAAGAAGAACCCCCCCCCCTTACGTGGCCGGTTAAGACGGAGGTTAGGGTTAGAGTTATGGTTAGATTTAGGGTTATAGGGTTAGTAATAGTCGGACAACGCGACCAACGCCACGTCGGACAATGGCTAACAACGTCAGTTTGTGGAAATGTCCATACTGGCTGCATTGCATGGTGTTGATAAGGGCTGATGACGGAGATTAAATCATCTGATTAATTAACATCCGAAGCCGCAACCTTAAAACTGTTTTGTTACAAGGAGTTGCGAGTTGCTAGGAATTGTGACCGCCGTGCTTTGGGCTTAATGGACCACTTCACCGGACTTTGTCGGTGGCAGAGAGCAGAGCTTTGCCATTTTAGATGTTGCCTGTCTTTGCCATCCATGCCTTCACCGTAGCACCGGTCATTGTCAAATATAAAAATATATTTTGTTGCCTGGGATACGACAGCTTCTATGTACTGTATGCTGTTAGATCCCCAAGCAAACTTAGATTGATGGTACCTCAATGACCGGTGCTAATGTATGGCAAAGACAGGGAGAAAGACTTTGAAAATGCCAAAACTCTGCTCTGCCACCGACATAAGAGGCCTTCATAAAGAGCCAATTTCCAATGTGCATTATATGCAATCTATGTATTTATTTATATGTTTATTTGGACAGGACATGCAGCGCATATTAATGAACAAACACCACACAAAGAAACTATGTGTAAATACACCGGATTAAGCAAGAATGCAATTTCCCAACCGTAGTCCCTATACTGTCTGCAACAATGAGAAAACAAAGCAAGTTAAGCAACTCCATGTCGAATTTTCTTATGAGGAAGAAATGTATGTCTAACGACCGTCATGCAAGTGGGACTAAAAGTTTAACTAGAGAAGGTTTATTCTCTATTAGCATGTTCAATGACCTAAAACCGCCTTGGTGGTCAATCAATCAAACCTTTACAAAAAATAAAAAGAACTATATACCAAATTTCCCACCCCTCAGGGGCTGCCGTCTGAAAAAACCTACAGGCTACAGCACTGATACACACATAAATACAGTAGGTCTATTGCATAATGCTCAGAACGCCAGCAGCCAGTTTGTCTTCACACCATCATCATCATAACTCATGTTCCTCATTGGTTTTCCTGTCTCTCTGAACCCTACAATTAAGGCACAATACACGCATGCACGCACGCACACACACACACACGCACGTACACATGCACGTACACATGCACACACGCACGCACGCACGCACGCACGCACGCACGCACGCACGCACGCACGCACACACACACACACAAAGATGTATACTGTAAAAAGCTGAGGATAAATATGAATGCGGATTAAATTAAACTCTGTGTAGTGTGTGTCGACACACACTACACAGAGTTCCTTTGGCTGTGTGTCCTCAGCTGACACTATAATCTTAAAGCTGTAACTTTCCTGTTCGACCCCGGATTTGAACCCGGGTCTCCTCCTGCAGTGCTTGAATGTTTTACCACTGAGCTAATAGAGCCTGCCCGCTTGCTCGGGGAGAAATAGAACGTTGACCTTCAGGTCAAAATTCGTGTCAAACCGGAAACAGGATCGTGTCAAAGGTCGTGTCAAACCGGAAACAGGATCGTGTCAAAGGTCGTGTCGAACCTAGACACAGGATCTAAATGCTCAATAAGAACAGGGAGACAAAATACAACCCATGCACTTGTATAAGTTAAATTGTATTAACATATTCTACCATACAGCTTGTAGGCCTATAAGTTATATTGTAACTATTAACATACAGATTGGATAAGTTATATTGTAAACATACTCTATACCATACAGATTGGATAAGTTATATTGTATTAACATACTTTTTTTTAAATACATAACATAAAAAATCTATAACTTTTTGTATTCTTGTGTATATTTGTTCGTTCGTGTAGGCTACACATCAGCCAGTAAGTGGTATCATCATCGAAGAAAGAACAAACAAAAAAACTGCGGCACACAAAAAACAGATTTAGATATCTGTCAGCCCAATGGTTCTCAGCCTATGGTGATTTGGAGTTCAACAAACCATGTGCAACCCAGATTCGGCACAAACAAGGGACTAAATTCATTTCGCTCCTATGCCACCAAAATGTGGATCGCTACCAACAGTCATTAAGACATGCGAATCCCAATTTAATTCTTCAAAACCTCTCTCAAAGGGCACCTACGGACGGCTGCAATTCGAAACTGGACCCCGTAAAATCTGAATCCCCCACCCACCCCTTTTTTTCCTCACTGTATATGTTTTTTTCCCCTTTTTACCTCCTCTATGATGATTTCCCATTTTTGGCTATAGTAGTGTATATTTGTAGTTGTAGGTCTCTAAATGTTATGATGAATTGAACCTGGTGGACCCTATTGTAAACAATTGCTTTATGGTGTCGTCCACAGTTAACAGTCTTGTATTGAGTTGAGCTTGAAATGTGCTGTAATTCTCCAAAACTGTTCATAAATTCTTCAATCAATCAATCAATGTTTGGAGGGGTCCCCAGATGACAGTAAAGTGACAATTTAAAGTATATTTATACTGGGGGGGGGGGGGGGGGGGTATCCAGCTTTTAGTGTACGTATGTTTTCACAAACCTTGTCCTACACAAACATTAAATTCCCATTGACAATACATGGAGAATTCTACATCATAGTGTCTGAGCAAATAGGCATAGTGTCTATTTTACGGCACTCACTTCACACGGGTGTGATTTTTAAGATATTTTTGGGGCTTTTCTGCCTTTATTCTACAGGAAATAGGGAAAGAGAGAGAGACGGGGAGTGACCGGGGAGTGACCGCTATGCCGCAGAGGTTGTCGGGCTCTGGATTCCAACCTTTAAAAATAAAAAGGTTCATATGTATTTATATGCATATGTTATCCAGACATTCAATAGTGGAATGTGTTGAGGAGGTTCACCCAGGCGGCAATCTGTGGTAAAGTTGCAGGAGGACTGCTTGAAGGAGAGTTGATGAACTTGTTGAAGTTGACCATTGCTTGTTGCAGTAGTCAAGGACCCATCCCAGGGTGTGGAGGGTGTTTGTGTGTGTGTGCGTGCGTGCGTGCGTGCGTGCGTGCGTGCGTGCGTGCGTGTGCGTGCGGCTGTCACATAATCCCAAGACACACCTGGACTGAGTCATGGCACACCAGTGTGTCTCCACACTCTATACTGTGTGTGTGTGTGCGTGTGTGATTTGAGAAACCTGCCGCAGTGTGGAAGTAGGTGTTCACCACGCCCTTTGGCCAGTTAACCCGCCCGTCTGTCAACATACCTGTCTGTCTTAACCCACCTGTCTGTCAGCATATACGGTTTGTCAGCATGTGCATGCCATGCTATTTATTCATTAGACAGCAGCTCATAACATGCCTGATGCGCCGCCGCTCCTCGGCCCTTGGACTTTGACTGTCCTTATTAGGTTTGGACTTATTAGGACTTGTTCTGTTCAGTGTGTTCTGTATTTGTACTCCTGCTTTATTTTGTATTTGTCCTGCATTTCTGTTTTTGTGTGGTTTTTGTGTTGGTTTTGTGTGCCTTCCTGCCTGCCCTTGTTTGATGTTCCCTGTTCTGTCTTACCTTACCAACCTGATTATTGTGACCATAGTCACCTGTGTTCTATTTGCTCGTTTTCCTGTTATCCTATCCTGTGTTGATTGTATTTTGAGTTCACCTGTGTCCTGTTATCCCTGTCTATTTAAGCCCTGTGTTTGCATTGTGTTCTTGTTGGTCCGTACTAGACCATATGTGTCGAGTGAGTTATCTATCTGTCTTTGTTTTACCAATTTATGGAAGAACCTTGGTTTAGATTAATAAACACTTTGACGTAAATCTGCTCTGCATCCTGTTTCTTGCTTTTGGGTCGTATCATTCCTGACAGTAGTTATGTACCAGCAGGCATCAATTCTGAGGTTCTGCAGTGCACTACAGCCTCAAGCAGAAGATTAAGGCCTTGAAAGGGGCCCTCCGGCTGGCTTATTCTAGACCTAGCCTAGCGGAGGAGCTTGCAGGGTCAGTTTGGACTGCCCTATCTGCTTGCGTGCAGTCTTCACACTTCTGCTTTGCCGCCAGCCAGTCTGCCTAATTCTGACCAGGCACCGCTTGCAAAACCTCTACCTGCCAGCAACCAGCCTGTCTGCCCAGAACCCATCTGTCTTCTTGACCATGCTTCCCATAAACTTTGGTGCCCAGCCCTGGACCCAGTTGTGGGCTCTCGTTTCACTATTTTCAGGGGAAGCCATGAATCCTCAAAGGGGGGACATGGTCGCCATCGCTTCAGACTTCGCGAGCGTACCTCCCTCCTCTGCAATGCAAAGTCTCCACTGACCAGCGATGCAGAGTCAATACTGCACAGCGATGATAAGGCTCCATTGCTGACCAGCGATGGTGAGGCTTCGCTGCTGACCCTGCAGCGACTGTGAGGCTCCACTGTTGATCAGAGGCGGCGGCCCAGAGGTGGCGAGCCTCTACTGCGGCCCATGGACGGAGGCGGTGAGCCTCCACTGCATCCCGGCACTGAAGGCGGTGAGCCCCTGCTGCTGCACAGACACGTTGAGGATCCACTGCTGCAGTCCCGCTGCGGTGACGGCGAGTCTCCACTGCAGCCCAGCGACCAGTGTGCACCACCGTCCGGCGACCAGTGTGCTCCTTTGCTCCTTTGTCCAGCGACAGTGAGCCTCCCCAGCTGTCCAGCAACGGTGACGGTGAGTCTCCGCTGCTGCTGCTGCCCAGCCACGGCGAGGCGCTGCCGCTTTTCAGCGACACAATGGCGCCGTTGTTTCCCGGCGATGCTCTGCCTAATCCTGCATCGGCTGGCCCCAGCCGATGTTCTGCCCAAACTCTGGGTGGCCAAACCCATGCCGACACCCTGTCTGAACTCTGGTCGGCCAAACCTGCCGACACCCTGTCTGAACTCTGGTCGGCCAAACCTGCCGACACCCTGTCTGAACTTTGGGCGGCTGTCGTCACCGACACCCTGCCCGTGTATGCGTTGGCTGCCCCCGGCAACACCTTGCCCATATCTGCGTCGGCTTCCCCCGCCAACACCCTTTTCGAACCAGCATCACCTGTCACCACCGATGTCCCACCTGTCCCCCCTTCAGCTGTCTGTCCCAACTCCCCGCCGGAAGTCCTGTCGGCAGTCTCCGCAGTCAGCCTGCCGGGACCCATGTCAATTTCCACTGTCACACCTGATGAACTGCATTAACCGATCTCCCATTCTGCCTGTCAGCTTGTATGTTTGTCTGCCAGTCAGCTTGTCTGTCTATTTAGTCCCCAGTTCTTCAATCTACTCTCTGACTTAATCTCCTGCCTGTTGTTATGTCAATTAAGTCACCTGGTTGTCCGCTTGCATGCATGCATGCCAGTTTGTATGTTAATCTGTTTGTCTATTGGTTTGTCTCAGTTGTTGCCTGCCCTGTCTGCTTGTCTATGTGCCTTTCTGCATGTCTGTCTGCATGTCTGCCCTCCTGCCTTTCTGTGTGATTGTGGTTGTATGATTGTGTGTTCTGCTCTGTCTTGTCAGTGTTTTCTCTCGTTTTTCTCTGTCCGGTTTATCAGCATTACAGCTATCTGCCTATATACCCGTCGGCTAGTCTGTGTGATATCTATTGGCTGTGTACTGTCTCTCTGTCTGGTTTGAATATGCATGTCTTTGTATCTGTCCTTTGAATGTCTGTATTTTGCCTGTCCGTCTGCTATCTGTGAGTATTTTCTGCATGCTTCTATCTGTTCTGTGTTGCCCTGCCCTATGTCCAGTCCAAGAAAAGAAAGAAAGCTCGAAACTGTACTTAAGGGGTTAGTTCATATCTTTGGACTTAAAGCTGTAGGAATTAC
>NC_136793.1:16858340-16900840 GCF_951216825.1 Electrona antarctica | reverse complement strand
CAAAGGTATTGGCATCAAAATGTACTTATAAGTATAAGTTATAAGTACCAAAAGTAAAAATACTCATTGTGCAGAATGTCCCATTTCAAGTTTTCAAATGTATATAAATCCTTGTAAAATTGCAGATCTTTTAGAGCTATAGAGCTATTTTTAAAGCCAACCCAAAATGTATATGGGGCTGGAGTGATTAATGTATGTTTTGTAATAATATTCAAAACCTGCAAAGTAACTAAAAGATGTCCAAAAATTGTACTACTACAAGTACAATAATTTCCTCCTAGATGTCGTGGAGTAGAAGTAAGAGTAATTGAAAATACTCAAATAAAGCAATAATACCTCAATTTTTTTACTTTCCTGACAGTGTGAGGTGCTCGGGTGGTGCAGTGGTAAAGTAGCTGCCCACCACCGCAGAGTCTGGGAGTTTGAATCATGCATCATTCGGCTTTGTCAAGCACCTATACCAGTTTTTTTCAACCCTTTTTATACCAAGGACAAGGTCCATTATTTATTCGGCATTTGAGCCACGGACCACCATGAGATTTAGCCTCTCAGACCCAAAACGTGTTGATGTTGGTACCACATACTCTTGAGAGTGAATGAAAATAATGGACTTGGTTTCAGATTTTACGGGGGCCAGTTTCAAATTGCAGCCATCCGTAGGTGCCCTTTGAGAGCGGTTTTGAAGGAGTCAAGGGATTCGCATGTCTTAATGACTGTTGGTAGGGCGTTCCACATTTTGGTGGCATAGGAGCGAAAATAATTTAGTCCCTTGTTTGTGCCGAATCTGGGCGAAACATGGTTCGTTGCACTCCCTCTGGTGTTGTGGGTGTGGACTTCGTTAACATTAAGGAAGTATCTAGACAGGTACATGGGTATCTTGGTGGAGTATCGAATCTTGTGGACCAGACCCATTGCAAGATGCTGTACTCTGTCGTCGACCCTAAGCCATGCCAGTCTGTCAAAGTGGGCAGGGGTGAGGTGGGTTCGGGGGGTGAGCCTGACCAGTTTGTTTTGGGAAGTCTGGAGCCCAGTTTTAAGGGCCTTTGAGGTGCTGTGGTACCAGGAGGTGCATGCATAGTCAAAGAAGCCTTGTACGAGGGCTCCTGTTAAGGTCTTCAAGGTGTTTTTGTCGGCCAGTGAGGAGATCCTGTAAAGGAATCTTGTTCTTTGGTTGACTTTTTGGATTACGTTGGTGGCCATTTTATCACCGGAAAGATTAGCCTCCAGGATGGAACCTAGGTAGGTAATTTCATCTTTACGTGTGATAACATTGTCACCCACTCTATCCAAGAAGCCATTTGCCTTGCTGAGATTACTATTAGATCCAAAGAGAATGGATTCAGTTTTTCCCAGGTGTAAAGATAGTTTGTTATCAGCGAGCCAGGTGCAGATTCTACCGAGTTCAGAGCTGAGGGCATTTTCAACCTGCAGTTTGTCCCTGTCCGAGACCAGCAGTGCAGAGTCATCTGCGAACAGGAACAAGTTGCAGTCACAAGCTTACAAGTGTTTACAAGTGTCACAATACAATAAAAACAGTTGAAAATGGGGGGAGTATATTATACAGTTGGAGGGGGTACATTTTGTAAACAGAGCTATGTCACATTGCATCAATCATTGTATGTTATAACAGGGTATAAAGCTTTTTTTGTTAAACAAATAGCAGCATTTTTGTCAGGACTATTTCAATTGTATACAGAAAAACTCAGATTTAAGATGTGTTTCAAGGTAGCAGCTCTGTTTACATGTGTAAGGTCCAGCGGTCTACTTGGTACAGATAGTAGTCCTTAGGGTGGTTGTATTCAACAGCAGTGACAACACTCAGAAATGTGTGGGGAGGAATTAATATTAGCACAAAGACTAATTGAGGTAAAAAGCACACATTTGGTCACATAGTTGTACACTGAGTTTTGTGTGTGTGCTTTTAGGTGCTTGCTTGTGCGTATGTCACTGTTCTTGTCCTCTGAAGCGACTCGAATGCATCAGTGAACACTGCAAAACAATGAGCTCGTTTTTATATATTTACATTTACCTCAGCTCACCTGTTTATGAGAGTTTAACTAGGCCAATGTTATAATAATAATAACCAGTAAGATTGTCAGAACAGGAAGGACGGGTGCTTTCGTTTACGGGATGAATGTAGCCTAAGTCAATGAGGAGCATTATTATTTTGAATTATCAATTTCTAATCAATGGAGAGATAATTTTAGATTTCTTATCCACCTTTGGAGTTACATCATGGCAAGGTAACTATAGTAACTACACAACCCAAACCTCTACCAAAGTGGTCTTGCCCTTTAAGGTTAGTTGTTATAGTCAAATAGAGTGGTTTCCTAAGTGGAGGGTTTCCTATACTAATATACACGTGCGTGCGTGCGTGCGTGCGTGCGTGCGTGCGTGTGTTTGTGTGTGGTTGTGAACAGATGATCCCATGTTTGTGTTTCTGCTCCATTTCCCCTGGCCGGCATTCACACATGCACACACACACACGCACACACGCGCACACACACACACACACACACACACACACACACACACACACACACACACACACACACACACACACACACACACACACACACACACACACACACACACACACACACACACACACACACACACACACACACACACACACACACACACACACAGGCCAGTCGTTAACTCACCTGTCATTTCTTAGAATGGCTGAGGCAGAGGCTGGAAATTGCACAGGTGGGGGACTTTGGCTTAGGTGCATGCACTGGCAGAGCCTAACCAGAGCCCTTTGTGGTGTTTCTGGACAACGGTGTGTCCCACAGACTCAAGGCCGGGCACTGCACTCCCTGTGGTGGTGTGGAACATGTGTGTCGAATTTGAAGTCGGTGGGACAAACGGTTCTGAAGTTACGTGAAAAATAAAACCGTACACACGCGCACGCACGCACGCACGCACGCACACACACACACACACACACACACACACACACACACACACACACACACACATGTCACATTTAAAGTTAGATTTCTGCTGTTTCTGCTGAATAATGAAACATTTTCATTATTCTTTGAGAAACGCATATGGGTATTTCTGGTGTGTTGCCGAATCCACCATTCCTTCACGGGGTGAAACAACACAGCTTTCACCATTGGGATCGCATGATACCAATGTGTCTATGTGTTATATGTGTGTTGCAAAGGCTTTTACGTTATAGTTTATCTGACAGGTCACCATTGTTGAGCCCTAATTGTCACGGGCCACTTCCATGTCATGGACTCTATAGAGCCACGGTTCCCAAAGTGGGGTCCGGGGACCCCCAGGGGTCCTTGAGGGAGTTCCAGGGGGTCCCCAGCTAAATGATAGTTAGGAGTTACAGACTCATAATGGTCCATTTGGTTCCTAACGGGTCCGTTTGGTTCCATTTGTACACTCTCAGACTTAAATTAACATTGATTTTAAGATATAACTTGGGGACCCAGAGATAGAAATGCCATTAAATGGGGTGTCCGTAGCCCAATGCATGTCAAACTGGGGGTCCTTGAACTTAAAATGGTTGAGAATCACTGCTAGAGCCGTAAAAATCTTCTCTTAGGCACATCATTTCAAAAGGGGGGTCCGCGGGCTAATTAGTGTCAATTTGGGGGTCCTTGACATGAACAGATTTGGGAACCGCTGCTATAGACTAAGGGTATGCGTGTTACATACCCGGAAGTTTTGCGGAAACGCCTACAAAAGCAGCTCAGCGGCTTGAAAGGTTCTGTGCAATCTCTTCATTATTGGTAGCCACAAAATATGGCAAAGATGCTGTTAATTGCTAGCCTGACACTCAGTCTGAACTTTCATTTCGTTTTTGGGCATGGCTAGCGATTCAAGGCTGGAGCCAGGCTAGTTAATTGCACCCCTGAGGGGTGTTTGGGTATTTGTCCAGGATTTGCTGCAATTGCACATTTGTCCAGCACTTTGTAGATATTTGTGTCCTTCTATTGTATCTCTCATGCGGACATAAAATAAATTACTACATTGAGAGTGAGGCTTTTAATTGCCAAAAATGCATATTATATGAACATAACTTATGTGTCAAAAGGATCAAATACAATAAAGCTCAACGGCTTATTTACATTGTGGGTTTTATTCACATTTTAAAATGTCTGTCTGTCTGTCTGTCTGTCACAACACACTGAAATACATATTTCATAATATGTTGCCTACATTATAGTTACACAAACACAATTGTGTGTGTGTCACACAGGGTGGGGTAAGGTTCACACAACACAACAACACAACGCCACAGGTTTCATGGTCATGATTCACCATGCAGGGGCCTGGATGGCTTGGTTTCCAAGAGATGGGTCAAATGTGGAGAACAAATTCCGCATACAGCACCTTACTTATGTGACAAATACTTTAACCTTTTAATATGGATCTGTTGCTTAATTTGCATAAATATGACACATAAGAGGCCTCTTAGTCATTTTGAGGGGGGGACTATATGCACAAAGTGACACAATATGTATATCTGGTATTTTTGAATAGCCAAAGTATAACATGATGTTATACTTTGGCTATTATACTATTATTATATTATTTATATTATTATTATACTATTTGGCTATTATACTTTGGCTAAAAAAGAAAAGAAAAAAACTAAGTTGTCCTTTAACCACCATGATGGTGGTTAAAGGACAACTTAGTTTTTTTCTTTTCTTTTTTCACAGCAATTGGTCTTTTATTAGTTGAACGCCAAAAGTGATTGGCCGGAATGAGAGATGATGTATGATGATGAGCGCCCTTCACTTCACACGAGTGATTTTTTACTAAAAATTGTTTCCATACATCACGCACATCGGCACATAGTATTTCTATAGTCATGTGTCATTTGGTTTGAATCCAAAGATTGGCTTCCAAAGTTTGCAGGAGTACCCGTGTTGTACAAAATGCCTCAGATCATGAACGGTTGTTGTGAACCTTTGCACTCAGATCCCCATTAGGCCAATGTCACCCTAACATTTTCAGCCTCATGGTGGTGCTATATAAGATTCATATTTTTAACTGTAGATCAGCATTTGTATTCCCTGGATTGTGTGGCATTTCTTCCTTGGCCTATTGAGGATATTATGCGTTCAGTTTCACGGCTCATCAGGAGCAGTCAGGGGTTCAGTATCTTGCTCAACACTCACCACCTCTCTCTCTCTCACTCTCTCCCCCATCCACTATCTCTCTCTCTCTCTCCCCCCATCACCCCCCCTCTCTCTCTTTCTTTCTCTGGGCAGCTATGGAAGTGTACATTTACTTTCAAGAAGAGCATAAAAAGTTGTAATGTATATTCATTCTTCATAAGTCGCCGTGGGCGACTGTGGCTCAAGTAGAGCAGGTCGTCCAATGATCCATGGGTCGGCGGTTCGAATCCCGGCTCCTCCTGGCTACATGTCAAAGTGTCCTTGGGCAAGACACTGAACCCCAAATTGCTCCCGATGTGCTGGTTGGTACCTTGCATGGCTTCCGCCGCAATCGGTGTATGAATGTGTGTGTGAATGGGTGAATGTAATGCACAATCTATGTAAAGCGCCTTGGATAAAGGCGCTATATAAATGCACCATTTACCATTTACCATAATAAACATTGTGTTTATATGGGTTAGGACTCGAGCATAAGGTTCATAAGCAGACATGATGTGTTGTGATCATAACAACAGTCAGCTGATGTTCTGGTCGGACTAGATTAGATGGACCCGATAGACAGACAGACAGGCAGATAGACAGACAGGCAGACAGACAGGCAGATAGACAGACAAACAGACAGACAAACAGGCAGGCAGGCAGGCAGGCAGGCAGGCAGGCAGGCAGGCAGGCAGGCAGACAGGCAGCCAGACAGACAGGCAAACAGGCAGGCAGAAAGGCAGACAGGCAGTGCATGCTCTCCCTAACTGACCCCAATCTCATTATCTGGTGTAGTTAAATCATGTGGGTTTAGGGTGACACCCCCAGGGGTGCTCGAGGTGAAGTGACAAACTCATTTGACCTGCTGTGTGTAAGCCCAGTGATTCTCAAAGTGGGGCCTGGGGTCACCTGAGGGTTCCTTGCGGTTGCGATTAAGAGGGTCCCCACTCCCCATTTGATAACCAAATAACATGTCTCTGAAACTCTGACACACAAGCACAGGATCTTTTCAGATGGGGGGGGGGGGGGGGGAGATAACCTGACTCCGCCAGATGGGGCAGCAGAGAGTGCACTGTGTTCCCCCCTCCTGCTCCCATCTGGGAACTCTCAGGCAGACTTGATGCCCGGCCACAAAACGGCCTGGCTAATCAGCAGCAGCTATAGGCGGGATCAAGGCAGCTGATTGGCCAGGCCGTTTTGTGGCCGGGCTTCAAGTCTGCCTGAGAGTTCCCAGATGGGAGCAGGAGGGGGGAACCCAGTGTACTCTCTGCTGCCCCATCTGGCGGAGTCAGGTTAGGGGGTATCCGCCAAATACACAATTCATTTGTGGGTCCATGGCATGAAAAGGTTTGAGAACCACAGGTTTAACCTGATGCTACACATTTAAGGCTGACGTAAAATCATGGATCTATTTGTGACCAACAGTTTTTTATACTTTATTTAGACATGAGAGTGAACCCCATTGAGAGAGGCGAGGAGACATGCAGGACACGACGGGAGTTGGATTCAAACTCCAGGCGGCTCAAGAGCAGCATATGGTTGGTGCTGCTGACTGGCTGCATCACGCCGCACCACCGTGCACCACCGTGCACCACCGTGCACAACCGTGCATCATGGACCTGGCACACACACACATTGTTCGTTTTCAATAAAAGGTGTTTCCGCTTCTTTGTTCCACTTCCTAGAAAGCAGCAGGACGTTGTGTATCTGTCAGGACCTGCTGTCCGAGGTCCTTTAACTCCTAAAACACAAAAAAAACACTGTTAACTGTAGAAGTTTAACTCCTAAAACACAAACACTAGTCAACTGTATAGAAATAAACAACCCTAGACATCAATGAGGAGTAATGTTTAAAAGTAAACCAGGGCTGTAAAACACAAGAAAGAAAGAAAGAAAGAAAGAAAGAAAGAAAGAAAGAAAGAAAGAAAGAAAGAAAGAAAGAAAGGAAGGAAGAAAGGAAGAAAGAAGGACTTGTGACTTCCATCATGTCTGTCTCTTTTCTCTTCATCCAATCACATGCCTGACATCAGGCAGGTCCCACTCCCCCTGCCCTTCATTTATCCAATCACATGCCTGGCATCAGGCAGGTCCCACCCCCCCTGCCCTCCATTCATCCAATCACATGCCTGGCATCAGGCAGGTCCCTCGCCCTGCCCTCCAGTGAACTCTGTTTGAGCTTTACTTTATGTCCTACAGCCCCGCCTACTGTTCAATATGGTGAATAGCAGGCAGATCACAGATCTCAACAGCTGTGTCCTGACTCCCTATTGTATGTTTGAGTACGGACAGCTCCAATACCGCGCCGCTGGGTGACCTAAAGTGGCACTGTTGAGCAGCGTGGCCGTGTGTCCCTATGTATGTATGTCTGTTTAGGCAGCACACACACACGCACGCACACACACACACACACACACACACACACACACAAACACACACACTCTCTGCACCGCTCAGTTCGCAGTTTACTCCTTGTAAACTTTATTTTTACATTTCTTCACATGACAATACACATGTATGCAAGAAAACACAAAACACACAAACATATACAACCCCCCCCCCCTCCCCCCTCCCCCCCTAGGCTAAAAACAAAAACAAAACAAAAACAAAGTGGTGTGACAAAGCAGCGGACAATCATAGATCAAAAAGAGTCAAGACAGGGACAGTCGGACACAGTCCGGATTACAGTTCACTGAAATGGAAAGTCCTCAACAAACTCCACAAAGGCACTCCAAGCCAGGACAAAGTTTTTTTGGGCTCTGTCCACTCTATACCTGAGCTTCTCCAGAGGCAGAAATGATAGAACTTCTTTCAGCCATTGTTGAAAGGAAGGTGCCTTATCCGACTTCCAATTGAGGAGGATTAGTCTACGGGCTAATAGGGATGCAAATGCTTGCGGAGATGTGAGTGTACAGTTTGGGGGGACTATGCCAAAAATGGCGGTGTGGAAAGAAGGTGTTACCACTGTTCCACACATATGAGAGAATACGTCAAATATCCGCTTCCAGTAGGTATACGAGGGAAGGACACGTCCAAAACATGTGGCCTAACGAGGCTGGGGTCTGGCTGCATCTTGGGCATCCAGGGTCTGGCATGTTAAAGAGCCTGGCCAGCTTATCCCCTGAATAGTGAAGTCGATGTAGTATCTTAAATTGAATTAAACCATGGCGTATGCACATTGAAGAGGTGTGAATACGTAGTAGACTGTCCTCCCACATCTCCTCAGGGAGCTCTACACCCAGATCTCTCTCCCAGGCAGCTTTTGCCTTGTCCCAGGTTACTGGTTTTAGATCTCGTATCAAATCATAAATCACAGACACACGTTTTTTCGCAATGGGGCTAAATTCCAATATAATGTCCAATTGATTCTTGAGTTCGCAGTTTACTATGAAAACCTGTAAACCTGTCAGTTAGTCCGTCAATCATGCCTCGTGATACGCTTTATATGGCCAATACAGAATTCATTCCATATGTTGATCTGACCTCATCTGACCTCATCAAACTCTACACTCAAGACACTGCCCCCGCTGCCACCCTTAGATCTCCATATATGGAGCTGACCTGTTCTGACATTCCATATGTTGATCTGACCTCATCAAACCCTGTACTACAGGGTGTACACTCACTCAAGTCAGCTCCACATATGGAGCTGACTATCATCACCTGGATCTCCATATATGAAGATCACGACACTGACCTCATCAAACCCAGGATAGCCATACATGGAGAAGACTGGATCATCACCTACATACAAGCTACAAGTTTGTAGATCAATTATTATTTTCCCCATAGGAAATGTATTCTATTAAATAGCCTATTGCTATAGTTTGACTCATTCTAATAGGCCTAAATGCCTGAAATCTATCGTTTTGACTGATAAGTTGAATCCATGAAGACACTTAAGATCCTGGTGGCTTTTTACAGGTTAGGAAACCAGCTGTTGTTGTAAAGAACCCTTCTGCCATCTACTGGTGGTTTCCTGTAATCCTGTCAGGACTTGCAAACTTGTCATGAATAAAACTATGTATCAGAGCTGCAGAACAATAGCAGATCAACAAAAGCTCACACAACTCGTCTCATTGTGAGCTTGTAGAATTGAATGGCTTGTAGCCTAATTGTAGGGGCTCCGCTATAGTGCCATATTTATGATATTTTGTTTTATGAACTGACTTGGAAGTGGAAGTCATTCTGGACCATATATTCGTTTCAGACGCTATCGTTGCCTAGCTCTGGTCCATCCATAGCTCTAATGCCGGCAGTAAGAGCAGAAAGGCTACGGACCGTTACTATGAACCGTTGCCTAGTAACGACTGTAAACTAAACATGCATGCAGCAGCGTTCCATGAAGGTGAGCTTCAAAGCTTAAAGCTAAACTTTGACTCTGCGGGCTGCAATCATTCCTCGACACAAATGCACAAAATGCTGAATTTGTAGAAAAAAGAAAAAAAAAGAAAAAGAAAAAGAAGAACTTACTCGTCAGGGTCAGGATGGCCAGTGGACATCTGATGGAGGCTCCTGTAGCGTTCGGGCAGCGGGCTCTGCCACGGCTGTGCCGGGAGATGCGACACTCAGAGCCGGGGACCAGAGTCCAGGCGCTGGCTGCCCTGTGTGACCTGGTGCACGACCCAGAGAGAGCTCTAGAGAGCATTCGCCACGGTAATATAACACATTACACTTTTCCTTTACAATTACACCATAGCATTCACCACGGCATTAAGAAAGCACCTTCACGTTCAGCTCCGTTGCCGTGTAAATAGGCAAATGGAGGCTTAGGAAACATCTGTGTTTGAGTTGGGCTATAACCGCCCTTTCCAGTACAGCCCAGGTCAGCTTGATTGAATAAACGTTTTAATTTCAACTGGACGGTCCTCCCGTAACCCTGAGAGTTTTCAAATGGAACTAGCCTAAGATTTAGAGTACTCTCGTAGATGTATTACTATTTATCGATTCTGACATGAGAGATTGAAAATGTCAGAATCGATAAATAGGCCTACATCTAGTCTAAATCTTAGGCGAAAATGGAACCAAATTAATCCTTATAGTCCCGCAACCGACAAGGCTTCTTTTGTTTAAAGTGGGAAATTTGGTATAGTCTTTTTTTATTGGCCTAAAATATTGTCTATATACAATTATACATCCATCCATCCATCCATCTTCAACCGCTTATCCGTAGTCGGGTCACGGGGGCAACAGCTCCACAAGAGTGTTCCAGACTTCCCTCTCCAGAGCAACATTAGTGACTTCCTCCTGGGGGATCCTGAGACGTTCCAAGGCCAGTGAGTTGATGTGTTTCCTCCAACTGCGCCTTGGTCTGCCCCGGGGTCTCCTCCCAGGGGGACGTGCACCATGCTGTAGGGTGCCACCATGGCACCCACTTTGAGAAACCCTGCTTTAAAGTTGTGCGTGCGCGTGTGTGTGTGTTTGTGAGAATGTGTGTGTGCGTGTTTGTGAGAATCTCAAAATTAGGAGAGGATTTATACCTGGTAGAATCGTATAGGTCCAAAGTGGAAATACGGTAATACAGAAAACTTATTTAACCAATTAAAATCTGTAATTTTAGATTTTTGTGTTGCCATACAACGTTGGCATATACAAGCTCATGGCGTGTCACTTCGTGCCACACCGCAAGCTTGTACATATGCTATTTCTGTGTGAGAACTACGTGATTTAGAAGGCATTTGTAGAATAACGGCCTCAGGTCTTAAAGGGCCACTTCACCCCTTTTGCTTTGTGTGTTTGTGTTTTCAGGCTGCGTGCAGCAGTTAAAGACCTTGTTACAAGACAACGAATCTGCAGTCAGAACTAAAAGCACAGAGGTCCTTTACCACCTGGCATCCCATAATGTCGCCAGGTAGGCCTATGTCTCCATGACAACTATAGTGATTAATTAACATGAACATCCCAATATGTTAAAATAATAATACTTTAATTTTTGTTTTTCTGATTCATAGCCTAAAGGCTTAATAGTTGTTTTCTCAGAGTAATGAAGCCACTGAATATATTTCAACTATTTAAAAATAATAACGTGCACCTGTGTGTGTGTGTGTGTGTGTGTGTGTGTGTGTGTGTGTGTGTGTGTGTGTGTGTGTGTGTGTGTGTGTGTGTGTGTGTGTGTGTGTGCGTGTGCGTGTGTGCTCGTGCGTGCGTGCGTGCAGAGAGGTAATGTTACATTGTGGGATCCTCTCTCCGCTGTCAGAGCTGTTGGATGAACCAGTCGCATCCTGCAGGAAGAACGTCCATCTGACTTTAAACAGACTCGCTCACTTCCCTGCAGGTATGATATTGTTCAGATAATAATAAAATGTTCTTACTACTAGAGTTCTTTGTTTTTATTGATAAGACAGACTGAAAGGAAATGGGGAGAGGGAGTGACACGCAGCAAAGGTCGTCAGGGTCAGGATTCGAACCTGTGACATGCTGTGTCAGACTGGCAGTGCGGCCTAGACACAGGAAGCTCTGGTGGGCTTTATAAATAAAGTTTGAATTGAGTTATTTCTTGTTGTTGTTGTTGTTGTTGTTCTTCCTCCTAGTGGTGGGTATTGCCTGCAACCTCACAATAGATATGTGTCACGATACAGAAGCCACGATATATATCGATATATTGATTATACGTTGATTCCAAATAATGACCATAAAGGCTGGGTATTGCTAACAACCTCACGGTCGATATGTAGTTACGTATACAGTATCCTAGACCACCGATTACTGATGTTTTGACAAATATACTGTCAGAAATTGTAACCAATTTGAAAAACACAGGTGGGAAACATTTAAACAAAGAGCAAGGAAAAAAATGTTTTGATGGATAAATGCAAAAGATTTAAGCATATACATGTATGGCATTGTCATAACTGTCAGACAGAAACTGATTCTGATGTTTGTGTGTTTTAAAGCCGCGTCACAGACAGCATTTCCTGCCGTATCGATATGGTACGATACGACACGATTATCGGTCATCAATACGATTATTGCCATAATCGATTAATTTAACCCATCCCTACTTCCTCCAGCTGCGGAGGCCATGGTGCGCGAGGGTCTGGTCCCCAGGCTGGTGAAGAAGGTTTCAGAGGAGGATGTGGACGAGGAGGTGTGCGTGCTGCTGTTGTCCTCCCTGAGGCAGTGTGTGAGGGTGGAGGTGCTCGGCGCTCTGGCCTGCGGCAGCGTGGCGGTTCTGAGGGACCGTCTGGCACACTGCAGCCCTCGCATCCGCACAGAGGCTGCAGGAGCTCTGCTCAACATCAGGTTTGGGGAAGTTTGAATATGCATGTGGGGGAAAATGGGGAAAGAGAATCTCAAAATTACAAGAGGATTTATACCTGGTAGAATCGTATAGATCCAAAGTGGAAATACGGTAATACAGAAAACGTATTTAACCAATCTGTCATTTTAGATTTTTGTGTTGCCATACAACGTTGGCATATACAAGCTCATGGCGTGTCACTTCGTGCCACACCGCACGCTTGTACATATGCTATTTCTGTGTGAGAACTACGTGATTTAGAAGGCATTTGTAGAATAACAGCCTCGGGTCTTAAAGGGCCACTTCACCCCTTTTGCAACCAGATCTTATTGTAATGATGTTTGGGAGACAAGAAACACTTTCCTGGGGTTTGTATGTGGGTAATATGTGTTTTTAGATCTTTAAGTGTCCATGGGCTCCATTATGGACACTGGGCTCACTTATTTCCTGGACTACATTGTTGTCTCAGTAAGACAGCCCTCCCCCTATCCACAAGGAGGAGCAGTGGACCAAAGCAATATGGGAATTGTAGTCCAGGAAGGAAGTGAGCCCAGTGTCCATGACATCATGGAGCCCATGGACACTTTGAAATACTAAAATATCTAAAAACACATATTACCCACATTTATTTATTTATTTTTGTTTCTTGTCTCCCAAACATCATTAAAGATGGTTGCAAAAGGGGTGACGTGGCCCTTCAATGGGTTTTTAATGTTGACACTCATTTTTCTTGCTACTTTATTCCCACCACCCAAAAAATATTTATCATCTTGTTCCACAGCAAAAAAATAGAAGGGTAACCTATAATATTTGTGTCCTTGTATGCATCTCCTTGTGTGTGTGTGTGTGTGTGTGTGTGTGTGTGTGTGTGTGTGTGTGTGTGTGTGTGTGTGTGTGTGTGTGTGTGCATGCGCATGCGCATGCGTGCACGTGTGTGTGCATGCGTGTGTGTGTGTGTGTGTGTGTGTGTGTGTGCATGCGCATGCGTGCACGTGTGTGTGCGTGTGTGTCATGTGCGTGCGTGTGTGTGTGTGTGTGTGTGTGTGTGTGTGTGTGTGTGTGCGTGTGTCATGTGCATGCGTGCGTGCATGCACGTGTGCGTGTGTGTGCGTGTGTGTGCATGTGCAGTGTGGTGTTGGAGGGGAAGCAGAGTGTGTGTGCTGAGGGGGTGGTTCCAGTGTTGGTGTCTCTACTGACAGACAGTGACAGCAGCGTTCAGGCCAACGCTGCCGGAGCCATCATGAACACTGCTGTTATCAGCACAGGTACAGGCAGGCACGCACACACACACCTTTTGAAATATAAAAAATCACACCCGTGTGAAGTGAGGGGCGCTAATATATTAAAGTCTAACTCATGTTGATTAGGTGATGTAATGGTGATGTAAAACAAACGGTGCCAACACAAACATTAAACGCCATTAACAATACTGAGACAATATGACGTAAACGACACATAATGATGTAAATTTTCCCTTCATTGTCAATGTGTTTACTAAACAAACTTTGAACTAAAGACAAACATTAAACCTGTGTATAGGGAAAACTAAATGTAGAAAACAAAAATCACACCCATGTGAAGTGAGGGGCGCTAATATATTAAAGTCTAACTCATGTTGATTAGGTGATGTAATGGTGATGTAAAACAAACGGTGCAAACACAAACATTAAACGCCATTAACAATAAAGAGACAATATGACGTAAATGACACATTATGACGTAAATGTTCCCTTCATTGTCAATGGCGTTTACAAAACAAACATTGTACTAAAAAAAAAACCTGTGTATAGGAGGGGCTAGCGCCACTCAAACATATAAAGGGACATATTATCATATCATATCACATACTGTAGACCCCTATGGGTCCCACTGGTTGGGAAACAGTGTTTAAAGCACCATTCCCACCAGGCACGATAACTATAAAGATAACTATGAGTATATCGCTCACCATGTATTCTTTATAGTCGGTGTGAACTCTGCAATCCACCTGACTTAGAACGATTTTTAAAACTATAGAGGGTATGCGCATGCATAATAGTGAGTGGCAAAGTGAGTTTAACATTGTTTAATGCAATCAGATAGGACTTTTATGTTTGGATGCATGGGCTGTCAAGGCCAGAAAGTAGTTTTTTGCCACTCAGTAGGCGTTCCCGCACGCGGGTATGATGATGACGGCACATGCATACCCTAAATACTTTTAGTGCTCAGTGTGAATGGCCCGTTAGATACTGTTGTCTCACAGCTAGTACCTTTTACCATGATACTCTTTTAATTCTCTCTCTCTCCCTCTCTCTCTCTCTCTCTCTCTCTCTCTCTCTCTCTCCCTCTCTCTAGGTAAGTCTCGGTGTCTCTCGGCCGGCGCTCTGGGTCCCCTAGTCCAGCTGGTGTCGAGTGGCGAGCGTGCGGTGTGTGTCAACGCTCTGAGGGCCCTCACGACCCTGGCGGAGGCCCCCGGCGCCAAGGAGGTGCTCCTGGAGCACCTCCCCGCGCTGAGGAGCAGGACTGGGGCAGGAGAGGAGGAGGTGGTGAGGAGGGCGGCCCAGAACGCACTGCAGGTCATCACCTGGACCCCATGAACACTAGTGTTGATTTTGACAGCATATTTTGATTTAGTTTTAGTCATATATAGTCTTTTGAATAAAATTCCAGCGTTTAGTCTACTAAATCTAGAGTTGATTTTGTCGACTAAGATGTATTTTGGCGGGCATTGATGGTGTTTTAATGGCTGATTTTATACTTGGTTGCATGCTGAAAATAATATTTTTGGAGTGCAACAACCGTGTGCAACGAAACATAAAATGACTTGTTGCGACAAGTACTAGTATTCGCAGATTACTAGTCCGTCCGTCAGTCAGTCTGTCTGTCTGTCTGTCTGTCTGTCCGTCCATCACGCCACCATATATGGCCGTCAGTCCATCACGCCTCGTGACACGCTCCATATATGGCCGTCTCCATATATGAAGATCACGACACTGACCTCATCAAACCTTGATAGCCATACATGGAGAAGACTGGATCATCACCTAGATCTGCATATATAGAGCCGACCAGCAATATGTATCTGACCTCAAACCTCAAACCCTTAGATCTCCATATATGGAGCTTACCTGTTCTGACATTCCATATGTTGAGTCTTCCCCACCCGTCCTTCCTCTCTCCCTTTTGACTGATACGTACCTGTCCATTCAAACTCTAGACGGGCCTGCCCCAAAGTTATTAGCGCAGCAGCGCCCGGCAGCCGGCGAAAACTAGAGTTCTCAACAGGCCCGAAAATAACGGCCCCTACCTGGGCCCTAACTGGGCTGGCCCGAGGCCCCACCTGGCCTTACTAATTAGCACTGGCTTTAGTTCCGACATAGTATTGGTCCGACTGTCATTAGAATGACAACCTATACCTCAAACCCTAACCGGAGCAGCGCATGTCCGACCGCATGTCCGACCGTTGTTTCCGCATGTCGGACCTTTGGTGTGTCGGATCTGCATGTGCATCCCCCGAAAACGTCAATTAAGAAAATAATAAAAAAGGTCCATATATGGGCATTCCCAGACCTGTTGTTTCAGCACGACCTCGCCCGCCTTTTAGGGCAAGGTCGCTTCTCGCCCTCAGGGTTTTCAAAAGATCTCTTTGGAAACGAATGAGTACTTTCTATACTTTTGGTACATGATGTTTATAATTATACCAATACCTTTGTACTTTTTCTCAAGTCAATTTTGAATTCCGGACATATACTTGTATCAAGTGGTGCTGCTGGTGCAGTGTTGATACTTTTACTAAATGTGAGAGCTTTTTCCACTGCTTCTCTTGAATCCAATGACTGCGATGAGTCGTTAGTGAGTCGACTGAGAACTTTAATCCATGAGTAAGCATGCAGGTCAGAGCTCTTCTTCTGTCTGACCTCTCCTCTTGAATGCATCTTCCTCAGGAACACAAAGCACTGTCCTCTCCTCTTCAGTGCGTCTCCATGCAGGACTTATCCTCGGGCCCCATTAAGCTGCCACGTGCTGACAGCTGACATCTTCTGGGTGTCACAAAGAAGTGTTGGACCTTTTTATCCACACAGACAATAGAACACTGAAGTCTGACATCACTGCCGCTAGCCCCTTGGGTCACAGAGGGACATTCTTGTTTAACTGCAAATCCAGGAAAACTTTAAATACACATTTGACCTCTTATTTAAGTTATTTTATAACATTTTTGAACCAAAATAAGGAATCGTTAGAAACTGGAATTGATAAGCAGAACTGGAATCGGACTGGAAAATCCTAGTGATACCCAGTCCCAGGGAGACATCAAATTCATCTTTTGGGTCACAGGCTAAAAAGCAGGGTGGCAACGGGCTGGCATTTCATTAAGCTAATCACAAGATATACCGGTATAGACGCTGTGTGAATATTGTCTATTCCCGCCGGGGACGCTGTGGGTGCTGGGCACATGTTTTCTACTCATCAGCGTCATCAGCGCCCATACCCTATAGGTGGAGTTGGCAAAACAGCCTTTCTTTGTAGATTTTGGATGTTTTCCCCGCGTTCCCTATAGTATGGGAGGCAATTGGCACCGGGCAAAAAAATTCGTATTTCTACTTTTGGTCATACATTTTTGATACCCAATACTTTTACAAAATGTAGAATTCCTGACTTAATACTTGTAATGGGAGTATTACATTGCAGTAGGCCTACTGATACCTTTACATTTGAGTACTTTTTCCACCACTGATACTTACATTTATAAGCTGTCAAAAAGATTATGCAGGCCAGAGGCCTGGTGGCCTCACAGCTAGAAGGTACCAGGTTCAATAGACCATGGGTCCAGATCCATTTGTGATTCACATTTATGGGTCTTTTTTTTGTTTTGTTCTTTTTTGTTCATGAATTCAAAACACATTATTTCTTCACTAATTTCATTAAGAAATCAAAAAAAATCCACATTGTGTAGAAGATCTGCTATTTTCACTAGTTTGGGTCCATGCAGACTGAATGTTATGTTCTGGCTCCCAGCCTAAGAGGACCACATGGCCTGTTCACTGTCGCTTGATAACCACTGTTGCCATGTCAGTTTATTAGAAGTGACTTTGGACTTGACTTTTTGTAATGTCACTTGTAAATGGTAGTTGCAAGTTGTGTTTTTGGGATTATTTCTAAAGTGTAGACTAGTTATTACTGAAGTGTATTTGTCTGCTGACCTCCATCTGAAATCATGTAGTTACTTAGCCCTGAAACATGACTGTCATGAATCATGATGATTATCATGACTGTAACGAAGACTCTGACTAGGACGTTGGGCTATATGATATATGACATGTTAGTATGACAATCCCTATATTTGGGCCCGAGCCGACCTAGTGCTGATATCGATAGATATGGTAGAACCATATATGGATAGAACCATATATGGATAGATCTAACTGGCTTAGTCATCGTGACAAGCCTGGTCGGAGAATATATAGAGGGTCGGCTTCAGGGAGAAGGCAGAAGTCAAAGCATCCTGGTTTAAGTTCTAACTGGACACCACTGCGGGGGTCCTAAGCTAAGTAATCAGCAATACAGCCTTGAGCTATTTTATATGGTCCTTCTTGAGTACGGATTAGGGCTTACCGCAGTAACGGGATGCTGAAGTCTTCCAGACACATACGAACCAAGGTATCTGGCTTTACAACCCAGATACCTTGAGTAGCCAACCCCTGACTCAGTGGCAAGATTCTAACCAGATGGTAACCCAGTTGCTGCCAGAGTCTGAACACTCTGGCAGTCCTGGCTGCTCCGCAGGTGAGCAGCAGTATCTCGAAGTTGTGAGATCCACTCTGTTGCCGCCAGAGCATGAACGCTCTGGCAGTCCTGGCTGCTCCTTAGGTGAGCAGCAGCGTCTCGAAGCTGTGAGATCCACTCTGTTGCCAATAGAGCCACGCTCTGGCGGTCCTGGCTGCTCCTTAGGTGAGCAGCAGCGTCTCGAAGCTGTGAGACCCACCCAGTTGTCGCCGTCAGAGCATGAACGCTCTGTCGGTCCTGGCTGCTCCATAGGTGAGCAGCAGCGTCTCGAAGCTGTGAGACCCACCCAGTTACCAGAATCTGGATGCCAGAATCTCGGAGCCGTGAGACCTCCCCGGCCCTTAGAGTCAGAGAGCACTGGTGATGTGCAGGAAAGAGAGAGCACTGGTGATGTGCAGGTAAGAGAGAGCACTGGTGATGTGCAGGAGAGAGAGCACTGGTGATGTGCAGAGCACTGGTGATGTGCAGGAGAGAGAGAGCACTGGTGATGTGCAGGAGAGAGAGCACTGGTGATGTGCAGGAGAGAGAGAGAGAGAGAGAGCACTGGACATGATCACCTCCCTGAAAGTAGCCAGGGTTGAAGTGATGGCGTTGTGTTGTAGACGCCAGGGTCGAAGGGGTGGCGTGGTGTTGTAGACGCCAGGGTCGAAGTGGTGGCGTGGTCTTGTAGACGCCAGGGTTGAAGTGACGGCGTCGTGTTGTAGACGCCAGGGTCGAAGTGATGGCGTCGTGTTGTAGACGCCAGGGTTGAAGTGATGGCGTTGTGTTGTAGACGCCAGGGTCGAAGTGATGGCGTCGTGTTGTAGACGCCAGGGTTGAAGTGATGGCGTGGTGTTGTAGAAGCCTGGGTCTGAAGCTGTGGACCACCTTTGATACGGTCAAGAGGGCGTTACTTCAAACTGGAACTGCATGGATTGGCTGACTCTGACCCATTGACAGGGAACGCCCTTAATGGGTGGCATGTGATTTGATTTTGAGGTTTTTATGACCCACCGTAACATCAAAGGAAGAAAGCGCGAAGCTTGGACGCCCTCAATGGGGTGGCTTGAATGGCTGACGTTTGCTGTTCAAGCCTCAGTATGCTTGTATTGGGGTGGCCTGAGGGGTCTACTGTTCAAGCCTTCTTGATATGGTACAGATTTCCATGTGAAATCTGGGGGTGGCAATGAATGGAACGAAGGCTTTCACCTAGAGCTTCATGTGTCATCGTGTAACGAAGGCTTTCACCTAGAGCTTCTGGTGGATATCATGAGAGCATTGTCTGGACAGCATGATGATGCAAGGGCATCGGAGCTATATCAACCCTCCCATAGATGTTGGAGCAGTTGGAGGACGGCAGAGGCTTCGTTCACCGATAGGATATCGAGATGAAAGTGCAAGCTGACAGACCAGAAGTCCAGGTTCATAGGGACCGAAGTAGTCCAGCAAGGAGGCTGGACGGTCACTCTTGCAGAAATGACCATGAGCATAACCGGAGACGAACAGTCATCATGCATGGTACGGTAGTAGCACCCAATTCTGCCGATCGTACACCAAGTAACCAGCAAGACGGCAAGAAGCCGTATGTCAGTACTGTAATAGCGGCACACACCATCTTGGGGTATGCGGCAGGTTCAAACGACTGAGTTTAATGGCGAAACGAGATTTGATATGACAGATGAAGCTGTGTTATCAGCAATGGACGTCGTCATGCAGGCAAGAAACTGTAAACTACAGACTAGGAGTGAAATGTGGTGGAAGGCACCCTCTGGCTCTTCACAGTATTAATAGGAGCCGGACCCGGTTGAACCGGAGAGCAGATGAACCTTTGCGGAACCCTAGGACACCTAAGATCGAGACGGGACAGGATTTACAAGAGGAATTACCGCAGCCAGCAATCTTGACTATAGCAGGAGAGTCCTTGCATGTGGGCTATCCACCGCCTAAAGGGAGAAATGTCATGTTAAAGGTGTGCAAAGTTCTAATTTGCAATTGTGGCAAAGTAATGGAAGTATATGCAGTTCTGGATGATGGTTCGGGGCGAACCATTTTGTTACACACAGTTGCCAAGCAGGTCGGATTGAGGGGTCAACCTGAAGAGTTGCGTATCAGAATCATGAGAGATCTTCAAGTTTTGCACGGGGTGGCTGTATCTTCCGAGGTATCTCCTGCCGTACAGCCAAACCAAGTCAATAATATTGAGGGAGCATTGATCGCCAAATAGCTTGGATTGTGAGCATACACAGATCGTCAGCAGACTAATGGAGAGAGATTAACATCTTCGAGAGCCTCCCTTGCTGGATAACTACCAGGCCTGGCCTGTTAGAACCTAGCCGAAAGAAAGGACAATTGTCTGAGTCTTCTGGATGCGGTATAGATTTCAACGTGAAATCTGGGGTGGCTGTAACGAAGACTCTGACTAGGACGTTGGGCTATATGATATATGACATGTTAGTATGACAATCCCTATATTTGGGCCCGAGCCGACCTAGTGCTGATATCGATAGATATGGTAGAACCATATATGGATAGAACCATATATGGATAGATCTAACTGGCTTAGTCATCGTGACAAGCCTGGTCGGAGAATATATAGAGGGTCGGCTTCAGGGAGAAGGCAGAAGTCAAAGCATCCTGGTTTAAGTTCTAACCGGACACCACTGCGGGGGTCCTAAGCTAAGTAATCAGCAATACAGCCTTGAGCTATTTTATAATGACAGTCATGGCGCAACTGCAGCCTGTTTTACGCAATCGCTACATACAGTCCAAACATGTATATAGACATTCCGATTTCAAATATAAAGTACTCGCCACATGTGCCACGGGTGTTAGAAATTTGCTGGTACAGCAATTAGCATTGCTGCATCCCGCGTTTAATAAAAAGCATTTTTATCCGAGCGCCCCGGCTACTTTTCTCAAACGGGGTTCGTTTGGGAAATACAAAGTTGCACACCGGGAGCGCACTCGCCTATTAGTCTGTATTGGCAGTGCGGTCAGCGTGCCTATATCGAACACACCGAGTGCCACACTCCTCCCGACCGATAGGGGCGTGTAATTGAAAGCCAATGGCAAAAAAACAGCTCGGATAAAAACATTTTTTTATTAAACAACGCGGGATGCAGCAATGCTAATCGCTGTACCAGCAAATTTCTAACACCCGTGACACATGTGGCGAGTACTTTATATTTGAAATCGGAATGTTTATAGGCTATACACGTTTACTTTAGACTGTAAATGTAGCGATCGCGTAAAACAGGAGGCAGTTGCGCCATGACGCTCGTGAAGTATGAGCGTCATGTGAACTGTTGTGTATTAATCATGCATAGTTGCTGTTGTTGGCTATTGTGTAAAATAGTCTCTGTTCCTTTAAGTGCTGGGCTGGGGGTGTGTGTACACATGCAGGTTGCTCTCCTTTCAGTATGCTTTGAGGTCCCGTTTTGTGATGTTCACAGTTGACAGTAAAGACAAACTTACCCTAAAGACTGGCCTGGTTATTTGCTCTTCTCAGATATTATATGAACCATGGCTAGTAGTTACAGCACTCTGACTTTTTAGGGCTTGATTTAATAGAACTGGTTGCTTGCTTATTTCTGTCGCAAAATCTGGCAACAGTGTTGATAAACTGTCATCTGTCACCAGCCGCGGGTCACCCGGCGGGTCACCTCACCAGAATGCCACCACACCACAGCCTGCCAAGTTGCACTTGCAATGTTGATACAGTAAAACTCTTAATATCAGATTATTAAATTGACAATATTTAAATTAAAAATATTTTTTAAAGTAGATAATCTAAATATAATTGTTTCGTCTTTCGTGATGTAAAATTGCCACATAAATTCTGTTGATGTTGCTCTCCGCCCCCTTCCACCGGCCAGTTGGAACAGTCCATGAGAGAGAGGGGGCGTGTGTGTGTGTGTGTGTGTGTGTGTGTGTGTGTGTGTGTGTGTGTGTGTGTGTGTGTGTGTGTGTGTGTGTGTGTGTGTGTGTGTGTGTGTGTGTGTGTGTGTGTGTGTGTGTGTGTGTGTGTGTGTGTGGCGCGCGCGCGTGGCGTATGGTGTGTGTGCAGCCTAGAGAGACGCACATTGCCGCTTGGCTTCTATCAGGGAACACAACTGCTGCTAGTAACAACCGCTCTATACCGAACCGAATATAGCCTGCCCTACACTGACACACACCCACTCTCACGCACACACACACAACTGGTGGCGCGCACATACAACACGTACGCGCACAATACACATGCCAGATGCACACACACACATTAGGCTACATTCTGGACTGTTTTTGGGGGAGCAGTGCAGCTGTGCAGGACAGAGAAGCTTCAGGCGTCACTCTGTGCGGCCACAACATTACAGGTGAGAGAGAGAGTGCGTGTTATCATGCCGCCCGCAGGGTGGGTGGGTGGGTGTGGGTGTGTAACGCCACGGTGTTTTGGACTCTGTTCTGCCCCGGCCGGGCTTTCCAGCGACCTTGGACCGCCATGGGGAGGAGAAGGAGGAGGCGGTGGCCGGGGATGCGATTAGATGAAGCGGAGATGTCAGGCAGCATCACCGTTGCTCTGTCTGAAAAGTCAAATAAAAAAAAACAACCCCTATAAAAACTATAATCAAGACACTTGCCACTTCGGGTTAGCCGTCTTTAACCGTGGAATTAGAAGAGTTGAGGCGGTGCTGCCTGCTTGCTGCTGCTCCATTTTTTGGGATGGCGAGATGGATGGATGGATCCGAGGGATTATTATGGTTTTACATAACGGACACCGGCTGGGCTGGTACCTACGGCGTGTGTCCGCACAACAGCTGATTCTGGGCGGCCTGCCTCTGGAGTCACACACCGCTGTCCTACAGCGACGCTGGAGCTCTCTTCGTTTATAACAGTGGTTTTCAACCCCTTTCATAATCAAAGTCCATTATTTATTTGACATGTTGAACCACGAACCACCATTCGATGGGCTTTAGCCTCTCAGATCCAAAACTTAGAATATTTTGTTGTCGTTGGATAAGATTTTGTCCACATTTCCATGCTGTATGATGTGGTAGGGGAGATATAGGCAAACAACAAAATAACAATTATTCTATTCTCTAAGTGTGTATTTCTTCTTCTAAATTAAGTAATGCAGATGTTTAACAATAATTTAACTCTTGAGAGCGTAACAGGTCCATTTGGTTTCGTTTTACACTCAAGAGTTAAAGATCTACATCTATAAGGGTCCATTTGGTTACCAACTGTCCATCATTTAGCTGCGGACCAACTGGCACCGCCTCAAGGAGCACTAGTGGTCCCCGGACCACTGGTTCAAAACCACTGGCTTGATTAAACTCTTCTAGGCTATTTCACTGTAATTACTCATGGTTTCATTATAGAATGGCAATGACATAGGATGTTGGGTTATTTTTTATTTTTTTCTACCTCCCCCTGAACAGCCTGATGGAGGGGCAATAGGAACTGGTCGGAATAACGTGTTCCTTCCATATGCTATGTCAGGCCGGGGAAACTCCCCTGTCAGGTGAAAAGAAGCAGCTTGGACTCCTCATGCATAGAAGGAAGCATGAGGTCAGTCCACTGCCCCCCCAGGTTGGCAGAGGAAGTGTAGCACCCAGGATTACATTAGATAGGCCTAATAGACACTGGGTGAAAAAATGGGTTGCAAAATCGTGGGATAATTTTTTTTGGGTTGGGTTATTAATGTAACACTCTGGTGCTTAACGTCCAAAATATTATTTTATATTATACAGAAATCGCAAAGTTTTCCATATTGTGTGGGCATGACATGTAGGCTACTATTTTAGTTGTATGGGCTTGAAAAATAAAAAGAAGCTAACTCGAGGTGTAGATATTTTAATGGAAAGTGCAATTAAACCCTTAATCCTGTCTGTCTGTCTGTCTGTCTGTCTGTCTGTCTGTCTGTCTGTCTGTCTGTCTGTCTGTCTGTCTGTCTGTCTGTCTGTCTGTCTGTCTGTCTGTCTGTCTGTCTGTCTGTCTGTCTGTCTGTCTGTCTGTCTGTCTGTCTGTCTGTCTGTCTGTCTGTCTGTCTGTCTGTCTGTCTGTCTGTCTGTCTGTCTGTCTGTCTGTCTGTCTGTCTGTCTGTCTGTCTGTCTGTCTGTCTGTCTGTCTGTCTGTCTGTCTGTCTGTCTGTCTGTCTGTCTGTCTGTCTGTCTGTCTGTCTGTCTGTCTGTCTGTCTGTCTGTCTGTCTGTCTGTCTGTCTGTCTGTCTGTCTGTCTGTCTGTCTGTCTGTCTGTCTGTCTGTCTGTCTGTCTGTCTGTCTGTCTGTCTGTCTGTCTGTCTGTCTGTCTGTCTGTCTGTCTGTCTGTCTGTCTGTCTGTCTGTCTGTCTGTCTGTCTGTCTGTCTGTCTGTCTGTCTGTCTGTCTGTCTGTCTGTCTGTCTGTCTGTCTGTCTGTCTGTCTGTCTGTCTGTCTGTCTGTCTGTCTGTCTGTCTGTCTGTCTGTCTGTCTGTCTGTCTGTCTGTCTGTCTGTCTGTCTGTCTGTCTGTCTGTCTGTCTGTCTGTCTGTCTGTCTGTCTGTCTGTCTGTCTGTCTGTCTGTCTGTCTGTCTGTCTGTCTGTCTGTCTGTCTGTCTGTCTGTCTGTCTGTCTGTCTGTCTGTCTGTCTGTCTGTCTGTCTGTCTGTCTGTCTGTCTGTCTGTCTGTCTGTCTGTCTGTCTGTCTGTCTGTCTGTCTGTCTGTCTGTCTGTCTGTCTGTCTGTCTGTCTGTCTGTCTGTCTGTCTGTCTGTCTGTCTGTCTGTCTGTCTGTCTGTCTGTCTGTCTGTCTCCATTATGAGGCTTTAAAAGCGCTGTTCCCCTGAGCTCTTTCTAGCTCCCACAGGAGACCCAGTCCATTATTCACATGCAGAGGTTCAATAGGACGAGAGACACAGAGAGAGAGAGAGAGAGAGAGAGGGAGAGAGAGAGAGAGAGAGAGAGAGAGATAGAGAGAGACGCACGCATGCACACACAGTTACACACACATCGGTAGCAGTGAGTGAAGCAGCTAGAATGAACAGATTTGGGAGTGACTGAGCAGGTAGGCTATAGTGTTGCTTGTTGTCGGGATTGAACCTGTGTCCTTTTTATTCCACACAGCTGTGTGTGTGTGTGTGTGTGTGTGTGTGTGTGTGTGTGTGTGTGTGTTGTTAATGGAATAATTGTTGATTATTACCAAATTCATGCCATCCCTGTTTGATTCCTGTTGTTTTACAATGCCATGGCCCTCCATATTTAATATAACGCATAACGGCAAAATACACCGGATGTCATTGTGATTGACGAGGACAGCAATGAGGTTTTCCTATTTGAAGTTTGCTGTGCTTTTGACTCCGGAAGCCTTCCTTACTAAACAAGTAAAATGCCAATGATTAGTGCAATGAAGCCAATATACATCTAGGCTACAAGTTTATATTTTTGGGCCATGTCCACATGCTGGTGGTCAGGGCCTTTCAGAGGATTATGAGGCTGTAAGGCAAGAAAATAGAAAGAGTATTACAATAAACACTCACACGGTAGGGCTCCAATAACACAGATGCTTTATTGCACCAAAAGTTGCTGTGACGTTTCCAGCTACACGCTCTTCATGAGACACACTCAGGGATAACTTACAACTTATGCCTAAACTTCTTCTACTTATTTTTTTTTACTTTTGAAAAAGCTTTTAAAATAAAAATTAGTTCAAATAGCCTATATCTAAAAGCTCACAAGGTGTCGATGGACCTGCACTGATTCTCAGCACCTAGCTTTTGGGATGTCTGTCTGTCTGTCTGTCTGTCTGTCTGTCTGTCTGTCTGTCTGTCTGTCTGTCTGTCTGTCTGTCTGTCTTCTTCAAGTGTAAGGCAAAGCAGCTAGCAAAATACTGCTCCATCTCCTGCAAATATAGGCAGCTCTATTTGGAGGAGATGGCACTTCCAGCATCCATAATTTTTCCCGGTGTTGGCAATATGACAGATGGAAGTGTATGACCAACTGTGAATGTGTTCATTATTGTTGTCTACATTCTGTCAACTTGATTGGATCTGACGCATATGTTATTTTGAATACGTAGGCCTGTGGCATCAGAAGCAACTGACAAATAATTGGGCCCATGTAATGTATTTTATAAATGTGGACTCAAATAAAGGAATTCAAATGTTGTACTGGGAGCAGCTGACCGGTATAACCATAGTCTAGTACTGTTGTACCGGGAGCTACAACCACAGTCTGATACTGTTGTACATTGCACAGTTGTACAAATTGTAGATGCATCATTGTCTCCACCAGGCCGAAGGCATGGGGAGAGAGTATGTTTTGCACTACTTCCGTGTGTGTGTGTGTCCGTCCGTCCTTCCGTCTGTCCGTTACCAGCTAATCTCCGGCACCGTTAACCCGGTCGATGCCAAACTTTGCACACACACTCCCTGGATGCCAACGATGAACCTCTGCCCCGCATTTTCCAGAAGGACCTGTTATAGCGCCACCATGAGGCAGCTTTTCACATTTTTTACCTAAAACTGCACCGATCTGCGTGAAACGTTGCATGCACACTCCCTAGAGGCCAAGGACAAACCTTTGACCTGCATTTTCCGCATCTGCCTTTTATAGCGCCACCAGGAGGCCGACTTTTGTAAAACACATTTTTTTATATTACTCCTCCAGATTCTGTCCAAAAATCTCACAAATCGTTACACAGTATCTCTAT
The DNA here is from genome assembly GCF_951216825.1 of Electrona antarctica. Lineage (NCBI taxonomy): Eukaryota > Metazoa > Chordata > Actinopteri > Myctophiformes > Myctophidae > Electrona > Electrona antarctica. The sequence continues at coordinate 16,874,063 of NC_136793.1, read as the reverse complement.
GGTCATGTGCTCAAGTCGGATCTGTCCGATATTTCATATTCCATCCTAATTGGCTATAATTGGCTTTCACAGTTTGCAAGATTGCCCCGTTTTGAACAAAAGCCTCAAATCATGAACGCAGCATGCAATTTACGTGAAATCTTTCACACATTTTCTTACTAGGCTGAGGAATATATCCCACCCTTTTCACATTGGCCTGTTATAGCGCCACCAACAGGTTGATTTTTGCAAAACACATTTTTGGAACAAAATGCCTCAAATCATCCAATTGCCATCAAAGGCAAACATGTTTATATTACTCCTAAACATTTTGCCAAACATCTCACACAGTCCTATCCTCCTGGTGGAGACCTGTGCCCAGAAGGGCACTTTTTCTAGTTTACAGTGTGTTAGCACATGTGCTAATTTTCACCACTTGTCCACAGGAGACGTTTCTAAAAAATACAATGACACTATAGTTTAAAAAACACCCAATCAAATACAAAAAAGTATACATTCTAATAATATTTACAGCAAAATTACAGTACCCATTACATAATCTCAAATACACAAGTAAACATAATCACTCTAGTAACCATTCAAGCTATACATGTGAACACAGTTGATTTGATTTCAACCATAGTTTGAGTCCTCTGTAGAACACGTTACCACCCGTCTCTAGTTTTAGAACCGTAGGCAAAGAGTTCCATAGGTTTGCTCCCTTTACTGAGAAGGCAGACTGTCCGAATGAGTTGTTACACCTGGGAACAATACAGTTACCACTTGTTGAGGCTCGTGTGGTTGCTCTACCAGAGCTCGGAAGTCTATCAACCAGTCCAGAGAACAGAGGTGAAACATGACCATGTAAACATTTAAAAATCAATTTGATAGTAGAAAAAACATTTTCAACATTTCCAAACGTAAAAAGGTTGTGTTTTTTTAAGATACCATGCACAGAGGTGCCATCTCATCGGTTTTTGATCCATGATTTTTATAGCCTGTTTGTATATGTTATTGGTTTTAAGACGGTTTGAGAGGATTGTGACCATGTTGTAATGCTGTATGCTAGGTGTGAGAAAATCATAGCATGCATGTACAACTGTGCAGTTTTAGCTGATAAGTCCCTTCTAATATGACGAAAACAATTTAGATTTGGTTTAACCTTCTTGCATATATGCTTTACCTGTTTTTCAAATTTTAAGTTTTTATCCAAGATTATTCCTAAGTATTTTACTTCACTCATTTCAGCAAGAGTTTCATTTTTTATGCGTACCTCAAAGGTGTCCGCAGCAGGCCTGCTGCGGATGGAGATACACATTGAAACAGTTTTTTGTACATTTAAAGTTAATTGTGACGACTCTAGCCAGTTTGAGATGTTCTCCAATTCCTGTGTCAGCTGCGCAGTTGCCATGCTGGCTGTTTTAGCAGACGTATAGATGACAGTGTCATCAGCATACATCTGGCAGCTAACGCCTGGACAGGTATTTGGAAGGTTGTTGATATACATGGTGAACAGCAGTGGTCCAAGTACAGACCCTTGGGGCACTCCCATGTTGTTAGGGAGCAGAGTTAATTTCTCCCCATTGACCCTGACACACTCCCTCCCAGATATGACTTAAACCACTGTAAAGCTTCTGCCGACATTTTAAAGTGCTTTAACTTAGTGTTGCCGTGTCTACCTCTTATAAGGGACTTTGGGCTTATTTTTCTGCTAAATTGGTGGCAAATTTTGGTAGTTGCTGGTTGTGTTTTTTGGGGCTTGTTTTGTTTCTAAAGTACTGCTTGTGTGTGTGTGTGTGTGTGTGTGTGTGTGTGTGTGTGTGTGTGTGTGTGTGTGTGTGTGTGTGTACGTGCACGTGTGTACGGCTGTACGCACGTGTGTGTACTGTGTATGTCCAGTCTATTCCTGGCTTGGTGACTCACCCACTCACTGTTATACAATAGAACTGGTACCGCTTTGACAGTTTGACAGTTTACTGCAAATAGAAAGATCCAGAATAGAACCTCATATATGATCATATTGTACTTATACTATACCAGGAAACATGATGTCACTTCAGCACATCGACATAGAAAGAGGTCTGTGATTTGGGGCCAGTAAACGTTTAGCAGTTTTAGCATTTAAAGGGATAGCGTTTAACTTTTCCCAGTTACACACTGTAACAAAACAATACATTCAGGTTTGTAGCCATCATTTCCCATAGCAGCAGTTATCAGCCACTGGAGTACTGCATGGGATTTACCTGTAGAAACACATTGTCCTCTCACTGTATTTCTGTGTTTTCACTGCAATGTGTTTCCACAGACACAGGTAAACGGTAAACACCATAAATGTGTTTATTGTTTTGTTATGTAAGGCAGTGTGTATGGATGCACACACAAAAGCTGTTTTTTCCAGTTCTGGGATCAGTTCCCAGGTTTCTTTTTCCAGTTCTGGGATCAGTTCCCAGGTTTTTTCCCAGTTCTGGGATCAGTTCCGAACTGCGCTACTGAATCTGTCGGCAGGGGCATTCAGAACATGTATACGTTGTTGTTAGTGCATGGGAATGAAAACAGGTGCCCCACCGGAAGAGCAGGACCTAAGGTGGCGCAAACGGGCAACATCCTGCCAGAGATGTGAGTGCCCCCTCTGCATATCGGATCAGCCTTCCCTTTCAGCTTCCCTAATGTCTGTCTTTCCTACACTGTCTCCCTCTTAGCAGCTCTCCTATACTGTCTGTGTGAGTGGCAGCGGTGGCCGAACGGATAGCGGCGCGGTCTAGATACCGGAAGGTTCCCAGTTCGAATCAGCCGTCCGACACGTTAAAATTACCACCGCTGAAATGCCCTTGAACAAGGCATCAACCACTACGATGAAATGTGTTCTATGAGCAGGGCCTGGCTGGAAACAAGTTCTTGAGCTTAGCCCAGATACCCTGGGTAAATATAGATTTCATTTCATTTCATTTCATTTCATTTCATTTCATTTCATTTCATTTCTGTCTCTCCTACACAGTCTCCCTCTCATCAGCTCTCATATAATGTCTGTCCCTCCTACACTGTCTCCCTCTCACCAGCTCTCCTACTGTCTGTCTCCTACACTGTCTCCCTCTCACCAGCTCTCCTACTGTCTGTCTCCTACACTGTCTCCCTCTCACCAGCTCTCCTACTGTCTGTCTCTCCTACACTGTCTACGAAAGAAAGAATATGTCTGCACACCGTTTTGAAAGCTCCCCAAAAACTTTATTTACCAAGGCGGGGTAAAAACAAAATAATCATCTGCAAGGACTTGATTTGATTTGATTTGATTTTGGTCAAAGAAATACAAGTAGGCCTAGTCACAATATAACTTAAACTCAGGATATACACATGAAAGCATAATAAAGCACTTGTTTCCAATGTGGTCCTGCAACACAAAATACAAATAAATTGTCCAATACATTACAGCACCAATACATTATATAGCATGCAGCAAAATACACAACACTGAAAACAACCTATAATCAAATCATAGAAACACACATCTAAAGTGCATCACTAGCCTGTAGCCTATTCCATATGAGCAGCTTGCTATTTTCAGAATTACAGCCACACTGTGACTGTCCACAACTAATACATTCCCATGTTACACTACATCACACGTGCAAAACTACATCACACGTGCAAAACTAGCGTCTGTAAAAATACCCGATACACTAAATAAAATAATGCCTAAAAATGCCTGAAAACAAATATCCACAAACAAAATTGTTCTCTGCGTGCTGTGTCCTGCCTGCTGTTATTATTTTTTTTTTCAATGTATTTTTATTGAGGCTCTGAAATTTCACAACTGTTCAATCACAATTCAATGTATATAGAACCACACATTTCTTTTTCTCAACATAACATAGGAAAGTACCTTGATACGGACATTACAATGCACAGACAAAAAACAAAGAAAACGCAAAAAAAATGACAAAACGAGTACACCACAGTATTGACATGATTGTACAATGTACATTACATGTCACCAGAGTCTTTGTTATTCACTACCGTTCAATAAGGTACATTGAAGTGCAGTCTAGAATGGTCCACTGTATCTAAGACTGGTTCCCATACCTTCGTGAACCCTTCCATGTTATCACGGAGGAGATAAGTCAGTTTCTCCAGAGGAACCACAGTCATTACCTCCTTGTATCAATCATCCAGTGTAGGAACGTCTCTATGAATCCAAAGCTTGAGTATAGTCTTTCTCGCTATGTATAAGAGTATTCCAACCAATGAGGCGTTGTGTCTGGTCCTTGCACTGGATACCTTAGCTGCTAGTACACACTGGAGAGGTGACAAGTTCAAATTATATCCAAGCAAGGTGTCCAGCTCATTCTTCACCTCAGTCCAAAACACCTGTATCTTTGTACATTTCCAAAGCATATGTGCATATGTACCAACTTCTGTGTCACATTTATTACAGTTAGGAGAGCTGAGACCAAGCCTGTCTTTCTCTATCATTATTGCAACTCAAAATAGTAAGTGTATTTCCTATAATTGTTGTCCAAGTATTGTCCTCTATCTGACATTCCAAGTCAATCTGCCACTGCCTTCGAATATGATCAGTGGAGTGGTTTGAACTTATATCAAAACATTCATACAGATAGGAAATACATATTTCTGGCACAGGTTGTGTAAGAATATTTTCTAGGAAGGATGTCCTAGGGGCTTGCATGTTCTTTGTTACATAATGACGGATTTGTAAAAATCTAAAGAAATGTGACTGTTGTAATGAATATTTATTCCTTAGATTCTCAAATGACTCCATTGTGCCTCCATTATATAGTTTAGCAAGCTGGTCCAGTCCCTTATCATGCCAAACCCTGAATACTGGGTCCTGATATGAGGGGAGAAAATCTGGGTTCTTCCATATAAGAGCCCTGCCTGCTGTTATGATGTCCAATCCATGTTGAATTCTCAAAAAGTGTGTGGATTAATGAAAGCTGGTGTTCTCGGATCAGTTTATCGGATCAGCCTTATGTTAATGTCCATCTCCCTTTAGCTTTCCTAATGTCTGTCTTTCCTACACTTTCCCCCTCTCACCAGCTCTCCTACTGTCTGTCTCTCCTACACTGTCTCCCTCTCAGTTGGCCTACTGTCTGTCTCTCCCACACTGTCTCCCTCTCAGCTGTCCTACTGTCTGTCTCTCCTACACTGTCTCCCTCTCAGCTGTCCTACTGGGAGAAGGTGAGCCTTGGGGAAGAAGCCTAGAAGTAGTGTTATTTTAGTTTTGAGAGGTCTGCAGTTTTGATTGTAGTGACATTGAGATGTTAGTGAACCATGAGGTGCGCGCATAGTTGAAGTGACATTGAATGAGGGCTCCAGTCCTCTGTGATAAAAATCTTAGTTGAGTTTCACTATCACTTTTGTTTAATAATTCATTTTTAATAATAATAATACATTTTATTCACAACGCACTTTACATTTGAAACAAATCTCAAAGTGCTAAAAGGAAAAATAAGAATAAAAACAATTAAAGCGTTCTGTGATCGCCTAAACAGCTACAAACACACAGGGCATCTTAAAAGTCCAACTATAGGCAAATGCCTTGCTAAAAAGGAAGGTCTTTATTCCCATTTTAAAAGAATCCACGGACTGTGGTGGTCGGGGAGGGCATTCCACAGCCGAGGAGCAGCTGAGCAGAAGGCCCGGTCATGGTGCAGAGTTTTGTTTTGGTAGTTTTGAGTGTGTTTGAATTTCCAGAGCGGAGGGAGCGGGTGGAGGCTGGGGGTTCAATGAGTTCCTTTAAGTAGCGGGGGGCGTTGCTGTGGATGCACTGATAGGTGAGGAGGCAGACCTTGTATTGAATCCTGAAGGAGACGGGAAGCCAGTATAGGGAATGGAGTATGGGTGTGATGTGTTCATTCTTTCCACCGGAAATGATATTTGATTGATTATGTGGTCACCACCAACTGTGACCGTACAGTCTGAGGACTCATTGAGGTTGTAGTATGTTGTGGACCCACAGGTTCTGGATTTTGTTTCCATGCACTACGTACGTGTGTGTGTGTGTGTGTGTGTGTGTGTGTGTGTGTGTGTGTGTGTGTGTGTGTGTGTGTGTGTGTGTGTGTGTGTGTGTGTGTGTGTGTGTGTGTGTGTGTGTGTGTGTGTGTGTGTGTGTGTGTGTGTGGAGGCTCAGGGAGGTTGCTGTGACGCTGGTGGCCCAGTCTGAGGTCTTATCTCTGGGTACAGCTGCAGACGGAGGGGGGCCTCGGGGGCAGACATGCATGAAAACATCACAGTCAATTAATTTCACTTGAACTTCATGCAACGTAGGCTCAAGGTAAAATGTAATGTAGATAGCATGTATTCCCCCCGCGGGATAATAAAGGTATCTACAGTATCTATCTATCACTTTATGTAGATACAATGTATAGATCAGTCATTTTCAACCAGTGGTCTGGGGACCACCAGTGGTCCTTGAGGGGGTGCCAGGGGGTGACACAGGTGATCTCTATAGCTAAATGATGGGGAGTTGGTATAACCAAATGGACCCATATAGATCTTTAACTCTTGAGTGCGTAAAATGAAACCAAATGGACCCGTAACATCTGCATTCATTAATTTACAAGAAGTCTACACAATTTGAGAATGTAGAATAATTGATATTTTGGTTGTTTGCTTGTTGTCTCTCCTATGGTACCAATATCAATACAGCATGGAATTGTGGACAAAATCTCATTCAAAAAGGCTAAATCTCATGGTGGTCCTTGCATGGCTCAAATGCTGAATAAATAAATAAACCACTGCTTTATCTAAAATTCTAAATGAATAGATACATAACACTGTATCTAATACATAACACCAAAATCAGTGGCGTACACACAATGACATTATTTACATTCTGGTATTTCTGTCTTCAGCTGGTATAGAACCAAGGTTAATTAAATAAGGTTAGGAAGCGAAGACCGTACGGTGGACTCCATGTTGCTCCATGGAAGGAAAGAAACATGCGCAATTGAGACCAGGAAGTTGTACATGCCCAAATTTGGGCATGTACAACTTCCTGGTCTCAATTGTGCATGTTTCTTTCCTTATAAACCTTATTTAATTAACCTTGTATAGTATAGAACCAGGAAGTTACCCTGATGACACGTCGGCCAATGACAGTGTGAATGGGTGTGGCCCTGCAGACAGCGATAACAGAATGCCTCAAGTACATGCATTCACGTGTGCGCTGTGCACGCACACACACACACACACACACACACACACACACACACACACACACACACACTGGCACACACAAACAGACACATGCACAGGTTCACTGAGGTGATAACACAGCTTGCAGTAACTGACTGTGTCTTGTGATTTCTACTGCGACATTGGCTCTGCTGCCAGCATTTTATATTGTACAGTACATGCTATTATAATGTTACCTACAATTTATAATCGTACATCATTTTATTGTTGATTCTCTTAATTGTAATTAACAAACAATAGTTTTTGCACATTGTCATGATTTTTGTTCAGTAGATTGATACAATTTGTGTCTTCACTTTTATGCAAAGCATTTGTTACTTTGTTCAGTCTAGTGATTGATGTCTTGGTTCACATGGCTTCTATTAAGAAAACACTTGAAATTGAACATGAGTAGGCCTACACATAAATGTAGACCTAATGAAACACATTGTATAACTAACAGACAGACAGACTAGACTCGCTCTCTCTCATTTGATTCAATTCAAATTCAATTCAAAGGAGCTTTATTGGCATGAGAAAACAGTTTACATTGCCAAAGCAAAAGTTAAACAAAACAATATATGTACAATTAAATGTAATGCATGTAATAAAACAGAGCTGTGATTAGTAGTCCTTAACTGTTTTTTAGCTCCGTTGCTAGCCACCGCTAGCGTCCACATAAGAAACAGCCAAAAAAAGCATGCGCATGCACGCCATCTTTATTGACATTATGGCTCATAATGAGAGGAGATAGGCATTTCATTATGACATCATGACATTAAGGTGGTTGTATTCCGTTAAGCTAGATCTCCACTGAGCCAGTGGCCATTCGACGGCGAAAGAAGTTGGAAAACGTCTCCTGACGAAAAGCTACCGTCGATATCGCCGTGCAGATGGGTCGGAACCCATTGATGAGCATGTTCTGTCGGTTGCCGACCTCGGAAGCCGTCGATATCCGTGTGGTAGTGATGAGGGGGGTATCTAGAGGTGGACCTCTAGTCTGCTACTGGTGTAGCCATGGATCACGCGCAACGCTTGTCATGTTTCAGGGCTCACTACCAGTGAAGCAGGCCTATAAGCCAGAGACATTTGCCCGTCGCACATTTTAACTATATACCATATTCTCAATCTCAACTCTCAATTACTATACCAAACAATCAACTCCAAAGCAAAGCTATAGGCAAAAATGGTACTGTATGTGTGTTTTGTTTTGGTGCGAGACTCTGGTGTTGCCCGATTCTGTGAGTGAAACAAGTGACCAGTGACCAGGTCCAGCCCCAAAGAAATGACTAGTTTCACCACTTGAGTCCTATTACATCATTTTCTAAAATAATCTTGAAAGCAAGCCCAAATAAGCAAATACATTTCAGAAACAAGCCCAAACTAAAGCAACCCGCAACTATGAATATAACAAGCTCAAAGTCGCTTACATTAAGGAGACCTGGCAAGGAGACCCCAGCACTGCAGGCTACTTAAAACAATATTCCATCAGCAGACTGGTTACATACCGGCAGTCCGAAATCCAGCTATTCTGACGCACTGCCATTCCGAAATGCTCAATAGCCTACTAACCCTAGTGTCCCTAACCGTAAAACTCCAGTTTTAGGTGATAAGGTGACCACCGAAACGGTGGCTTGTAAAAACAGAGAGATGTATTTTGGTGAGCGCCGAGCGGTGAGTCGCTTACCACCGTGGCGTGACGTTATGTTGTAGTTTTCGGTGGTCATCTTATCACCTAATACTGGAGTATGAATAGGCTTTAACCATTTGGTGGAGTCACCTTTTCACATGCTTCTCACACATCTTGCTGCTGTTTGCACATTGTTGTACTTCACCCAGCAGATATGAGAGTTTTATATAGTCATATTTTTAAACTATCCTTGGGTGATTGTAGTCTTTGGGAATATGTGTCTCTGATGTCTTTCTACAGTGGGTAGGTGGTTTGGAAGTGTAGCTCAGTTTCTACCTCATTTAATGTGCCGTTGGTGCCAGACACTGTCTTCTCTTGGGAGCCAGGTTTGCCTCTGCATGGCTGCCTTTCTCGTTAGCAAGACTGTGTTCACTGAGTCTCTCACGGCTTCCCTTAGTTTTGGATCAGTCACAGTGCTGAGCTATTCTTTCACTGTTTATTGTCTGTACAGAGCTAAATAGCATTCCATGTTGCTTCTTTCCAGTGTGTCAGATAGCTTTCGTTTTGTTTCCTTATAATTTGGTTTAGTCCAGTAGTAGGTTTTGTGTCTGGTGGTTTTGCTTGTGAGTCCCAGAAACAACTGGCCATGAGGGGACATCTCTCTAGGATTCCACTGTACTGTATGCGAGGGCTTTGTTATGGAGAGTGTCTGGGTTACTGTCCTTGCAGGTCACGGTGGTTATAAAATATGTTATGCTACCTTCAGTGGTGGGAAATAACTACCGTATAAGTACCGTAAATAAGTACCGTACTTAACACATTAACTGCTATTGACGTAGATCTACGACACGTCATAGCCAATTCAGAGGTTGAGCGCCAATGCCGTAGCTCTACGTCTTATGGTCCGTTTATGATAGCTCGCCGTTGTAATGCTACATACATTAGCTTGTCAATTGATTTAGATATAGTGGGTATCGTCCTAATTCTGCTCTGCATGCATCGTTTGGTGTTTTCCGTTGTATTTTCTGTTGTATCCGTTCTAGTGCAGTCGTATTTATATAAAGGAACTAGAACATGCATTTTAAAACTGTTTTTTATTCAGTATCATATTGTTTATGTCCCTCAAACATATTTCTCTGATATAACCAGTCTGTATCATTTCTGTCTGGCTTCTACAGTAAAGCAGTTTTAGCTGCAGTACCACAATGTCCGGATGTGGTGGGGGACCGGGTGCTGTATGCAAATTATTTTCTCCCCTCCCACCTCTTTGACTCATTATAATAAGGCCCACCGCCCCTCCCCTCCCACAGTCTCCAAAGATGAAATGCAACTTTGGAAGTGCGTGCGTGCGTGCGTGAAGCCTCACATATAACACAATAGGAAAGTTATGAACGCCATGATGAGTTTTATTATACCAGTGAGAACCAGAGGCTTCATTCAATCACGTGTAGTAGTAAAGTGTGTGTGTGTGTGTGTGTGTGTGTGTGTGTGTGTGTGTGTGTGTGTGTGTGTGTGTGTGTGTGTGTGTGTGTGTGTGTGTGTGTGTGTGTGTGTGTGTGTGTGTGTGTGTGTGTGTGGTCTGTCTCCCACGCTCCTGTCAGCTGATTGGATAGCTATATATTTTGTAACCTAGCAACCTTCAAATATGCTCCAGCATTCCTATGTGCTATCTCCAGTCCACTCCACTCCATCACCAATACTATTACTCCCACACCGGGAGGACATACATACTGTTGTATCCTCCTGGCTCACCTACCAGTAAGGAGCCTCCACCTGGAAGATATAGTGCCTCCCGAGAGAGAGAGAGAGAGAGAGAGAGAGAGAGAGAGAGAGAGAGAGAGAGAGAGAGAGAGAGAGAGAGAGAGAGAGAGAGAGAGAGAGAGAGAGAGAGAGAGAGAGAGAGAGAGAGAGAGAGAGAGAGAGAGAGAGAGAGAGAGAGAGAGAGAGAGAGAGAGAGAGAGAGAAGAGCAAGACAGTGTAGGAGAGACAGAGAGAGAGAGAGAGAGAGAGAGAGAGAGAGAGAGAGAGGAGAGCAAGACAGTGTAGGAGAGACAGATAGTAGGACAGATGAGAGAGAGACAGTGCAGGAGAGAAGGACAGTTGGAAAACTGAGAGGGAGAGGTATTCTGATGAGTGCCATTAGCTCCTAATAGGTTACCTTATGTATAACAGCCTCTAGCCACAGGTATAACAAAGTACATTTCATTTCCTCTCGGGCGTCTCCCTAGGGAGGTCCTCAGAGGCATGTCCCACGGGTAGGAGATCCCGGGGCAGACCAAGGCGCAGTTGGAGGAAACACATCGACTCACTGGCCTTGGAACGTCTCAGGATCCCCCAGGAGGAAGTCACTAATGTTGCCCTGGAAAGGGATGTCTGGAGCTCTCTTGTGGAGCTGTTGCCCCCGCGACCCGACTACGGATAAGCGGTTGAAGATGGATGGATGGATGGATGATGTCTTGTGTGAGCTTGTAGATCAGTGATATTGGATGCGAGAGTAGCCTATAAAGTACACTGTAAGCATTTTATCCCATTAAAACTGGGAAACTGATCATTTTAGATTTTAGCTAGAAACAGGTTTTTCAGAAAACTCTTATTTAATCTGCTTTAGGACAGTAGCAGATGTACGAGCTTGCAAAAGAAGAAAAAAACAAAAAAAGAAAAGAAAAAGCAGCAGCACCGGACCGGGAGCCGTAGTGGTCGGAACAACAGTTCTATTGAAGCCAGTGTGAGCTGGGTGGACAGGCAGGCGAATAAACAACCTCTGTGATTTGTTGTAACCTTTCAACAACATACTGTAGAAGAAAAGCTAGCCCATCTTTTTTTTTTACCTGATCTTTAGTTTGACTGTCAGCAGCACAACACATTGTGCAAGCTGGGTTCTGACTGAGCAGTGTGGGTGGTCTGTGGTCAGTGTTACCAGGTTATTCAAGAGCAACAAGTGGCCTGGTATAGTCCATAGATATATATATATATAAGAAAGCTAGATGGCTCTCCCGCGCTGCTGGCCAATGAGAGAGATGTTGCTAACATTGTGTCTATGGGCATATACTTTTTAAATAACTATAACTTGCTTAATTTTCAACCGATTTTCTAACGGTTTGGTTTGTTATAAACATCAGAGACGTCTGCATACTTATATGCTTTTATAAGACATTAAAAAAATAAATTAAGCAGATAAGCGTCCTGAATCATAGCCACGTTGATAACGTTTGTATTAAACCAACCCGTTTGTAAATCCGTCAAGATTTGAGCGAGTTTTTGTGCGAGTTTTGAGCGAGTTATTTTTGTTTGAGCTGCCATAGAACATACTGTACTGTAGCCCCTCAGCAAGATGGCCGCCGGGTGAACTACGTCAGAGACTCCGCCTTGAGCCATCTAGCCTTTATATATGTCTATGGTATAGCCTACCGAAACAGACCCGGTTTTAACACATCAACCTATACGTGTCGTGAGCTTGTAGATCTGCTAATTTCAAAAGAATGTTCAAATAAATGTGAAATATTCGGAATAACACAAATCTTGGCACGAAATATTTTCAGATAGGGGTCCTTGACATGAAATTGAGTACCACTGGTTTAAACAACATTTAGGAAGCAAGCCCAAATACACTTTAGAAACACGCTCCCGAGAAAACGCAACTACCAATACTTACAAGTAACTTTACAGAAAAAACAGAGTCAAAGTTGACACGCAGACATGGTAACACTGATGGGAGCATGCACACATAGGCCTATGCCAGTATGCACACGCAAGGTCCGTGTGGTGTGTTCATAATCCCATGTGTGAGCATTCTCTCATGCACACGTCCATGCTCACATCACATGCGTGTGCATGAGAGAATGCGCACGCATGGGATGATTCGTGTGGCATGCACGTGCATGGCTACACAGCAAATTCCTGAGTTAACGGTCCTTTAAATAGACTTGATATTTATGGATAGGTTATTGTTGCCAGGCAACACATGATTCCATCCACAATGCATGAAGAGGTTTAAGGATTTGGTTTTCGCTTCAAATCAAACATCTGATCAATATACCGTACTGAGCGAGTGGGTGAGTGAGTGGGTGGGTGAGTGAGTGAGTGAGTGAGTGAGTGAGTGAGTGAGTGAGTGAGTGAGTGAGTGAGTGGGTGGGTGAGTGAGTGAGTGAGTGAGTGAGTGAGTGAGTGAGTGAGTGAGTGAGTGAGTGAGTGAGTGAGTGAGTGAGTGAGTGAGTGAGTGAGTGAGTGAGTGAGTGAGTGAGTGAGTGAGTGATATCTCTCAGATTTAAAATCATGTGGATAGCTTTTCTTTTTGCATCCTTTCATAGATAGAAACACGCCACAGACACACACACACACACACACACACACACACACACACACACACACACACACACACACACACACACACACACACACACACACACACACACACACACACACAGTGTATAGAGCTATAGTTAAAACAAATGAAAAATCTATAATAATGCATCACAATCAGAATCTCTTTGTCATTGTACTGGGCAGCGAAATTGAGATAGCGATCCAACTCAGTGCATTCAAAGTCAACATAAAAACAGCATGGGTTATGGATTATAATCCATGGATGGGTTATGGATTATAATCCATAACCCATCTGCAGCTACGATTTACACCACCTGCATTTTGACGGGCGGACATAGTTGAAGGTGAGACTGGTAAACATAGCTGAAGGTGAGACAGATTAAGGCCTGTTCATAGTCCAGTTTTCGGTGAAGAGGTGACCACCGAAAATGACGTCACGCCGCGGTGGTCACCGCTCACACAACACATCTCACCACCGTTTGTACTATGGCTAAAACTGGCAAGGAGACTTGTGCTGTGTGACCTGAGGTTTGCACTAAAGTTCAGTACAAGGAGACTTGTGCTGTGTGACCTGAGGTTTGCACTAAAGTTCAGTACAAGGAGACTTGTGCTGTGTGACCTGAGGTTTGCACTAAAGTTCAGTACAGTACCTATAACAATAACAGTATAGTTGCACTGCTCAGTTCACACAGCTGTGACTTTTGAAAATGTCCCGAACACGCCTGAACATTTCACCAACAGATAAATCTATTCAGATAAAGCAAAACAATTATGTCACGCACAAATAATTGTGATTTCCTCAAATAATTACAATTAGGCAATTGTGTAATAATTGTGCCAGGACTAGTAGTAGCTGACCTGTACTGGACCGGAGCCATGAAAAGACGTGTGAGGATGCATGTGATGTTGCTGTGTGAGACGGTTGTTTGGGTATGATACCTAATATCTGCATCTTATTGATCAACTCAGATGCAACCATTAAAATGTTATAGATCTCCCTCTAGAGACGCACGCATGCACACACGCACGCATGCACGCACACACACACATACGTTAACCTGTCAATTATTCACAAGCACCATGACACTATATACCTACCAAATATCAATAGTGTGTGTGTGTATGTGTGTGTGTGTGTGTGTGTGTGTGTGTGTGTGTGTGTGTGTGTGTGTGTGTGTGTGTGTGTGTGTGTGTGTGTGTGTGTGTGTGTGTGTGTGTGTGTGTGTGTGTGTGTGTGTGTGTGTGTGTGTGTGCGTGTGTGTGTGCGTGCGTGCGTGCGTGCGTGCGTGCGTGCGTGCGCGCGTGTTATGGAGGAAGGGGTGATGTAGGTCTTAGGCTACACAGATTCCACATTCATTCATTGTAAAACTAATGTTTGCAGTGTTTGCTCCACTACTGTTTTCAAACCCCTCAAACAGGAAGGTGTGAAAATACGTCTGGGTCACATGTTATCTTTATGTTTTGGAATTCCCTTAGAGAAATTGAGAAATCTAGTGAAAATAGCAGATCTATATACAAGCGCGCAACGCAGCACGCAACGCAGCGCGCAACGCAGCGCGCAACGCAGCGCGCAACGCAGCGCACAACTTGCGTGCTTGTAGATCAACTATTTTCACTACTACTCAAATATTACCAGTAAGACGCCTGAGGGCGAGAAGCGAGCACGCATCCGCCTAGGTGACAGCAGACTGCTGGGTGAGCACTGACGCTTTGGCATGGGGGGTCAGATCAACATATCCGCCTGGGTGACAGTAGACTGCTGGGTGAGCGCTGACGCTTTGGCATGGGGGGGTCAGATCATGAAAATAAATATTTTTAAATATATACATCTATCGCTTTTGAGTGCGGGACAGTAGAAATGGAGACGCACGTTCCCGTCCTGATTGGCTCTTATCAGTGATGACGTGCCATTCCCTTCTTGGTCATGTCCCTCATGTGACCACTTCAACCTCATACTTGGCTTACCGGTGTCCCTCAGTACTCTATATAGTTTTCTGTTTTGGCTCTACACTCAGTAAATATCTTCGCAGGAAAATAGCAAAAATAACAAGCCTCAGAATCAGATCAGAGAGCTTGTGTTGCAGAGCTTACAGATCAGCTAATTTCTGTAAAAGCGTTCCACAGAATACAGATGCTAAGTGGTTTAAGTGGTTAAGGGAGATATGTACATGGACAGAGAGACAGGCCGGCGGCGAGGACCGTGGAACTGGGGGATGTGTGATGAGGGCCGGGGGCACTGGGGGGAGGATGTGTTATTGCATGGATTAAAGTTCCCAGTAGCCACGACTGATTTGTTGCGTGTTCGTTTGTGTTGCAGGGTGGCAACTGACAACAAATGCACACAGACATGATCCCCTTTTCTCCCTGAGGTAAGAACACGCACGCACGCACGCACGCACGCACGCACGCACGCACGCACGCACGCACGCACGCACGCACGCACGCACGCACGCACGCACGCAGCACGCACGCACACACACACACACACACACACACACACACACACACACACACACACACACACACAGAGCACATCATTCTCTCTTATTACTGCCTGAGTGCTTTCATCAGTGAGTATATGACCCAAAGTCATTGTGTTT
>NC_136793.1:16830840-16853340 GCF_951216825.1 Electrona antarctica | reverse complement strand
CATGTTGAATATATCATGACTGGGAATGTTCAAGAATTACCAAAATGAAGGTGCGTTGTTGTTGAGTCGTCTACTCCAGTCTAAAGCGAGGCAGAAAAAAAGACAATATTGTTGTTGAAGACATGATTCTTATACTAGTTCTCATACTGAGCTAGCCTACGATAGATAGGTAGATAGAAAGTTGAGAGTTGTCATCTTGTGCTGCAACAACATGAAAAGTGTGTGCGTGTGTGTGTGTGTGTGTGTGTGTGTGTGTGTGTGTGTGTGTGTGTGTGTGTGTGTGTGTGTGTGTGCAGACATATCACATGTTCCTCAGGGGAAACACATTGAGGATTTGATCATTGAATCGTCAAAGTTTCCAGCAGCCAGACCTCCGGACCCTCTGCAGCCTTCCAAGATAGAGACCGTCTACTGGCCCTGTCCCCCCTCCCTGGTTGTACTTGGTACGATCCACATCACTCACTGCACAAAGCCCAGTTCTGAACTCGCCAAAATCCGCTCTCTGATAACAAAGTGTCATGGGTCCAAACATAACTTTAGTAATAACAATCACTTCAAGGTCAAAGTTGACGATAATGCATACATACTATAATCCACCCCTCGACGGAAGGGGAAGACAGATCCTGTGCTGTCAGAACAACACAATGACAGATGCAATGACCAACGCTGGCTCAATAGCTCAGGAACGACACATTCTTAAATCACACAAAACATCTCATTCTTAACCTGATTATATAAAGAACAAATTATAACTTATAAAGTCAACCTCCGCGTTCACCGTTTAATAGCTTATATCTCCATGGGCAGCAGACTGTGAGCGGTTAGGGACCGCCTACAAAGTGCGACAACGTGAAAATATTCAATAACTTCCATTTATAGGCAGAATATCACCACCAAATTTACATCACACATCAATGGTGTACTTATGATTGTACTACAGCATTTACTTGCACAAGAAACGTTTAATTAGCCTACTTTTGTGCCCAACCCAACTTCCCAAGACCATCTGTAAACAATCCCCCCCCTATCAGTAATGTGATCTATTACATCGCATTACCCACACTGAACATCATTTGCTGTTCATATATTCAGAACGGGTAAGGACTAGTTCTTGATAACAAACTGACAGGTGAAACAAAAGTGATTAAGAAAGTCAATCAAAGAAGAAGATTTTTTGGCAGGATTTACTCTGTCAACAAGAGTGCACTAATGACTCTGGCTGCACTAGAGCCCTCATTCAATGTAATTATTATTATGCATGCACCTTGTGGTTCTCCAACATCTCTATGCCACTAAAAATTAAGCTTCAGACCTCCCAAAACAAACTGATAAGACTACTCTATCTAAACCACCTCAGTGGCCTTGTCCGTCCTGAAACAGGGAGATCGGGGTTCGATCCCCGGCCGAGTCATACCAAAGGCCCAGTGCCTCCCTGCTTGGCAAATGCTTTACTTTACCTCTGTGCTGTTCACATTTGTGATGAATAAAATATTAAATCTCCTCTCCTCTCCTCTCCTCTCCTCTCCTCTCCTCTCCTCTCCTCTCCTCTCCTCTCCTCCAGAAACAGAGAGGAGGAAGGAGCAGAAGGGTAGAAAGAGGGACGAGGAGGAAGAGGAAGAAGAGTTGTGTGACGATCTGTTGCTTCTGAGAAAACAAGAGCTTAACAAGGTAAAATACATACGCAAGCATGCACACACGCACACACGCACACACTGACTCACATAGCTTATCAAAGACTCTAGCCACCCCAACCTACAAGTGTTGTGTGTTTTGTGCAGTCTAACTTGTTGTGTGTTTGCAGGTACAGTCTAACTTGTTATGTTGTGTCTTTAGGTGCAGTCTAACTTGTTGTGTTGTATGTTTGTAGGTACAGTCTAACTTGTGTTGTGTGTCTGTAGGTGCAGTCTAACTTGTTGTGTTGTATGTTTGTAGGTACAGTCTAACTTGGGGAAGATCATTCTTAGGGAGGAGTTGGGTAAATCAGCTCCAATCAGAAGGAAGACACGCTCTCTACCTGACCACAGCTGTCCCACTGGTAGGCACAATGGTTATTAGAGTATAGTTTGGCAATTTTTCTTTATTTTTGTTTTGTATGGCTTCATGTTTTCAATTTCAGTTTAATTTTGTTTACACACACACACACACACACACACACACACACACACACACACACACACACACACACACACACACACACACCACACACACACACACACATACACATACACACACACGCATGCACGCACACAAATAAACAAACAAACAACTAGTACCATCCTTAAAACAACCAGAAGGTTGTCTGTTCGATTGCCCAGACCGGCAGGATGGGAACGTGAATGGCGCCACTTACCCCTCCCCCAACAATATATTATTTATAATGTGTGTCTGTATAAATTCAGGATTCTGGTAGATAATATAACTTTCACATTCATTGGCGCCACCCAGTGAAACAACCTGGACACTGCAACCAAACTGACTTTAAACTAGATAACTTTTAAACAGTTCCAGTTTGATAAAAGGCAGTTCTAAAAAAATTGTAAGGGTTTTGTTTTTATGTTTTTGTTCTCTGTTATGAAAATTGTTTTATTTGATGTACTTGGTTGTATTTTTCATGGCTTTATGTGCAGACCACAATGAAAACAAGAAAACAATCCTCAATTGATTTAACCTGTACACTTATTACGAGTCCACTATGCCTAGCTGATCTAAAAGCCCTCAAAGCCCTGAGGATGCGTCGCATTAAGGGCTTGTAGATCGGCTAAGTTCACCCCGCGACCACCATACGGGCGAAGTACAAACCGAGTTTTACCGGAATCTCTCCAACAATCGCGCATGGTTCTTTACTGTATGAAACCCACATCCCCTCGTACACATTATTCATCCTCAATCTGATCTATAAGTAGTGCTACTCATTGTGTCACATGGTCACATGTTGTGACAGTTTCATTGTGACTGTATTAGAACACTGATGCCATCTAGATGTTGACTTTGGTAACTACAGTTAAACCAATACTCAGTCTCTGGCCTGCATACAGTGCATAGTTGTGCATGTCTACATGCGTGTGTGTGCGTGCGTGCATACATGTAGCCTACATGCATGGAATAAAGTTTATGTAAGTGTTGTTGCTGTTTTGTTATTACTGTTGTTATGAGACCGAAGACAAATTTCCACATTGTAAATGAAACTAACTAACTAACTAACTAACTAACTAACTAACATTTATTTATTCATTTCGTCTGCAGGTCCCAACAAATCCAAGTCTGTTTATTTCCCAGGATCCTCCAGGACAGGCCTGGCCAGGGTGAGTACTAACTACATTAGGGGTGGGCAACTTTGAAGATGGAGAGGGCCACTATATTTCTACACTCACTCCAGAGGGCCACATTGTATATTACTGACGTAGCAAAAATGCGACGTGTTTTAAGCTTGTAGATCATCTATTTTTGCTATATTTGAATTGAAATCTTGATTTAGTTTTTTTGCAATTTTTGAATTGGAATCATGAAAGGTTACATTTTTATTTAATTTCAAATGCTTTTAATAGTTATGTTAACTTTATGAACTAAATATAAATACAGTGGACATAAAAAATGTAATACTAATCATTAAGCTGCCACTATAGACTGAAGTAATTAAAGCAGCTCATGTTTGCATGTTTGGAATTGTAACAGCTGAAACCGATAATATATCAGTATTCCTGTAACCTGCGGGCCACATTAAGTGAAGGTGGGGGCCGCATGTGGCCCCCGGGCCGCCAGTTTCCCATGTATGAACTACATCATTACTACTAGTATAATACTGTAGCTGGAGCTTATGGGGTTAAAGGGGGTGGCAGGGTTCCCAGTTCGATCCCAGGCTCCCCCAGAGTGGGTGTCAAACTGCCCTTGAGCACGACGCTGCCGATGAACAGGTTGGTGCGGCACCAACCTGTTCACCATTGGTGCAAGGCACCAATTAGTGGAGCAGATTAAGTCAATATATCATAAGAATCGTTCACTTGATGGTACAAGCACCACATTTGGCACACAAGTGCTTCAGAACCTCTCTCAGAAAAGTACGTTGTCCACTTGAAAAAACTAAATGGCCACCATTTTCCAAGATGGCTGCCTTTCAAAATGGTTTTAAACAGTGTTTGAACTATAGTTTGATTGAATAATCCTATTGTGATGGCATATACATCGAAATGTATGTTTCTGAGTATTAGAAATCCAATTCTGCATTTAGCAAATCAAAAATATTGAATATTATGATGATACAATGGGAATTAAACGAAAAGCTGGGGCAGATTAAGTCAATGTTCCATAAGAATATTTTACTTGGTGGTACAAGCACCAAATTTGGCACACATGATGTCCAGGATGTACTTTCTATGAAAAGCACGTTATCCAGCTGAAAATCCAAGATGGCTGCCAGTTTTCAAGATGGCCACCTCGTCAAATGCAAAAAAAAAAAAACGGTTTTCGAAGTAAAATTGAAATGATCCAAACATCAAAATGAATGTATTCTGACTGTAAGAACTCAATGGTGTTGGAATTGAATTCCAATATGGCCGCCAGTTTGCAAGATGCAGCTATTACGTGACTCAAAATTAGCGTTTTCGGAAGCCGTCTGATCATAGATATTGTTGAAGGGCAACATGATCATGCATTGACATGCTGTGATCAAGCTCTATTGGTTTGTAATTTTGTATATAAGAGTGATGTCAAAGCACAACCAGGACACACTGGTGACATCACTGCTGTGAGACTCAGCATGGGGTTCAGTGTCTGCTTGTAGTGTACTAGCTGTAGTTGTGGTTTACTAACTGTTGTAGTGTACTCACTGTAGTTTGTTGTATACTTTAGTGTCCTAAATGCTAATTAGCCCCTGTATATATCTCCACTAGAAGTTTAGTTAGTTGTAGTATTGTAGTTAGATAGCCGCACCTGAATTGACAAGATGTGCCAGCGTGGGAGAGCTGAGACAAGGGTAACGGGGCTTCAGTTACCTGGATGGTGTACAGATCGCACAGGACTTAAATGGCACTGGATGAACGGTCATGCTAGGTGTAGGGCACCACCAGATCCTTGAACCTAGATCAAGGTTCAAGGTTGGACTTTGTGAAATGAAATGAAATGAAATGAAATCTATATTTACCCAGGATATCTGGGCTAAGCTTGTCTTGTGTACAGGTACAGCAAGCACATCAAACAAAGGGATAGAATAAAGAGTGCTAGAAAGATAGTAACATATGTACATGTGCATGTTTCCCTGTAGTAGCAAAGTTAGGTAAACTTTCGCCCTGGTTCTTATCAGTTCGTTCATGTATCTGATTGTTTGGGGAAAGAAGCTTATTTGCAGTCTATTTCCAGGGGCTTCGAGACTGCGAAAACGTTTTCCATGTGGCAGCATCTCAAACAGTCTGCGGTTGGGATGGCTTGGGTCCCTCATAATTCCACAAGCTTTGCTGACACAACGATCGTCATACAGGGCTTCGATGGGGGGGAGATCACATCCCCTGCACTGCACTCTTTGAGTTTTTGCGTGTCCTTCACCAGGATCATTCTGAATTTCAGCTGCTCTCTTAGTGGAACGCTGGAGTTTCAGTTGCTAAACATTTGCCCAAAATGTTTGGTGATACTTTGTACTGTTTTGCCTCAATGTATCCTCACTGCCACCTCCGTCATCCAATCTGGATTGGACAGGTGTATTGCCTGAAATACAGGGAGACTTCAACTCCTCTTTCGTATCTGTTTGACAGAGGAAACACTTCCTCCAATCAGTTTTAGTAGCGGAACATCTTGTGTTATACGGTTAAAGGCCGAGGGCTATATCCTTTTACCACCCAACCGTACAAAACATCAAAGCACATTGAAATATGGGATGCATCTAGGTTCAAGCATCTGGTGCCCTACACCTAGCCCGACCATTCATCCAGTGCAAGTCCTGTGCGATCTGTACACCATCCAGGTAAATCCCTGTTACCCTTGTCTCAGCTCTCCCACGCTAGGGCCTTTCTCGGCCCCACCCTTCTCACATGTGTTTAGTTTCCAAGATGGCCATAGCACCAGGAGGGGGTGGGGCGGAGGTGAGCGGGCGGGGTCGACATATGCCCTTACTGGGCTGCATTCAAGACACTTGCACACAGACGCAAGACAGGTGTCTTGAATTTGTGAATGCAGCCCACCTCCGCCCCACCCCCTCCTGGTGCGGCCATCTTGGAAACTAAACACATGCTACAACTAACTAAACTTCTAGTTGAGATATATACAGGGGCTTATTAGATAGCATTTAGGACACTAAAGTATACTACAAGTACAAACTAGAAAAAGTGCCCTTCTGGGCACAGGTCTCCACCAGGAGGATAGGACTGTGTGAGATGTTTGGCAAAATGTTTAGGATTAATATAAACATGTTTTTTAGGCATTTTGTTCCAAAAATATGTTTTGCAAAAATCAACCTGTTGGTGGCGCTATAACAGGCCAATGTGAAAAGGGTGGGATATATTCCTCAGCCTAGTAAGAAAATGTGTGAAAGATTTCACGTAAATTGCATGCTGCGTTCATGATTTGAGGCTTTTGTTCAAAACGGGGCAATCTTGCAAACTGTGAAAGCTAATTATAGCCAATTAGGATGGAATATGAAATATCGGACAGATCCCACTTGAGCACATGACCATAGAGATAGTGTGTAACGATTTGTGAGATTTTTTGACAGAATCTGGAGGAGTAATATCAAAAAATGTGTTTTACAAAAGTCGGCCTCATGGTGGCGCTATAACAGGCCGTTCTGGAAAATGTGGGGCAGAGGTTCATCGTTGGCATCCAGGGAGTGTGTGTGCAAAGTTTGGCATCGACCGGGTTAACGGTGCCGGAGATTAGCTGGTAACAGACGGACGGACACACACACACACACACACGGACACACGGACGGAGTGCAAAACATACTCTCTCCCCATGCCTTCGGCCTGGTGGAGACAACTACAGTGAGTACACCACTACAATAGTTAGTAAACCACAACTACAGCTAGTACGCTACAAGCAGACACTGAACCCCATGCTGAGTCTCACAGCAGTGATGTCACCAGTGTGTCCTGGTTGTGCTTTGACATCACTCTTATATACAAAATTACAAACCAATAGAGCTTGATCACAGCATTTCAATGAATGGTGATGTTGCCCTTATCTGTGATCAGACAGCTTCCAAAAACACTAATTTTGAGTTGCGTAATAGCTGGTGGCCATATTGGAATTAAATTGACACGATTGAGTTCTTCCAGTCAGAATACATTCATTTTGATGTTTAGATCAATGTGTGGATCACACATTTCTGTTCATTAAAGTTCTAATTATTCATTTGACGAGGTGGCCATCTTGAAAACTGGCGGCCATCTTGGATTTTCAGCTGGATAACGTACTTTTCTTAGAAAGTACATCCTGGACATAATTTGTGCCAAATGTGGTGCTTGTACCACCAAGGGAAGGATTATTATGGAATATGGACTTAATCTGCCCCACTTTATCGTTTAATTCCCATTGTATCATCATAATATTAAATCATTTTGATGTTCTAAACGCAGAATTGGATTTCTCATACTCATATATTTCGATGTATAGGCCATCAAAATAGGATTTTATAGCTCAATATAGCTCAAACACTGTTTAAAACCACCTCGAATGGCGGCCATCTTGAAAAATAGTGTCCATTTTGTTTTTTTCAAGTGGACAACGTACTTTTCTGAGAGGGTAGGTTCTGAAGCACTTGTGTGCCAAATTTCAGTAATCTGCTCCACTAAATGGTGCCTTGCATGGTTTCCACTGCATCGGTGTGTGAATGTTTGTGTGATTGGGTGAATGTGTGTGTGTGTGTGTGTGTGAATGGATGGATGGATGTGGATGTGTGTCAGAGGGGGCCTGGCACCCTCCGTTGCAAATTCTGCCCCCTCAGTTTATTTTTTTTTTTAATTTTTTTTAAATGTTTTTTTGTGGCTTTCGCCTTTATTTTATATTTTGATGGAGGGACAGACAGTAGGCTGACAGGAAATGGGGAGAGAGATGGGGGAAGACATGCAGTAAAGGCCGTCGGGATCGGGAGTCGAACCCGCGGCACACTGCCAGACTGGATTACCAGCCAAGGTGCCTGGACCACTGAGCCATGGCCCAGGCCTCAGTTTAAGTTTTATGTACATATATTGTTTTACTATATAAAAATGACATGTGTCCCCTCGCCATTTTCAACTGCCCCCTCAGTGATTTTATCCTGGAGCCGAGCCTGATGTGGGTGACTAGTAAATCCACTAGTCGACCTTATTGACTAGCTGATACGATTTATTTCCCCCGATTTTGTAGGCCTCAAGATCAGGTAGATTATAGTTATAGTCACCAATGTACACAGTTTTTAAATGTTCAAATTTTTATTTCCAAAAACAAAAACAAAAAAAATACTTTTTTCCCTACATAATAGGGATAACTATTCGACTAGTAAAAATGACAAAGTGATTCAAGTGAATGCCCTAGTAGTGTGAATGGGTGAATGCAACACACATTGTAGCTTTGGATAAGGGTGCTATACTGTATATAAATGCACAATTGACTATTTAATTCAGAATATACCTTTTTATGTTGTTTGTGTTTTAATTATTTCAGCTCCAGTCAGCAGAGTTCAGCTCCACAGATAAAGCACCAGCAGGTACAGTAGGAAACAATACTCACACATTGCACACGCACGCACGCACGCACGCACACAATATGCATTTTCATTGCCAAAACATTTTGGACAAAATAGCAGCAAATTTGTCAAATCTATTTATTGGGTGTATTCTCTCTCTCTTTCTCTCTCTCTCTCCAGGTATTCAGGTATGGTGATTTTTTTTTCCATCAACATTTCAACGGCCTTTTGACAGGAAGTACAACTCATGAAGTCACTATATGTGTGTGTGTGTGTGTGTGTGTGTGTGTGTGTGTGTGTGTGTGTGTGTGTGTGTGTTTGTGCACGTGCACGTACGCAGAATGGGGAATCCAGGATGGACCGAGGAACGTCATTGCCCAGCATGTTTAATCAGAAGGTACACTACACACACACACACACACACACTCACACTCACATCGTCATTAGGGGTTAACATGCTACTCTATTGTTGTAACATTGGTGGATTGATTGATTGATTGATTGATTGATTGATTGATTGATTGATTGATTGTAGATCTATCCCTATGAGATGCTGGTGTTGAGCCTCAGAGGAAGAAACAAACTTCCTCCTGGAGTCGACAGAACCAGACTGGAGGTACACACACGCACGCACACACGCATGCGCACACACACACTAGAGCTCTTCACGGGTGAAAAAAAACCTCCCAAGCAAACCCGAATGGACCCGTGACAATTTGTTCCGAGATCCGATCCGAGAGATTTTTGAGACCCGGCGAGGATTTTACGCCGGTGTTTTCGATTCAAATCAGCCTGGCAGGCAGTGGCAGCTGGCTTGCCTTGCAGTACGGTACCCTACTACACTACGCATGCATTGCATATCTCAACATTTTATTTGTTGCGCTGCAGTAATCTTATCCTAAACCAGCCTAAAACATCGCAAAAGTTAAACAGCATTTTATTGCGTTTCTTTTTCACCAATGCAGCGTGTCGCGGTCACACCATACAGATGGTCACACAGTAGTACGGGTCTTCCCGGATCCACTCGGGTGTTATACATGATGATAGACAGACCCGAGTTCCGACGCGGGCAGCTCTGAGTGATTATGACAAAACACGGATCCGACCCTTGCATGTCCACTACGATCAATCCCCCAATCGTTGCTAACCACAGTTCTGCTCGCTGGGCGTTCACAAAAAGATTTGTTGAAAGTCCCATAATGGCGTACCAGGAAGTGGAACACTCAGGAGTGGAGCTAAACTAAACAAAAAGGAGTGGATGAGAGCTGTTTTTTAGCAATCACGTGGTTTCCTGGTTCCTGGTTTCCAGGACAGTCAAGCGGTTACCCATAGGTTAGCGTACCATCTGAAAACACAATATGACAACAATATTGTCATTGGCAGTCAATGAGTTTTAAGGGCTCCGTAGTTTTTGAAAAGCTATAGGCCTACAAATAAATGTCATTATCTTATCTGTGTGTGTGTGTGTGTGTGTGTGTGTGTGTGTGTGTGTGTGTGTGTGTGTGTGTGTGTGTGTGTGTGTGTGTGTGTGTGTGTGTGTGTGTGTGTGTGTGTGTGTGTGTGTGTGTGTGTGTGTGTGTGTGTGTGTGTGTGTGTGCGTGCGTGTGCCTGTCCTGCAGAGACATCTGTCCCCAGAGGACTTCCTCGGTGTGTTTGGAATGTCCCTGGAAAACTTTGACCTTCTGTCTCTCTGGAAGAGAAACAACCTGAAGAAGAAAGGCTCACTCTTCTGAATGCCTGGCCTACAACCCCCACAATCACTTGCTCTTCCTGGGTCTCACATGAACTCCATCCCCCACAATCCCCTGCTCTGGGACACACCAAGGAATGTAGATCAAGGAAGGGACATCTACAGCATTTTCTCTATCAAGCAATTTCAGCTGGCAGATTTGTCGCTGCAGCCGAGAGTTCAGTCGAGATTTCAATGGAATGCATTGTATTCGTTGAGAGCCAGAATAGGAGATTCATGTACCTCCCGATTCCATACGATCTCGATACCTAGGGTGCCGATTTGATTTATATTGTGATTTATTGCGATTCTGCGATTCAACGATTGTTGTGATTCAACATGACGAAACTCGGTCCAGGGAAATAAAAGGAGACATATCACACATTGTTTTGTGCTTTTTGATGTGTACACTGTATTCTAATCTAAAGAGCACAGAGTATGTTTCTGAAGTAGAGAGAGAGCTGTTTAGATGCCTCGTTAAAATTGTGTGCACATTGAAAAAACAGTGATGATAAAACAACCTGTGATATCTTCTTTTATTATTCCTGGACCGATTATATGACAAATAGTGAAATAGTGTTTGTTGTTGGATTGTCTCCAATGCATTCCATCGAACGTCCGGTTCAAGTTTGCCACCCATATGTGTCAATGGCACATGAACTCTATCCCCCACAAGCCCCTGCTCATCCTAGGTTGCACAGGAACTCCATCCTCCACAATCCCCTGCTTCTCCTGTGTTGCACAGAGGGGAACCGGAACGTCTACTGATTTTATTTTAGTTAATCATAATGTAGACTCAATATGAGTCTGCATTATGATAAAAAAAAATCTTAAGTATTATTGACTGCCATTCATAGGACTCTTAACCTTAAACTATCCCCAATTATCTGGTTGCGGAGTGAGGATTTGAGGATTAACCTTTATTTTATTTTTTGTTCCATTTTTTGTTTCTGAGCTTCAGTGTTAAAGGGACATTTCACCAAATATCACATACTTTATGCTGCATAATATCTCACGCATATATCACCCCACGTTTATAGACTATCTGCCATTAATTATTCAATGAGGGTCAGTAGTGTGAATGTGTCTGCTTTCATGTTCTCAGAGGTTTATTCCATGTAGGTTCAAACTATCATGGCCTAAAGTCTGCCTGAGGCGTGATTTGGTAAGGTACGGGACCGGTGGAATACATTTTTTCCTCCACCAAAATGTACTGCTGATACAGAAGTACATTCATTATTCATCCTTTAGCAGAATTACTTATGTTGTTATTATTATTATTATTATTATTATTATTATTATTATTACATATGCATTCTAAAGCCCTTCCAAGACCACTGACATTGAGACATGAACATGCACACATGTGGAAATGCCTTCACAACTTCACAGTGACCGTAAACAGTTCCTGTTGTCTGCCTGCGGGTGGCAGTGTTGTAGCTACTAACATTCCTCTAATAGTTGATTCACAATAACACAGCGACTGGAGGATTTCCACTAACTGGCTGATTTTAAAAAGCCTCGTTAGTACTACTAGTAGTACAAGTAAAAAGCCTTTATTATTCCCACACCTTGGAGGAAAAAAACAAGGATAGGACAGTTGCATCACAGCCGATCAGAATATATACGTCAGCATCCTGTGCTGTACATCCATTCAGTGTTGCCTATTATTACAAGTCCTTTGTAAATATTGGTTGTTGAGGGTTGCTTTTTGAAGTTTTTTTATTTTATTTTATTTTTATAAATTTTTTTTGGGGGGGGGGGGGGGGGGGTGATATATATTTGCCCGCGGACCACCAACAAATATTAAACCACAAATATGTTTTGGCATGTAACATATGTTTCAAAGGTTTGGAAGGCTAGCGGAACCTCAAGATTACCCCAGCTGTGATGTCACTGTCTTCTCCTACTACTTTTCCTCCTGGTCCAGCACTAAACCACTGCCCTGTTTCTTCCTATTACTACACACACACACACACACACACCAGGGCCACTAGCCTGCCCCACTCGGGTGGTGGGCAGGACAAATATATGGGGTAGCGTCACTGTACGCGACGAGTAACGGCACGGGCACACATTCCCCGTAAACCCCCGTCATTTCTTGGACCAACAGTAACCCAATTTCCATCAGCACACTGTCGGTTAACAGCACTGCTAGCAAACGGTGTTCAGGTGGGTCTAAATTTCACTAAAATTGCTGCCCACCCAATCAGAAATGATACATGGTACAGATATTTTGTGGTATTTTTGATATTGTCTAAAACGTAATATTCCCCGTACCTTTTGATTGGGTGGGCAGGACGCCCACCTCTGCCCCCACCCAACCCCAACGACCTAGCTAGAACCGGCCCTGCAGGCCTACACACACACACACACACACACACAATGAGGTCCATAGTCCTTTCCGACGTCCAAGCTTTTCGTGGCTTTTCGGAACCCGTGCTCCAGATGTCCGAACCCCGATGTGGGAAGGAGTATGAATGGGCCTTTGGAACGAAGGACATTTTTTCCACATTTAGAGACTGTCTGTATGTGACTGGTCAAACCTGAACTAAAGCTTAGAATACAGCAGGCTAACAGTTAGCTGAGCAGCTGCTCTGGGAGTCCAAGCATTAGTACACACTCTCAGAGTTAAGAGGGTCCTTGCAAATAAAACATAAAACATCTCGAGAGGAGGCAACATGGAGCCAAGAGCGCTCTTTGCCAGAAGAGCGGAGTAGGCTAATTGGAGGAAGGTGTGGGCGGGTCTAAGCTTGCCAAGCTTCCGTGTGTGTCACGGAAGGGGACGTTCGGTAGGCCAATCTTGTGCCGATAAAGCTCTTTTGGATTTAATTGATAAGTTCCGGAAAAGACGTGCTGTGATTGGCCAGTAGTCACTTAAGTGGCAGTGTGCCTTCCGCACTTCCGCTTGACTTCCTCCTTACGATGGACACACATGGCTCCAACAAACTGCAGCGTCCAATGAGGCATCTATATATTTTTTATATATATGGCCATTGGCCACCATGCATGCTGGCTGCTAATCGGTGAAAGAACTACTCTGATATAGTAGTAGGAGCTCAGCGGGATTTAGTAGGATGTGATCCATCAGCTCAGAGAGGGATTTAGTAGGAGGTGATCCATCAGAGAGGGATTTAGTAGGATGTGATCCATCGGCTCAGAGAGGGATTTAGGAGGTGATCCATCAGAGAGGGATTTAGTAGGATGTGATCCATCGGCTCAGAGAGGGATTTAGTAGGAGGTGATCCATCAGAGAGGGATTTAGTAGGAGGTGATCCATCAGCTCAGAGAGGGATTTAGTATAGGAGGTGATCCAACAGTTCAGAGAGGGATTTAGTAGGAGGTGATCCAACAGTTCAGAGAGGGATTTAGTAGGAGGTGATCCAACAGTTCAGAGAGGGATTTAGTAGGAGGTGATCCAACAGTTCAGAGAGGGATTTAGTAGGAGGTGATCCAACAGTTCAGAGAGGGATTTAGTAGGAGGTGATCCATCAGCTCAGAGAGGGATTTAGTAGGAGGTGATCCAACAGTTCAGAGAGGGATTTAGTAGGAGGTGATCCATCAGAGAGGGATTTAGTAGGAGGTGATCCATCAGCTCAGAGAGGGATTTAGTAGGAGGTGATCCATCAGCTCAGAGAGGGATTTAGTATAGGTGATCCAGATCAGCTCAGACTCAGAGAGGGAGCTGTGACCATTGCCAGCCGACTGTCAGCCTGCTGATGTTGAACTATAACTGTGTGTACAGCATGACTGTGAGGATGTCGACTGTTAGCATTGGCTAGTGTTGCTTAGTGACCAAAATGATGTGCAGCTATTTTCTAACTTGCATAGACAAGTGGCATGTTATACTGACAATGAAAATAAAAGACAAAAAAACTGAGTGTCTGATTGTAGAGGATACCTTGTCCTTGACCTTGTTATGGCAAATTGTATTTGAGCATAATGAAGCAATGAAGCATATTCGATGCAGACATGATCAACCAATCAGTGTATGCGAAAATCACACCCGTGTGAACTGAGCAGTAGGCTAGTGTGTGTGTGTGTGTGTGTGTGTGTGTGTGTGTGTGTGTGTGTGTGTGTGTGTGTGTGTGTGTGTGTGTGTGTGTGTGTGTGTGTGTGTACATACATACATAGACACAGACACAGAGTCACACGAAGCCAGTCATTGATTGGAGTGGTGTGCAACTGTGCACCGCTCAAAAAGTTATACTGTGTAGTTGAGAAAATGTCACTGTACCCTACTCTGTGTATTCCCACCTCTCTCTCCCTCTTTCTGGCAGAAAGCCTTGAGGGGAGAGTTCCACCCTCCTCCTCTAACAGGGAGGTGGAGCTCCGCTGTGTGTCCGCTGAGCAGTGCGCTCTGCCCGGACACACCAGTCCCAGCGTCCCGCCTGTCTGCTCTGCACGGTGCTGAACTGCTGTCTGCCTGCAGCACA
Organism: Electrona antarctica; assembly: GCF_951216825.1. Classification (NCBI taxonomy): domain Eukaryota; kingdom Metazoa; phylum Chordata; class Actinopteri; order Myctophiformes; family Myctophidae; genus Electrona; species Electrona antarctica. The sequence goes on along the minus strand of NC_136793.1, from coordinate 16,838,528 downwards.
GCACAGGCAGTCCTGTTCCTCCCAGCGTCCCGTTCAGCCGTTCTGTCTGTCTCTCAGTCTGTCCGCACTCTTCAGTGCAGCGCTATGTGTCTACCTGCCTGTCTGTCTGCTGCTGCGAGACGCCCACAAACTGACACGAACAAGAAGGAGTTTTTACATGAAAACTGCGTTTCGTTTTAGTTTAGTTTTAGGTTAGTTCATTGTTTTTGTTTCGTCCACATTGACAAACAGCGTGTTTTCTTTGGCTCTCTGTTTTTTTTTGGGGGGGGGTTTCTTTTCTTCTTGGGGATCGAGGAGGAGAGACAGAGAGGAGGGAGACAGAGCCTGCAGGAGGTTCGATCCCCGCGGCCGGTCCGTTAGGTTGTTGTTACACACTCCTCCGAGCCAGTTTACCTTCATCGTCATCTTCATCGTCGTCTTCATCATGGCCATGAGAGCGATCAACCTGGACACCTACAGTCTGTCTCTGCTGACTGCCAAAGAGGACATCCTGAACCCCAGGTCCTCCACCAACTGGTAAATAAACATGTACAACCTTTTATAAGCACACCCTTTAGTTTAGCCTACAAATGTTTATTTCTCCTCCAACTGGTAAAAAAAACAATGCAACTTTTATTAACCACTTAAACCCCCTAGACTTTAAACTGGACATGCAGTTAATTCCATCTCTGGTAGGGTGGTAGACCTTTTCTGTCTACACCAAAACCCTTCTTTGTCACAAATAGCCAATCTACCATCTCAGTTGTGAGCTTGCAGATCAGCTATGCTATAATTTCAATGAATTGAGTACAAATTTAAGGACGCCAATCGAAACAAGCCATAGTCTTTCTTGGATAAATCCTTTTAGCAGACCCCTATTGTACTGTACTTCCCTGTGCTTGTCGATGTAAACTCAATAGAGTAATAAAGTATTCAATCAATCAACCACACACATAATGGTACCCCCCACCCCATATGTATGCTGGGGTTCAAGTGGTTACTACATGCAGTCTGAGTCTCCTAGTCTCCTAGCTAGAACCTTGGTAAACAACTGTTTGTTTATATAACTCCTCCAACAACTAGCTGGTAGGCTACTACTTATGTTATAACTCTATCTTCCTACTCATTTAGCCTAATAGCATACATGTGAATCTAAAACGCAGTACAAGTAGTTGTGGGCAGTAGCATCACAACAGAGCTTACTAAAGGCATGCATGGTGTTTGTTGTTGGTGGATTTGGGTAAACAGAGCCTATGCACTTTGTACATACATGGGATCTTTCGTTGTAGGGTAAATACATGTTTTTTGATTGGTGGCTCTGTTTGCCAAATAACACCAATCAAAAACCCACAAATGTACTAAATACACTTAGTAAATGAGTGGTATTGTTTGTGAGTTTGGGTTGCCAGCGCAGTTTAATAATTGATGTGTATGATGGAATAAGTGTTGTGTAACCGGAGAGCTTGTTTTAATTAATCCTCCATGAGATGACTGCATACTGAGGAGCTAACAATGTGAGCTGCAAGACATGTAACTGCACTTCAGAAAAAAACAACAGCATACATTTTGTTGACTTGATAGTTTGCTGTTTCATTCACAAAATATGAAAATAAGGAGCTAAATAGAAAAGTGGTTCTCAAACATCCCCTGTTAACACGTTTTTCATCCATGGCACCCCTCGAAATACATTTACTATACATTCACAGGCAATAACTTTCTACTTGATGTTAACAAAGTCTAATATCAAAGTATTCTGCAACACCCACTTTCAGAAACATTGCTCTTTGGTATGTGTGTGTGTGTGTGTGTGTGTGTGTGTGTGTGTGTGTGTGTGTGTGTGTGTGTGTGTGTGTGTGTGTGTGTGTGTGTGTGTGTGTGTGTGTGTGTAGCCTATGCATGTATTGGTGATGATGGTTGATGTCCAGGGTACATATTGGTGTGTTCAACTTCAGATACTAAGTGGTCAGTCCATAACCATGCACATATTGTCATTGCTTTAATACATAATGACAGAGAATGGACATGTGGATATGACATTGATATGTCCAGATATCACACTGTTGCACATGAGGCTATAGTGAGTCAGACTCCAGTAACACTATATTGTTTGGACAATGTGTCACGGTGCGACTCAAGACAAGTAATACAGGACCCAAAATGCTGAACAGACAGGCAGGAGCAGAGAACGTCAAATTAAAGTATTTATTATACTGAAAACACTAGGTGAACATAACGGGAACAGAACACCATAACAACATCTATAGTCAAGCAGGGAACATAAGGAACTGAGGGTTTAAGTAGACAGGGATCACACTACACAGGTGGACAGAACAAACAATCAACACTGGGATTGGCTAGGAGACTAACAGGACACAGGTGGAGAAAACTAGTAATCACAGGGAGGTGAGACAACACAGGAAACAGTAACTAGGGAAAACAGGAAACACTAGGACATCACTACACAGTAAAAGTGTGCAACAGACTGATATCGTGACACAATGTGTGAGCTTTAGTCCCCCCCCCCCCCCTTGTCGTCTGATATATCACATCATTGATGCTGCTGATTTTAAGCTGGCTTTCTCTTTATGCATGAGAACAGTGGTTTCGTCGCTAGAAAAGTGTTCTCTTTTGCTCTCTGCCACTTAGATCAGTGCCTCACGACGGGCACAGCTTGTTCTTAAGCCATTGAAACCGTGAAAGCTGTGTGATTTTAGATTTTAGCAATATATATATAAATATATGCCTGTCAAATTTCTGCTGTCAAAATATACTGTAGGGCCTTGAGAGCTAAAGTGTCTGTCTGTCTGTCTGTCTGTCTGTCTGTCTGTCATGTGAGTGCTGATTCCGCCACACATTTGAGTCAAATGGTCAAATGGTTGTATTGCATCGTCAATTTCAGTTATCACTCCTCAAATGCAACGGCATGGTGTGGTGGTAGTCATACCCAGGTGGAAGCCAGTCCTATGAAATGGATGCTCACTTATAAACACAAGGCGTGACCAAAATTTTGACGCAAACCCGTGGCGAAATCAGTACTCGTGTCTGTCATCTGTGTCTGTCATCAGCTTAAAGTGTCCCTGCCACTTCCTTCCTGTCAGTGACATCATCAGTGGCACATCCGATCCATTGTACCGATCTGAAGCGCTGATAAGAGCACTTGAGTGTTTTACTTTAAAAACACTGTTCTGGGGTCGCACGACTGTTACGAGTTCAGCTCTACAGTGAAAGCATTGTCTTTGTGTCATCATCACCATGGTGTTTTAAGATGAATAGCCTGCCCTAAACCAAGGGTTCCCAAACAATTCAGGCCATGACCCCCACAAACAATCCTCTTTGGACTGGGGACCCCCCACACTGACATGCATTGTTATTGAGGCATTAAGTTAAGTTGAGGCATTACATTTAGTTTGACTCGGTTCCACAGATACTGTACATATTGTGAAAATAGCTGAACTGCAAGCTGACAACGCCACACAGTGCTAGGCGTTGTGAGCTTGTAGATAGACTACTTTGACATCTTTCTCCTCTTACGTAATATTTGTCAATTTGGCCAATGTTTGACCATTTTTATAGGATAGTTTGTTGGTGACTTTTGACATAGTAATGGCTTTATTATTAGTTAAATGTTTTTCATTTTAGATTAATTAAAAGGTAATTGAAAGTCTTTAAATTGTGACTATAGAAATGGGCACATGCCCTGGGTCACGACCCCAAGTTTGGGAATCATTGGAGCGCTGCCCTGTAGCTGCGGTGTCGGTGTCGCTGTAGCTGTATTGTGCGGTATACATGAATCGAAATTCCAAAACCCTGTCCACATACATTACAAGCGTTTTCTCTGAATTGAGGCTCAGATTGAGATGATATGAGGTGATCGAGGGACGATGTTAGGAGCTCAATAAAAAAATCACACTCGTGTGAAGTTAGGGGTGCTCTTATCATCATACATCATCATTTTCTGTGCTCAGCCAATCAAATCATCACATTCAGCCAATCAAATCATCACATTCCTGATTTAATGAGCCTTTCGCAGTTTCACTGTACAAGCCGTACAAACACAGACACACAAAGCTGTGCATAGGAGGGGCTAGCGGACTGATCGTAGAGGGCGCTAAGTCCACGGGTTCACGTACTTTTTATTTCCATTGTAAACCTCATAGGGGTATTTTAGATTGCCTCATATAAGAACTGTGTTTGAAAAATAAACAAATCATCCAGGCCGCTTCACTCATATGGATATGAAGAATCAACTGACTGAGATAAAACGCTGTTGTTACTGCTGCTGAATTAGTTACATTTTCGCTAGAAACGGACTGTATGAAATATGACTGACTGACTGTCGTAAACGACACAGAGACACCTCCCCGACAATATCGCAGAGACAGTTATTCTCCATAGATCCACGGGATGAGCGAGTGGCGTCGGGACTTCGGTGGTCTATGGGCAGCCAGTGTAGTGCTATGAATGTTGGTGTGATGTGGTTGGTGTGATGTGTGTTACCTGTCCCTGTCACAACTCACAAGGTCCATGGTGTGTTTATATTCTGGGATGGAATTTGAACGAATCAAACGGTGTGAGGAGGAGGATCAGGGCAGGATGTCCAAACTAGGGATCGGGGGACCTGCATGTGGACTTCACTGCTGAATTGATGGTCATTGTATGGACCATGGAGCACATACAATGACTCCACAGCTCCATAGCTCTGGACCAACCAGATCTATGGAGCACATACAATGACTCCATAGCTCCATAGCTCTGGACCAACCAGATCTATGGAGCACATTCAATGACTCCACAGCTCCATAGCTCTGGACCAACCAGATCTATGGAGCACATTCAATGACTCCACAGCTCCATAGCTCTGGACCAACCAGATCTATGGAGCACATTCAATGACTCCACAGCTCCATAGCTCTGGACCAACCAGATCTATGGAGCACATACAATGACTCCACAGCTCCATAGCTCTGGACCAACCAGATCTATGGAGCACATTCAATGACTCCACAGCTCCATAGCTCTGGACCAACCAGATCTATGGAGCACATACAATGACTCCACAGCTCCATAGCTCTGGACCAACCAGATCTATGGAGCACATACAATGACTCCACAGCTCCATAGCTCTGGACCAACCAGATCCAACACAACCACTTCCTTTTGGGGGTATTTTCGTTTATTCAAGTTTCACTCAAATGTCTGGATTCCATCTCTGACACATGCACGCACACACACACATGCACGCACACACGCACACACACACACATGCCCGCACGCACGCACGCACGCCACGCACACACGCATGCACGCACGCACGCACGCACGCTCGCCACGCACCACGCACGCATGCACGCACGCACGCACACACACACCACACACACACACACACACACACGCACACACACACACACCACACACTTATGTGTGTGTGCCACATGCAAACACGGACATTCTCTATCCAACACTTCTAGGCGTTTCATTGCAGTTTGAAAGTCTGTATAGAGAGAGAGAGAGAGAGAGAGAGAGAGAGAGAAAGAGAGACAGAGAGAGAGAGACTGTTTACACAATTCTTTATTCTATTTTAATTAACATACATTTCTCAGTTTTGATTGTTTTATTTGACACTTGCTTTGACTATGTAAACGTATGTTTCTCATGGGGGGGAGAGAGAGAGAGAGAGAGAGAGAGAGAGAGAGAGAGAGAGAGAGAGAGAGAGAGAGAGAGAGAGAGAGAGAGAGAGAGAGAGAGAGAGAGAGAGAGAGAGAGAGAGAGAGAGAGAGAGAGAGAGAGAGAGAGAGAGGAGAGAGAGAGAGGAGAGAGAGAGAGAGAGAGAGAGATGAGAGAGAGAGAGAGAGAGAGAGAAGAGAGAGAGAGAGAGAGAGAGAGAGAGAGAGAGAGAGAGAGAGCTGAACAGTGAGGTGGGCGAGAGAGATGACATCATGATTCCCACAGCCATGGAGATGTTTGGAATGTGTGTGTGTGACTGTGTGTGTGCGCACGCGTGCAGGGGTTGTTAAAGTGAGCAAGAGGACTTGAGGAGGAGTTTGTATTGGGGGGGGCGGGGGGGGGGGTTGTTCAGCGATCCCATCCCCCGATTTGTGTGTGTGTATTGTCTACTCTGGAATGGTGTTGTTTCTTTTTTTTGGGGGGGGGAAACAATATGGGAGCAATCTGAACACGCACGCACGCACGCACACGCACACACACACACACACACACACACACACACACACACACACACACACACACACACACACACACACATCCCAGACCACTCACACACAGCCTGCATGGAAACCAGCACTGTTTGTAGATATGTGTGTCTATTTGAACAGAGAGAGAGATAGAGATGGAGAGAGAGAGGGATTGAGAGAGAGAGAGAGAGACAGAGAAACAGAGACGAGAGAGAGATAGAACGTGTTACAAACTCAACAGGAAGTGCAGTTGTTTCAGCAGCAGCAGCAGTCGGGACACGTTTGCATCCATTACACTGCTCTGACCTTAAAGGTATAAAGCATGTACCTTTTCCCTATGTTTACATAACGTTCTTTGAGGCGCGCTAGCCCCTCCCAACACATGGCTTTTGAAGATTACATCATATGGCAGGCAAGTCTATGGTTTTTTTTAATTGTTTGTTTAGAGCACTTATGATGTAAATCGTATGCCAGCCAAGTCTATGGCCTGGCCCTTCCTGGACCCTCATCAAACCCTGTACACTCAAGACACTGCCCCCGCTGCCACCCTTAGTGCCAGGCGTTTTTCAAGCACCTGGCAAAAATAACAAAATAAATAAAATCATGTGGGGCCGAGTCCGACACGCAGGTTGACAACCACTGGTCTACATGACTACTGTAGTGCAGTGGTTCCCAAACTTTCTGCCAGGGACCCTCATAAGAGAAGAATTTACGGCTCTAGCAGTGATTCTCAACCCGTTTAATTTCAAGGACCCCCAGGTTTGACATGCATTAGTCTACGGACCCCCATTTAATGGTATTTCTATCTCTTCGACCCCCAATTTATATTGTAAAATCAATGTTAATTTAACTCGAGAGTGTACAAATGGACACTCAGATTTACAGACCCATAAGGGTCCATTTGGTTCCTAACTATCATGTAGCTGGGGACTCCCTGGAACTCCTTCAGGTACCCCTGGGGGTCCCCGGATCCCACTTTGGGAACCACTGCTGTAGTGAAGAGGCTCATACGTGAAACAAAGCTTCATTATGAGCCAATGATCACAGAAGTTGGATTGGTCAATATTTCCAGTTATACAACAGTGAGCCGTGTGGACCCAGGTGTTATGGTTGAAAGAATCACACCCGTGTGAAGTGGGGGGCGCTCTTTAAATCATCTCATTCCGGCCAATCACAATTGGTCCTCACCTTCGTCTTCGATGCTTGTGTTTACATAATGTTTGTGTTTACACAAGCACTCAAAGCCATTCATTGTCAATGGCATTCAATGTTTGTTTTAACACAATGTTTGCGTTTACACAAACCCTCAAAGCTGGACATAGGAGGGGCTAGCGCCCCTCAATTCTTTTTACTTTGACCCTCATAATGACAATCAGGAAAGGGAGCATTCTTTAAGGCTATACAACAGTTTAGTCCCGACAAAGCAATATGATTGGTTGAAATAGGTTCTCTACCCATGCTCACACAGGTCCACCGTTTAACGTCTGTAAAACGTCCATGTTACAGTGCATGCATGGG
>NC_136793.1:16813340-16825840 GCF_951216825.1 Electrona antarctica | reverse complement strand
TAGATTCATGTGTGGTAATAGCAGGCCATCAGCATGATGGGACATGACTCGACACAAAGATAATCTGTGTGTATTATAAATGTGCACACATGCATACACACGTTAGTAAAAATGCGTTGTGTGTGTGTATGTGTGCACGCTTGTCCCAGCATGTTAACTCTTGGACATAGAACATGAATTTATCATTCTTGTAATGCGATGTTATGTGTACATTTTTAATACCGTACTTTTACTTTTAACAGACTATTTCTAAATGTGCTAATTCAGGGGTTCTCAACGTTTTTGGCCGGGGACCCCCGGAAATGCTTTGGCAATGTCTCGGGACCCCCGCCCCGCCCCCTCCCGACCCCCAATATAAATTGACTGCTACAATAACCTTAAACCATTTTGGGCGGGAACCCCTTTTGGTGTTTTAAGCATTGTTATAATTTAGCTATTGAAAAATAGCAGATCTACAAGCTCATAGCGCGCCACCGAGTGGCGCGCTACGAGCTTGTAGGTCTGCTATTTTTGAACAATCGTGAAAATAAAATAAAAAAAAACATATATATATATATTTTTTTTTTTAATAATTTGGGGACCCCCTAAAATAATTTGGCGACCCCCCGAGGGGTCGCGACCCACAGGTTGAGAACCCCTGTGCTTATTGATACTTTTAATTAAGTGAAAAATCTTCTTCCATCACTGGAACAAAAGTTCCTTTTTTACATTTCCTGAAACGTACTGATTTTGGCTTGGCGCGGCTTAACCCATTTTGGGCGGGAACCCCTTTTGGTGTTAGCATTACGTTATGCTTTAGCTATTGAAAAATAGCAGATCTACAAGCTCATAGCGCGCCACCGAGTGGCGCGCTACGAGCTTGTATGTATTGTATTCTTTATTTTTTGAATTTTTGAATATGCAAGAGACACAAAAGACAAACAAGGCATACAATAAAACAAAAACATCAACAGAAGAAACAGAATAATAATAATAAAAAAAAACAAACAAACAAAAGAGGTCATGGGATGTACAGCAACAAGCAACAACAATACATATTACAGACTTTTGGATTCATTGACAACCGGAAAGACACAGCCCATATTCACTCCATATCCGAGGTCTGCTATTTTTGAAAAATCAAAGAACCACTGACATAGAAACATAGCTTTTTCAGAAAACTGTCAGGATGAAGACATTTTTAGAATCTGATCTCAGGTCAGAATGGCTTAATGCACAGGCTTTAGGGCTGTAGCCAGGGGTACTGAGGTTGGGGGTGGCAACCAACTCCTGGCCAAAAAGGAAAAAAACACCTAACGTCTTCCTCTGACCTTTCAGACGTGATCTTTTACCTTTCAGAGGTGACCTTTCTCCGTCAAGTCCAGCTTTTGTTTGTTGACCTTCATGCTGGACCACACGCAAACGCGCACACACACGCACACACACACGCACATACGCACACACGCACACACACACACACACACACACACACACACTCCAATGGAAACCCATACTCCTTCTGCACAACAAATATCTGATTGTTTTCATTTCACAATGCAACGTAAAGAGGTTCTCAACCAAGTGGGCCACCGAATAATTGGCAAAAAACACTAAGATTGTATTGATAATATAACATGACAATATTAACAACTGATGGAATTGTTTTTATGGTAGGCTATTTTTTTACGTTGAAAAATTACTTTTCATTGTGATACTGATAAGTCAAATAGAAAAATAACTTATACTGTGTTAGTTCCATTGATCCGAACCGGAAGTCAAATCAATCGATTGATCATTTAAATTAAAGACACGCGGCCCTCCCGCCTGACCACTTAACACGGCAGCCGAAGTGTCGGTCAGTGGTCAGCTGGGTGGACCGCCGACGCTTTTAGATATTTTCAAGTGGGCCCTGCATCCAGACAAGGTGGAGCACCGCTGGCCACATAGTTTCCAGTGGAAAGCGTCCTCCTTCTGTCACAACAATCAACTGACTGTTTCCTTTCACAGATGATGGGGGTCCTTGGCACGGACACGTTTGAGAACTACTGATTTTGAAGGCATTGTTTGTAGAATCAATCGAAAAATGTATATTTTTCATTTCCTGAAAAATGGACATTTTGGAGTTGGGTGGTTTCTTCCCGACAGCAGCGGTATGTAGTTTCAAGGCTGGATGGGCAAGAGGCCTTCAACTCGGTGCATGTTGCAACTGACAGCGTTCCCCATGTTGGCTGGAGTCCCAGCGCTGAGCGTCTGTGTGAGCGAGCCAAACCCAACGCTGTGACTGACAGGATGAATTCTCCTCTTGCAACATATTAACATAATAGTTATTGATCTTTTTTTTAATTATGTAACACGCACACACACACACGCACGCACCCGCGCACGCATGCAGTCGCGCACACACACACACACACACACACACACACACACACACACACACACACACACACACACACACACACACACACACACACACACACGCACACGTGTGTACACACACACGCACAGTCGCACACACACACACAAAAGACAGCTGTCTTGCTGACTGTTTTCTCAGCGTTCTGTATCCATGGCAACGTGTCAGACGGTGGTGTAATGTCATTCATGAGCTGCTCTGTCTGTCTGTCTGTCTGTCTGTCTGTCTGTGCGTTTGAGTTACACTAAAATAAAGCATGTATCTCCCTTCACAGGCTGCCATGATGCCACATTAATGAGAGGTAGCCTGGCAAGGCCGTCATAATCTGAACGTTTATGGAGTGAATGATGATGAACATAATATGGATGAAAGCTGGTGTGCGCTGGGATATGCTCCGATCTCCCGGTGGTCCAAATAAATCATAGATCACATAATATACACATAATAAATAAGATCACATTATATACGCCGGGCACAGGTTTGGAGCGACAGGTTTTTATCCTTATGGTTGTGCATAATTCCAGAGGACATAGTTCTGTATATACGTTTGGAGACCTCACTATGCTGGTCTGCATGCCTACGGTGGAACAAACGGGTGTAGACAAAGCCTACACCAGCTTAGGCCAGACGTGAGAGAGAGAGAGAGAGAGACGTTGTGTGTGTTTATGTGAAGGAAATGACTCCAGAATAGTCTTAATGCTCCCATAACTGTTATTGTGTGTGTGTGTGTGTGTGTGTGTGTGTGTGTGTGTGTGTGTGTGGGGGGGGGGGGCAGCTTGGGCAGGAAATGCCACAGTGATCCCAGAGGGGCGCTACTTTAAACGGGTTGTTTGTCACCTCCTCTCCTCTCCTCTCCTCTCCTCTCCTCTCCTCTCCTCTCCTCTCCTCTCCTCTCCTCTCCTCTCCTCTCCTCTCCTCTATTCCCCTCTGCTCTATTCCCCTCTGCTCTCTCCTCTCCTCTCCTCTCCTCTCCTCTCCTCTCCTCTCCTCTCCTCTCCTCTCCTCTCCTCTCCTCCCTCCACCCCTCTCCTCTCCCCATCCTCTCCTCTCTATGTTCTCAGAGTAGAACTTCATGTACATGTCATTCCTCTGTAGGCCCCAGACTCTTATCTCCATCAGCAGAGGAGTGTGTGTGTGTGTGTGTGTGTGTGTGTGTGTGTGTGTGTGTGTGTGTGTGTGTGTGTGTGTGTGTGTGTGTGTGTGTGTGTGTGTGTGTGTGTGTGTGTGTGTGTGTGTGTGTGTGTGTGTGTGTGTGTGTGTGTGTGTGTGTGTGTGTGCGTGTGTGTAAGCAGAGTATTGGGCTGGTCTGCTGATAAGAGAAAAGCTTATTTTGGCTGAACTGTAGAGAGAGAGAGAGAGAAAAAAACACACCTAATGAACTGTTTGGTAACGTGTTCAGGAAATAGTAGGGGAGCCTATCAATCAAATTTTGATGCCCGTGATTTTGGAATGTTAATTTTTGGAGACAGGTATATCTTGATTCTTGGGGTTACCAGAATGCCAAAAAAACATGTCTCCAATTTTTTATGTCAGGTTTAGCATGTTTAATTAGCATAATTAGCTAATAAATTGTCAAAAACGGAAATGGCAATAACTTTGCTTCTAGGTAACTTATAAAGGTGATCTAAGAGTCTGAGTCCATGTTTGTGATGTCCAGATATTCATCTGTTACCATTGTGAAGTCATACAACCTTTCCTAATTAGCATAATTGCCATACATTATGCAAAAACGAGGTGAACATCAGCAAATTGCTGCATGTTTTACTTTTAGTCAACTTTGAAAGCTTCTCACAGACTTCAAGTGTATGTTTACAACTCCAGGAATAATTATCATCCTATGAATAAATCATGCAACCTTTTGTCTATGTAATAATTATGTAATAATCACACCAAAACCAGAAATAGCTGTATTTCTTTGCTTTAAGTTAATTAATACGCATGATCTTACAGACAGTGTAAGTCTGTTTGCATGTCTAGAAAATATTAGAAGCGACCTCGCACTAAAGGGCTGGGCGAGTGCTGGTGCTTTGGAATGGGGGGTCAGATCAACATATCTGCCTGGGTCATGACAGACTGCTGGGCGAGTGCTGGTGCTTTGGCATGGGGGGTCAGATCAACATATGGAATGTATTCTGAACTGGCCATATATGGAGCGTGTCTTGAGTGTACAGGGTTTGATGAGGTCAGATCAACATATGGAATGTCAGAACAGGTCAGCTCCATATAGAGATCTAATTTAATTTTCGGGCCTGTTGAGAACTAATAACTTTGGGGCAGGCCCGTCCATAATTTCCTAAAGGCGACCTGCAGTCGCAAGAAAGAACAATATGGGAAATGGTCACAGAATTATCAGATTGTTTATTCTAATATTTACAGAAAGTTTTGAAAATTGAAGGGTCTCCATCTTCGTCGTCATCGTCAATCCCCAACAGATGTGCCTTGCTTACCACACACCTCTAATCATCTGCCCCACACATACACATCTCAGAGCAGTTCAAATTTTAGATCGACAAGAACAATGTGATGCACTGTGATTTCTTGCAGACACATTTGATCAGTTGGGTAATGGTGGCTGGCCCGTGGGTATCCCGTGTTGTGACTGGCACCAGTTGAGCTCCCTCAGCCTCCCATCCATATTCAGTTGCTGGTGGCATCTGTGGGTTAGGTATGTGCTGCGTCAGAACTGAGCCTTTTTGTAGCTCATAGTATATACAGTAGCAACTGCAGATACCACCTCCACAGGACACCTGTTTAGACCTGGCCAACAGGTTAAATTCCCTGGAGCTGTCTGATCAGCTCCAGAGACGGCATGGAACCCTGGTAAGGCTGAAGTCCTCGTTTTACCCAGTGCCTGCACTACTGGCTTTGTTCCCCACACCGGTGATGAAATAGATGTCCTTGCACAGCTGATGGTACCGTCGTATTGTAAGAACAAAGACATCAGTGTCAGGGGACTCAATGTAGAGCTGTGTTGCCCCTCTTCGGACAGCATCCAGGCTGTGCAGGATTATCCTTGTGTCAGCCTCTTCCTGTACGCTGTGGAGATGTTTTACATCGATAGAATTTGAGTGGACAGCCTGCCTTGACGTGATTATAAAAACATTGGGTTTCATCTGGAAGTGTTGGAGGGCTTTCTTAGCAAGATAAGACAGTCAGCTCATCTTTGGTGCTGATACCTGACAAGAACTGTTTTTCTGACACTTCCCTATCGGTGTGTTGTCTTCCACATGATAAGTGGTAGGGGCCCGGGGCTTTCCACCCTGGCGTCGGTCAAATACTACATGGATCTCACTATGTTCTTTGGTCTTCCTGTCCAGTGTGGCTATGGAGTGGTCAGCTTACTGGGAACATGTCTTGATCCATGGTGGCTTTCCCATTGCCTGTACCAATGCCATTCCATCTATGACAGTTACACTCTTAGCTGGAAGGGTACAACTGTCAAAAAAGATTGAAGCATTTGTTTGCCAGCTGTACGAGCCCTGTACAAATCCTGTGGATGTTGATGAGCTCAGGTGGAGGTTATTCACAAAGAAACAATTAGAAGCCGAGAAGCTGCCACCTACACAAGCAGCATTAAATCAAGCCATTACCCATGCATATTATCAGGCAATGGTATGGGATCAGGACCACGTACCTAACCCACAGATGCCACCAGAAACTAAAAATGGATGGGAGGCTGAGGGAGATCAACTGGTGCCAGTCACAACACGGGATACCCACGGCCCAGCCACCATTACCCAACTGATAAAATGTGTCTGCAAGAAATCACAGTGCATATCACATTGTTCTTGTCGATCTCAAAATTTGAACTGCTCTGAGATGTGCATGTGTAGGGCCGATGATTAGAGGTGTGTGGTAATGTAAACAAGGCACATCTGATGGGGATTGACGATGACGAAGACCCTTCAATTAAATGTGTTTTCAAAACTTTCTGTAAATATTAGAATAAAAATCATGTGATAATTCTGTGACCATTTCTCATATTGTTCTTTATTTTATGAGGGATATATATATATATATATATATATATATATATATATATAAAGCTAATAATGGAAAGGTTGCATATCCTAGTTATGGAAAGAGAATATTTTCTAGACATGCAAACAGACTTACTGTCTGTAAGATCACATTTATTAATTAACTTAAAGCAACGAAATATAGCTATTTCTGGTTTTGGTGTGATTATTACATAATTATTACATAGACAAAAGGTTGCATGATTTATTCATAGGATGATAATTATTCCTGGAGTTGTAAACATACACATGGAGTCTGTGAGAAGCTTTCAAAGTTGACTAAAAGTAAAACATGCAGCAATTTGCTGATGTTCACCTCGTTTTTGCATAATTTATGGGAATTATGCTAATTAGGAAAGCTTGTATGACTTCACAATGGTAACAGATGCATTTCTGGACATCACAAACATGGACTCAGACTCTTAGATCACCTTTATAAGTTACCTAGAAGCAAAGTTATTGCCATTTCCGTTTTTGACAATTTATTAGCTAATTATGCTAATTAAACATGCTAAACCTGACATAAAAAATTGGAGACATGTTTTTTTGGCATTCTGGTAACCCCAAGAATCAAGATATACCTGTCTCCAAAAATTAACATTCCAAAATCACGGAAAGTGATAGGCTCCCCTACTAAAACATGTAGTGTAGTGTGTGTGTGTGTGTGTGTGTGTGTGTGTGTGTGTGTGTGTGTGTGTGTGTGTGTGTGTGTGTGTGTGTGTGTGTGTGTATAGTATGTGCTTTGTCATTTCTGCTATTTTTGAAAAATGTTTGAACATGTATTTGTCAACATGGAAACGATTGACGATTATGAAAAAAATAATTGTGATTATCTCAAATAATTGCGATAAGGATGTGATAATAATTATGACAGAGGCAATTGTGACAAAAATCTACGTCAGGTTCACAGGGAAAGTCAACAAATCCACATGAAAATTAAAAACGGTAATTTGAAGGCAGTTGGTGCATCCGTGAGCTGGATGAAATCCTATCTGGAGGGAAGACAACAGGTGGTGGATGTGAACGGAACCCTGTCCTTAATTCCCCCTCCCATTGAGCTGCGGCGTTCCTCAAGGAAGCATCCTAGGTCCTTTACTGTTCCCAATTTACGTTAACGACATGACATCAGCATGTGAGTCTAATTTGTTCACGGATGACTCTGCTCTGCCTGGTCTTTGCCAAGAACAAATTGCAGGTTGAAAAAGCCCTTAGCTCTGAAACCTGCACACGGCTCACTGATTACAGTCATTACAACTGGGCCAAACTGAATCCATTATTTTTGGGTCCAAATTCCAAAATTAACCTCAATAAGGCCACATTTCTTTACGAACAGAGTGGGATGTTAATCACGAGGAAAGAAGATATCACCAATCTGGGTTGTATTTTAGATAACAACTTTCCTGGTGATAAAATGGCAACAAAAGTAATCAAGAAAGTCAATCAAAGTATACAATCTTTGGGCAATCCTGGGGGTTCCGACCACCAATCTGAGAACCAGCCATAGGATTGCTAGGGTTGTGATGTGGACATAAGGAGTTGCTAGGGTGATGTGGAGTCATCGCATCGGCGTGCGAACACCTCAGTGCAAAGTAAACAAGGCAGCAGTCGGTCGGCGGACGGCTGCTTGTTGTGCAGGCGTGATGACAATCGGTGTAGTGTTACTGTTACACATATCGCTGTCTGTCACAGTCATGGCCTCTGTCCCTTTCCATGTGTCATTCTTCAATGCCCTGTCGTGACTTTGCCCTGCTCCTAATTACCCCATCAGCCAGTTTCCTCTCTCATCTCCCCCCGGGGCCTAGAAGAGTCCAATTGCCCTGAGTGCTGTCACCTGTGAGGACCAGCTGAGTCTGGTTGGATGATCATGACGAGCTCCAGAGACTATTTAACCAATTTTAACCACTTAACCATTATTTTATACTTCGACTATTTGAAGGGATGCTCTTAGCGCATCACTTCATGCCATGCTATGAGCTTGTACATCTGTAATTTTTGCAAATATTTGATTTAAAAAAAACCTCAAACCTAAGCTTCTGGGGGTCCCTGGAAGAAAATTTTCAGATGGGGGGTTGCCGCCAAAAACAAATCATTTTGGGGCGTCCTCGACATGAAAAAGTTTGATATAGCAATTTTTTATTTTTTTAAAACTGCTAGGGTTTACAGTAGAAGACATTTTTAGACTCGGCCTCAGGTCTTACTGGGTTAAGATTGTCGTGACTTAATTAGTTGTAGTGTCAGTATCAGTGTTCTAGTGAGAATGTACCTGTGGGTGTTTGTGTTGTTTAAGTTGTAGGTAAGTTCCTTTTTTTTGCTTTTTGCCTTTATTGATAGATTTACAGTAGTTTTGATGGGAAAGGGGGGAGAGATGGGGGGGAGGACATGCGACAAAGGTCGTCGGGATCAGGACTCGAACCCACGACACGCCGTCAGGCTGGATTTCCAGCCTAGGTGCCTGGACCGCTCGACCACGGCCCAGGCCCGTCTCCTGGATTTGATGTCAGTTCCTCCCATGCCTCTCCATATTCCAACTGGTCATTTACTGTTATTGAATGCCACAGACGAATAACAGTCTAAGTCCACACTATAGATCCATAATGTATAAATGATAGATAAGGGGTCAGGACAACGAGGCCTTTTCGTGGAGGGGTCAGAATGAAATTTGGACTTAGACTGTTTTTCGTCTGTGGTACTCTACTTTAGAATTTTGCACAAGGGAAAGTGGTCTGTGGGTTTTATAAATATTGAACTGTAACAAAAAGTATGTGAAAAGTATAAACAAGAGCTTGTGATTAAATAATAACTCATAATAGCTAATTATTAATACTTTCCTGAAAAGTAACAGTTTTGGACATGCAAGGTTACCACCTGACAGCCACAATATGACCTATATGATAATATAGGTACACGTAACCTTTACTGACTCACTCTGTAAGCATGCAGACCTGAACGCGTGCACACACACACACACACACACACACACACACACACACACACATTCATTACTTAGCTCCTACACAGTGTAATCTAATCCTAAAACCACCATGTGTGGTAGCTTTGTGGCTTGTGTGTGTGTGTGTGTGTGTGTGTGTGTGTGTGTGTGTGTGTGTGTGTGTGTGTGTGTGTGTGTGTGTGTGTGTGCATGTTGTGCGTGCGCCGTGCAGATAGAGCATGAATACACCGTTTATCATTGCCGTGTTTGTATAGAGCATCACATAAATCATATCCTGCCTTTCAAACTCATATGAGTTGTTTCAATATATAGAGAGGAAGTAGTCTAGACCTGTGTGTGTGTGTGTGTGTGTGTGTGTGTGTGTGTGTGTGTGTGTGTGTGTGTGTGTGTGTGTGTGTGTGTGTGTGTGTGTGTGTGTGTGTGTGTGTGTGTGTGTGTGTGTGTGTGTGTGTGTGTGTGCGCGTCCTCTCCCACTACTCATGGATTAAAGTTCTCAGTCATCTTTTGGATTCCATTCCTAAAACGTCATAATTTTATACAGTGTTGTGTTAATTGTTTAGGAAACCGTGCTGGTGTGGAGAGAGGCTCCTTTCACACTCGCATACAGTAATAGGACTTGACCATACACATTCGTTCAGTCATGAGATTTTATTTCGCTTTAATCCATGCATCCTCTATTCCCTATATCTGCTTCAGAATAGGGGAGTGCTCTCTCTCTCTCTCTCTCTCTCTCTCTCTCTCTCTCTCTCAGAGTGGAGGAGTGTTTTACTCTCTCAGGTTCTTGACATTTAATTACTTACTTGTTTAGTTTGACATTTTTATAAACTTCTCTGCCTCCAAGCCTCCTCCCTAACGCATCCCCCCACTCTCTCTCCCTCACTCCCTCCTGAACTCTCCCTCTCCTCGTCTCTCTCTCTCTCTCTCTCTCTCTCTCTCTCTCTCTCTCTCTCTCTCTCTCTCTCTCCCTCACTCCCTCCTGAACTCTCTCCCTCTCCTCGTCTCTCTCTCTCTCTCTCTCTCTATCTCTCTCTCTCTCTCTCCCCCTCTCTCTCTCTCTCTCTCTCTCTCTCTCTCTCTCTCTCTCCCTCTCTCTCTCTCACTCCAGTCCTACACCCCCCATATTTTATATTAAA
Organism: Electrona antarctica; assembly: GCF_951216825.1. NCBI lineage: Eukaryota > Metazoa > Chordata > Actinopteri > Myctophiformes > Myctophidae > Electrona > Electrona antarctica. The sequence continues at coordinate 16,815,343 of NC_136793.1, read as the reverse complement.
TGAATACCTCAGTCTGGCTTCCAGAACACAGAACGCATGGAATTACATGAATTTGTCCGTCCACCGTCAAGTTCCAGGAGTCAGTTGTTCTGGTGGAGTCTGCATTGCATCAGGCTTGCATCAGGTTTAAGGGACCACAGGTGGTCCCTCTGCCCAGAGAACCAGTGTAAGTTGTGCAATGGTTCCCTAAGTTTTCAGGCCGTGACCCCCCCGAAATAAGCATATGTGAACTGGGGACTCGATTCCGCAGATACATATTCCGAAAGTAGCCGAAATATCGACTAGTTTCACAGTGTTTGCCTCTTTCTTACGTAGCCTAATATTTGACGATTTGGCCAATTGGGTATTAAAAAGGTCTTAAATTGTAACTTCAGAAATGTGCGGATAGCTTCTATACACTTATACTGTATCTTGGTTTGTTGACTGTTGAATGAGAAAACAATGTTGCACATTGAGCAAATTATCTGGAGACCCCACTGGAGGGAACCACTGCCATAGTATAGTGTGTGTGTGTGTGTGTGCGTGTGCCTGTGCGTGTGCGCGTGCCATGCCGACATGGTTAGATGTGCAACAGATAGGATGGTATTGGTGTTACGTAAGCTCTGCTGGTGTGAATGAATCATCATTTATGTGAAGAAACGAAACGAGGTGTGGAATGAATGAGGTCATCTCACCTCCACTGACTGGCTGCTGAATATAACCTGCAGACATTGCATTCCTATCGCTGCCATTCTCTTAACCTCTTAACACACGCATGACTGAGCTGAGCTCTTTTACTGGCTCCATCAACATGACACATACTGGACTGGAGTATAACAGAAGAAGATGGTTTCATCAACCCATTAACTCACTGGTTTTCAACCTATTTCCATATCAAGGTCCATCATTTATTGGACATTTGAGCCACGAACCACCATTTGATGAGATTTAGCCTCTCAGACCCAAGACTTTGAATTATGTGGTTGTCGCTGGCAGGGGGTGAATTATTTATTGATTTACCCCGGCAGTGAAACCCCCAAAAACCATCTGGTGTAAATTTGGTGTAAATGTTCAGCTGTCTTTATAAATGACATTCCTATATCACTGTCTTTCTATTAACCACTTAAACCCTGTGTACTGGGGTCCCCCAGGGCTCTATACTAGGTTGTTTCTTTTTTCCCCTCCCCTCTACACCACCAAATCTCCCAGTAGCCTACTGGTTAAGGAGCGTAACATATATGGAATGCCATTCCTGCCGTATCTAGATATAAATACATAAATAAATAAATGCATTTATAAAGCATGAAATGCTCAAATAAATAAATAATTGTGCAAAGAAATATACAATTAAATATTGAAATGTATTCATTTATGTGACCATTTATGTATTTAATTATTTATTTATATATTTATGTATTTATTTAATTATTTATTTCCTTATTTATTTACGTATTTATTTATTTAATTATTTATTTAAACATTTAATTATTTATTTAAACATTTAATTATTTATTTATGTATTTATTTCCTTATTTATTTACGTATTTATTTATTTAATTATTTATTTAAACATTTAATTACTTATTTAAACATTTAATTATTTATTTATGTATTTATTTCCTTATTTATTTACGTATTTATTTATTTAATTATTTATTTAAGCATTTAATTATTTATTTAAACATTTAATTATTTATTTAAACATTTAATTATTTAATTATTTAAACATTTATTTAAACATTCATTTAAACATTTATTTCATGCCGTATTTCATTGACGGTATGTTAATGAGGGGTGGTCCTTGCTGATGTCACTTAACAGCCATTGGATAATCGATGTGGGAGCTCACAGTTCGATTATACTTGTCTGTGTTTCCCCGGAAATGGCAACCGGAAATGGTTGAATTTGGCGGAAGTAACCAAGAGTGTCTGACTGCAGAGTCCGCTCAGGGGACCAGGAAGTGCTGCAAGGGGGGGGGCGGGGGGAAGTCCGCTTCAGGGAGCATCTGCCAGAGGAAAGGAAAC
>NC_136793.1:16788340-16805840 GCF_951216825.1 Electrona antarctica | reverse complement strand
TATACTAACACATATATCAGTTCTTCTATTTCTGTTTTTACAAATGAGAATCCTTCTCCCTCATGAGAGTAATTACTTATCTCTCCCTGTTCTGATTGGTCGATATTTGCCCCTAATGTGGACAGGTATGCGAGGGCTCGGTCATGGCTGCATTAATTGTAATTATTGTTTATCGTGATACAAAACACTCACAATATTCGCATCGCAGAGATTTTAATGTATTGTGAAATTGTCCTCTGTCATACACTAGGATGAATTAGCTTTTGTTGAGCTGCAAATTCAAATTCAGTACCACTTAAACCCTCTACACTAAATCCAGAACAGACCTGTAAAGTGCTCAATAATGATGCGCCCTTATTTCACTCTACACAAATCGATTTGCCAATAATAGCAGACCTACAAGCTCCTAGAGTTTGTAGATCAACTATTATTTTTGCAACGGTAATAGTTACATGTCATTTTCATATTGTTCCATCCCTACTGCTAAGACCTACAGGACGCTGTTGCATCTGTTTCAACAACACTGAACTGGACTTCGGGGAAACGCGCCCGTCTTCCCTCTGCTGCCTCTGATCACTCTGTTTCTCATTCATTAGCCTCAATGATGACATTACATCTTCCTCTCTATCTGGTTTCACTCCTAGTCATGTGCCTCGTTGTTTGCAGATCACAGCACAGCACTTGTTAAAGAAACCATGTCATATCCTGAATGGCTGCTATGCCTATAAAGAGTGTTACATCTATACTGATAATCCTAAAATCTTTGCACATCTCACTGCTAATACACCAGATGCTGTTGTTGTCAATGAAGATGGCAAAGGGTGCGTAGTGTTAGTCAGACTTCTGATGCGTCGTTATTGTCCAAAAGGTAATCTGATAGTCCAATAAACAGGCTTTAAACATAAGATCATGGAATCTTAAGAACTGGCATATTTTAATGAATGCCCGGGATACTTATACCAAAATGAATGGGTCCATATGATATGGATATGAACAGCAAATTACATAGATGAAAGGAAATACGACCTGTTACATCACAAATCAAGTTATTGGATCATATCAGTCCCTTGGTCGGGACACCCCTCGCAGCACAGGCCAGAGGTGTTGGTCGGGGCGCCCCTCGCAGCACAGGCCAGAGATGTCCCGTCCGTTGGTCGGGACATCCCTCGCAGCACAGGCCAGAGGTGTCATATCAGTCCGTTGGTCGGGACACCCCTCGCAGCACAGGCCAGAGGTGTCATATCAGTCCGTTGGTCGGGACATCCCTCGCAGCACAGGCCAGAGGTGTCATATCAGTCCGTTGGTCGGGACACCCCTCGCAGCACAGGCCAGAGGTGTCATATCAGGCCGTTGGTCGGGACACCCCTCGCAGCACAGGCCAGAGGTGTCGTCTGTCCTGGAGAGCTCTGACGTGTCTCACCTTTTCAGACACCTACGTATATAGAAAACGTTCTGTCTCTCTGTGACCTTGCTTGAGCACAGCTAGGGTGCACACTCCTATAAGTAATGGTAACTGCTTAATAGGTCTACTTTATCCCATCACTTCCCAATAATCCTACATTACTAACCCTACACCTATACAAAGATTGCGAAAGCAAACATTCTTTGTTCTGTTCTTATACGTACAGTTGTATGGTACAAAACACTGAAGTCCTTCAAACAGAAAGCTAACCTAACCCTAACCCTAACGGCATGCGGAAGCCACGGGTGAGTCTTAAATAACCGACCACGTATGTCAGGTACGTCGGACTAACGTATGTATGCCCCCCGGTAGCAAATCTGTTTCTATACTTGAAGTGGCCTGGTGGCTGCACCGTAGCTTAGAGGAAACTTTTGTACCCCTGAGGGGTTTGTGTATTTGTCCAGGATTTGATGACTGCACTTTCCTACAGCAGCGTGTAAATAGGCTATTTGAGTCCCTGTATGTGTACCCTCTTATGTGGACATAATTATTAATTATTATAATGTGTGTGTGTGTGTGTGTGTGTGTGTGTGTGTGTGTGTGTGTGTGTGTGTGTGTGTGTGTGTGTGTGTGTGTGTGTGTGTGTGTGTGTGTGCACACGTGCGTGTGTGTTTCTATCTCTCTCTCTGCAGGGCTCTGTTCACATACGATGGAGTCAGCAACAAGTTGAAACTGGCAGACTCCGGAGGTGAGTGTCTCCCCCCTCCCTCCTTCTTGCGTTTATTTTGTAATGGCATTTAATTAACAAAGAGTTATTATTAGTATTATTTGACATTTAATTTATGATCTCATAATTATGTTTGTGATTAGTTATTAATTGACCTTTTTGACCTGCACCCTCAGCGGGGGGTCTGGTGGAGCTGGTGGGGAAGTTCCATGTGTCCAAACCTCAGTACGGCCTGTGCAGAGTGGGGCCCCCAGGGGCCCCGGACGCAGGGGGGCCCCGGGTGGTCCTCATCAGCTGGGTGAGACACGTTCACACATACACGCACGCACGCACGCACGCACGCACGCACGCACGCACGCACGCACGCACGCACGCACGCACGCACGCGCGCACACACACACACACACACACACACTCACACACGGAGTATCCATGTACTGTGGCAGCTCACAGATCATGGGTTGACAGAGTAATGTGTTCATACGAGGCTTTAAATGCCTTCGTTACGTTAAGTGGCTTATTCACATTCTGTGTTTGTTTTTACATACAGTAAGATTACATATATTACATATCTAGGATTATATGGTATAGATTCTATAGGTTCGTTTTGTTTTGACATTGGATTACTTGACATCTGGACTTACTGGAGAGTGAAGTTAACCCATTAAGACCTGGGGCCGTTCCAACAAATGTCTTCTAAATCCTTAACAGTTTCCTGAAAATCCATATAATGCCTTGTTTGCCTTTATCTCCGTCATTGCTCTTTCTTCCCACTTTCACTGCTACTCAGCTGCTGAAATTCAATTGGGAATTCAAAAATATGTTTTAAAGATATTTTAAAAGGTGTAGTTCCAGACTATAGCATTCAGGAGGTGTACAGTAGTTCCAGACTCTGTAGCTTTCAGGAGCTATAGTTCCAGACTATATTTGGAGATTGTGGAATAGTTGTCTTTCTACGCCTAATCTCTCAAGAACAGATGAATCCGTCGGTAGGGGCATTCAGAACATGTGAACATTGGGGATTAGTGGAATGAAAACGTAAGCGCCCCACGGGAAGAGGAGGGCCGAGGGCGGACCAAACTGGTCAACATCCTGTTATCCACATTCTATTTGGCGGTGCCTCCGGAGGCAAATTCAAAAGGAAACAAACAGCAAAGGGCGTTTTTTTTTTTTTTTTGCCGATGGTTTCCTAGATTGGGCTACGACGCCAGACTAAGTATTTTACAACAAGGGATTATCTGACATGAATGAACAAGAACTAATCTTCACTAGCAACTCTTGTCATGGATATTATTACTGTATAAGTCCAGTGGAACTGGTTTTAAGTGTGGCTACTCAACAGCCCCCTTGAGCTGCGGTGTCCCTCAGGGTTCTATATCCATGGCCCCGATATGACCTCCATATGCTATCAGTTATGCAAGACTGTAAGTCAGGGGTGGGCAACTGGCGGCCCGGGGGCCACATGCGGCCCCCACCTTCACTTAATGCGGCCCTCAGGTTAATGTCAGAATTCTGATATAATATTGGTTTCAGCTGATTACAATTCCACAACATGCAAACATGACCCGCTTTAATTACTTCAGTCTAAATTAGTAGCTCAATGCTTCAACACAAGTATAATTAAAGGCATTTGAAATGAAAAATATTAATTTTCAGGATTCTGATTAAAAAAATAGCAAAAATTCAAGATTTCAATTCGAATATAGCAAAAATAGCCGATCTACAAGCTCAAAACGCGTCGCGACGCGTTTTGAGCTTGTAGATCGGCTATTTTTGCGACGACCGTAATATATGGCCTTAGGGAGTGAGTGTTGAAATATAGTGGCCCTCTCCATTGTCAAAGTTGCCCACCGCTGCTGTAAGTGCTGACATTTTTACCATTGAGACACAATTCATGTCAGACCCTGTGCGAGACATGACCTTTGACATCATCTACACGTCTCAATAGGACAGCAGGGAGACAAATAACAACCACCCCAATTGTATAAGTTACATTGTATAAACCCATTTTGACCTGAGATCAGATTCTAAAAATGTCTTCTACATCCTGACAGTTTTCTGAAAAAGCTATGTTTCTATGTCAGTCGTTCTTCGAATTTTCAAAAATAGCAGACCTACAAGCTCGTAGTGCGCCACTCGGTGGCGCGCTATGAGCTTGTAGATCTGCTATTTTTCAATAGATAAAGCATAACATAATGCTAACACCAAAAGGGGTTCCCGCCCAAAATGGTTTAAAGCTAGGGTAAGTGATATTTTTGGGTTAAAACAAAGTGTTTTTTGTTAAAAGGTTACTTCACTATATTGTGATAACTGATAATCATTGAGTGTTTGTCTCTCCGTTGATAAACAGAAAATACATTTTCAGGTAGGTGACAAAGTAGCCATTTATCAGCCAGTTCCAAATTTGTCTGCTCATTTCTTTGTGTCATGTTTCCACTTGTTTAATCTGTATCCTGACTGCGTTCTCTATCCTGATTGGATAAAATTGGTATCCCGACCTGAAAATGCATTTTCTGCTGGAGATACATGGAGACTCCTACTACTGAACAAACAAACTCTTTAGCATTGAGTACTATCACAATATAGAGCTTTTTAACCAAAGAAAATCACTTACCCTATACTACCTTTACCATACTCTACCATACAGAGTGCCGCTTTAGCCCAGGTATAACACTAGGGTGACCAGATCCAAATATGTTCAATTTGAGGGACAGGAGCATCAATTGTGTGGGACAGAGGGGACGGGACGGGGTTAGTAACTTATTACTTAAATGCCTTGATGTCATAGTTGACCAGAAATGTGCCTATTATTTTCTTGTGACCCCTCTGGCGTCACATTTTGTTTTATAATGGTAATTTTGGTCATGGGTGGTATAGGGCGACTACGGTAAGATAGCATGAGAAATAGCCTAGTGGATATTTCTCATGCTATTTTAACAGGCTTAAAAACACATCTTGCAGGAAAACAGAAAGACAACTATTAGAGGAGTAGAGGACTTAGCCTGGCTAATAAGCCAGACTCAAATCACACTGTCGTGTGGTATTTGAGTCTGGATATGCTGTGTATGGATCTTGTTTCCCGGGGGGCGGGTTCAAACATTTTCTCTTTGACGCAATTGGTTAGAGCTACTGTCAGTCAAAGGTCTCAAGCATTGAACGTCACTGTACCAAAGCCCGCCCATATTGCATACCGTGTCCCGATTGGCCACACCAGTTCTCTGGTGTAGGAAATGGGCGTACAATTGAGCCTCTCCAGACCGTAATCCGCCGGCAGGCAATTTTTTTTTTTGCCAACGGCTGATTCAGTCTGGCTTATTAGCCAGGCTATAGAGGACTAACTATTAGGGCATTTGAACACTGATACCTGCCAGTCACAATGTGGGACAGGGTCTCAATTTGTCCTGGAAATGAGGGACTGCCCCATGCAAAGTGGGACATCTAGTCAGTGGTCACCCTATATAAAACAGAGATCCTAGTCATTGGCTGCCCACCGGACGTTAACCGTCTATAAGGCAAATGTGAAAGAGGTTTCTAACCTGGGTGTCTTCCTTGTCAACCACATGAACTAATAACTATGAATGAGTAGGGCTGTGACGATTATCACATTTTACTTGATGATTAATTGTCGCTCAAATAATTGCAATTATTAAAGATTTAAGTGTGTTTCTGTTGTTGAACATTATTGGAACATTATGAATAAAAAAAAAAATAGGCTTTGTAAACAAAAGGACAAATAATGTAATTTTAAGTTTAAGTTTTTACATCATGTCGTTGCATGTGTGTGTGTGTGTGTGTGTGTGTGTGTGTGTGTGTGTGTGTGTGTGTGTGTGTGTGTGTGTGTGTGTGTGTGTGTGTGTGTGTGTGTGTGTGTGTGTGTGTGTGTGTGTGTGTGTGTGTGTGTGTGTGTGTGTGTGTGTGTAGATGGGTCCCAACCTGGACGAGTTGCGCAAGACAGAGTGTTCCAGCCACATCCCTGCTGTGAGGGGCTTCTTCAGGGTATGTCACACACACACACACACACACACACACACACACACACACACACACACACACACACACACACACACACACACACGCTGTGAGGGTGAGGGGTTCATCAGGGCACGTGGGTCAAAGGTCACTTGAAAGGTCTAGCGTCCACACGTCAACATTTACCCAGAGAAACAAACAGAACCTTTCTGTCTGTCTGTCTGTCTGTCTGTCTGTCCGTCCGTCCGTCCGCCCGTCCGCCCGACCAACAACCTACCTCAAACCCTAACCTAGCCATAACCGCAACCACGGGAGCAGCACATGTTCGAGTGCTAGTCCGACCGTTTTTCCCGCATGTCGGACTATCGGTTCCCCCCGAACTGAGCTCATGCTTCCTTCAATGCATGAGGAGTGAGCAGGCCGCTTCTTATCACCTGACAGGGGGGAGTTTCCCTGGTAGCACGTGGAAGGAACACGTCATTCCAACCAGTACCTTTACCCTCCGTCGTCTCATCCATGTTGGATCGATCAGAAATTCGCAGGCAGCCTCCGTCGTCTCATCCATGTTGGATCGATCAGAAATTCGCAGGCAAAGCACTCAGTAAAGGAGGACGATGTGCTCGGATTGCTGATATGTGTGTAATGTTAGGACAGTTGTGTGTGTGTGTGTTTGATTGTTTGATTGAATACTGTATTAGTCAGAAATAGAAACAGTGTGAGGTATAGAGTCAGACATAAGGCTCACAGGATCTGTGTTAGAGACCTTGTCTGGGACCGTCCCGGCCCGGGTCATTCTCATTACAATTCAACCAGTGTGCATAGCGGTAGTCACCAGTGCATTGAATACCTCCTGTCATTGAGTCTGTTACACCAGTTACGATACGTTATTTATTTTGTTTATGAACAGCTGACAGCCAAGTTAACTGACAAGTTACCAGGTGCTGAAAAATATCAGCTAATAGCAACATCACAGCACGTTGTGTGAGCTTGCAGATCGGCTATTTTCAGCATGTGGTAAGTAAAATGTGGCCCAGTAAAATCAGGCTTTACTTGGGAGATGTGTTGGACGAGGCGACACACAGCTAAACGCCAAATGAACTAATTGCAGTGTGCGTGTGGTGTGTGGTATGTTGTGTCTATAAGCACAGTGTATGTGTCATTTAATCACACACACACACACACACACACACACACACACACACACACACACACACACACACACACACACACACACACACACACACACACACACACACACACCTATCTATAATTACTCACAAGAGTTTACCTTCTATTGTTCGGTCTGTTTCCTCTCCTCACTGCGCTTCCTGCTGTTCTGTTTGTACACGAGTCGGCATCACACGTTAGCCAGAAAACCTTCTAAAGGGACCAGGAGAGGATGGTACAGGTCTGGAACAGACAGAAAACATTCTAAAGGGACCAGGAGAGGATGGTACAGGTCTGGAACAGACAGAAAACATTCTAAAGGGACCAGGAGAGGATGGTACTGGTCTAGAACAAAGGTCCTCTAACTTTTTAAAATAGGTATATGCCAAGCCCCCCCAAACGGCTTGGAAACTGTGAAGCCACCTTGCCCTACTGGCCAAAGCTGGAACTGCAGGCGGGCGAAATGCATGCACAAGCAAAGGAGCGCACAGCTGCTGGGGTTTAACAGAGCGCTCGTTCATGAATCGATTCAGGCGCGTTCATAGAGTTAATACTCTATGATACATTACAATACATTTTGGGCACCAACCTGCTCATCTGGAGCAATTACAGGTTCAGAGTCTTGCTCAATGACACTTCAACACTAACTCTGGGGTAGCCCGGGATCGAACTGGGCACCTCACGGTTCCCATCCAGCCGCTCTACCGGCCACTCTACCCCTGAGCCAATGCAGCCACTTGAAATGAATAGCTGGGGGCGGCGTAGTCCACCTCTAGTTTATATATAACTCTATTATGCATATATGTCTTCCTTCTTCCAGGCCTCTTCCGACTTCCTTCACAGGTGTTACCGATGATACTAATGAAGGCTCTGTTCCATTCTGGTCAAACCGAGTCAGGGTGCTGCTATTGTGCATGTTGGCTCACTGGAAACACTCTGCTACACCAGTGGGTCTCAAGGTGTCCTTCAGTGGGTTCCAAATGGCCCAGTACGGGTGTGTACACATGGAACCAAATGGACCTGCACGCCTCCATTTGGTTCCATATGTACACTAGTATCATCAGTAACACCTGTGAAGGAAGTAAGGAATGTGCCCGGAACTAGGAAGAGTTATTTCCAAAATGGCTGCTGCGTATATATACTCTGTTTCAAGGACCTCAAGTTTTACTGCAATCTATACTACTATTCTTAGAGTGTACAAATTGTCCATTTGGTTCGATTTGTACACCCAGAATTACAGTCCCATATCTCCTCAGGGACCCCTGGGGATCTCCAGACCTCAGTTTGAGAACCACTGAGTTTTAAGCCTGGTGAATCGTGACATCTGATTCTGTTCATGAACAGTTTAGGAAAACACAAAAGTATTGATATTTTAGAAGATTTCGGGAAACTCTTTGAATATTAGCAACGCATTGATATTAAAACAAAAAATGTACACAGTAATTCGTACTTTGGAATACTTAAGTAGGCCTATATGCAAAAATATACACAATCAGATTAGTTCTCTGTGTGTGTGTGTGTGTGTGTGTGTGTGTGTGTGTGTGTGTGTGCGCGTGCGTGTGTGTGTGCGTGTGTGCGCGTGCGTGCGTGCGTGCGTGCGTGCGTGCGTGCGTGCGTGCGTGCGTGCGTGCGTGCGGAGGGGGGTCCGAGGGGGCGGGGCCACAGGTTTCCTGTGTTTCCATGTAAGGCATCGTCACCCAGGCAGCTGGACAAGTATTTGTGGAATGTTTGTTGTTTTTTTGTCTCCTTTTTTTTACAGTAAAACTCTGGAAACCCCCCAACTACACACACACACACACACACACACACACACACACATACACACACACACACACACACACACACACACACACACACACACACACACACACACACACACACACACACACAAGATGTGCGTGCCTGCGTGTTTCAGAGACAGACAAAGAGAGAGAGAGAGAGAGAGAGAGAGAGATAGAGAGAGAGTGTTTCTCAGTGTATAATTCTCAGATAAATATATAGTTAAAATAAATGGAGTTTAGATAAATCTATTTGTTCTAATAGAGCTGTGTCTCACAGTGTTGTTGTTATCAAGCTACAAGTTTAACTGCATTTGAACCAATGAGATCCTGAGGAATCTGCATCTTCAACAACTCCACTGTCTGGCACGCACACGCAAAGACACGCACGCACGCACACACGCACGCACGCACACACACAGTATGTAAATGAACCGTAGAGAATTTCATCCTTCTGTGAAGTGTGGGAGAACTGCGACCCTTGACCCTTTAGCAAACACATATTTAAGGCAGGCAGAACCCACATGCTAACGCCAGCGGATGATAACGCTCAGTCCCTCTGCCTTCCAAACGAGCCGTAGAACCTCGCTAAGCTCGTTAAGACTAGACGATACAACGAGCGGTTCTCAAACATTCTCATGACAAAGACCTCCAGATTGATTGATAGATTGAATACTTTACTGACAGTTTGAAAACGTATGGCAATCAAGGTCCTGACTCATGGATTCCCATTGTGTGCCATTGTACTGAATTAATCATCAGTCCGACACGCAATAGTCCGTCACCCAAACCCTAACCTTACCCTAACCGCACACGGAAGCCACGGGGAGTCCCACGCATGTGTCTTAACTGGCTACACATGTCAGAACCACGGGTTAGTATTAACCAGCAACGTATATCGGACTGTTGGTACCGTGGTACGTCGCACTAAAGTCCCCCGGAGCGTGTCCACTGGCAGGTGGCAGCACAAAATGCAGTTCCCCCCGTGTTTGTGCCAAATCTAAGGGGAACAAGGTCAGATGATCTCCCTCTGGTGTTATGCCCATGGGCATAACTCTCTTACACTGGAGAAGTAGTTTGATAGTTAACTGGGCCAGATTTATACCCAAATCCAAAAGATTTTGTGCCAAGAAGGGACCCCCGTAAGAGAAGGGTGTGGTTGTTAGATTAACTTCTACAATTGTAGGTGGAGAGAGACCTATACTGTATGTTTGTAGTCATTCCTCTCATTGGGTTCATGTTCTGTGAAATAAATTACTGACATGGTTTAGGGTTGGATCCCCCTCAAGCGAGGACCCCTGGGGGTCCTTGGACCACACTTTGAGAACACGTCCGAAAGAGTGCTTTCAGCCTGTAGATACAGTTTTATTATGATTCCAGTTCCATAGATGGCTTTCTTGTGTACAAACATTGAGACTGCACGCGCAGGTGCCGGTTTCACGTAATCAATTCCCAACAGATCCACAAACCTGTTGTTTTGGGGAGCGCTGGTTTCAGTCCAGTCAGCCTCCTCTTGTGTGTTGACTGCATGGTGTGAGACTCAGAGACACACCCTAGTGAGACAGATATATACTTCAACCCGCCGTCAGTATTGCATGCTGAGAACAGCTGACATACAAGCTCACATCGCGTTGCGAACGCGGCCGGTGTGAGCTTGGTCGTATGCTGTTCTCGGCCGCTCTCTGCGCGCAACGGTGCATGGCGGAGCATAAATTAGGTTTGAGGGGGCTACAACTGTGCGATCAAGCAGCTGTGATCATAGGAAATGCTCCCTCTGCGACTGGAGGTGGAGTTTGGGGGGCAAATGCTTTGAGAATCGCTATTATTGAGGGGCGCTAGCCCCTACAGGTTTAATGTTTGTTTTTAGTTCAATGTTTGTTTTATAAACACCATTGACAATGATGAGAAATTAATGTTTGTTTTGTACCTAACACAAACATTAAATCTCATTAACAATATAGAGAATTTAATGTTTGTTTTGACACTGTTTGTTTTACATCATCACCTAATCATATAGAAACATGAGCAACCTCCTCGATGTTGTAAGATGATAAGAGCGCCCCTCACTTCACACGTGTGTGATTTTTGTTGGCACAACATAAACCAACGTATATATTTCAAGAGCGAGAGATCACAGCAAACATCCACCCTAAACCTTCTTCTAACACACTGGGAGGAAAACAGCATCTGCAAGTTTGATGGGATGCATTTTTACCCGTCCGTGCTGTGACCACTTTTACATTGCATCTATTGAGCGTTCGGTTTCTTTTGTGACGTTGTCTGGAAATGCGTTTATTTCACTCCCAAACACGACTTTCCCGACATAATTGATAAAGACCTCTTTCCCTGCCGAACACGACATTCTGAAGTTATGTTTTATTTGTAGCCGATTTTGATAACTTTTAAGACATACAAGGTTTTCCGCTGAGACTGTGTCATACGTCACACGTTTGGATCACGTGACCGGAAAAAAATAACTGACGCTTGCTTCTCAGGGCTTCTGGGTAATCGAGTCACAGTGCAATCCTATGGAGAATCATGGCAGCCTCCGGGTCGCTCTGTTCTCGCTTCTTGTTTTGGATGGCGGTGGTGGAATATGTCTCGACATTATGAGAAACGATCGCGCTATTTTAAGGTGGCCGATCGTGAAGTGGAGCTACGTTCACAACCGGGGGATTCTTCAAAGTTTAGTGAAAAACTGCGGCAGGGAAACGATGTTTATGATCGAAAACTTTGACGATAAATGTAGCCTGTGAGGTGTGTGTTCTGTGTTTGACTGGTGGAGTCTTATTCACGCTGACGGTAAACGCTCTGTGTTCGACTAGTAGAGTCTGAACATTCCCATGCAGTGAGCTCATGTTCACACATCTGGGATCCATTAGTCCTGCCTTACTGGCCTACATCTGCTCATGTCGTCACCATATAGTTATTTATAAACTAGAGGGTGGACTGCTCCGCCCGCTGCTATTTATTTTAATGGAAGTTGCTCACTGGCGTTTGAAGCACCCGGAAGAACGCTACTTCCTTTTTCTTGATTTGGGCACCAACATTTGGTGAACTCCAGGAACGCGCCTGAATCGATTCATAAACGTGATAACATCTGTGTTATCTTCAGCGGTGAAGCACAGGTGTGAACGGCACTTGCACATACATCACGGTCTGTGAGTTGGCCAACCGAATTTGCATTGTGCTCAATGCGCACAAAGAAGGTAGGTTGCCTACCAATGATCCAACTGTGACACTTCACAAAGAGCAACAAGCCAATCAATGGTGCACGGTACACGGTAGACTGTCTGTCTGTCTGTCTGTCTGTCTGTCTGTCTGTCTGTCTGTCTGTCTGTCTGTCTGTCTGTCTGTCTGCCTGCCTGCCTGCCTGCCTGCCTGCCTGCCTGCCTGCCTGCCTGCCTGCCTGCCTATGTGTCTACCCGCCCACCCATGCGGGTGCAGCTGCTGGCTTTGATCTGCTCGACCACAACTTGTTTATTTACCAGGCTGTCACTCATAACAAACTGCACTGCACTACACCGGTGGTTCTCAAACTTCTTCATGCCAAGGACCCCTAAATTAATGTGAATTTGGTAGAAAAGATTTTGTGCTAAGGACCCCATACAACTTAATTTTGTTGTGTGTGCGTGCATGTATCATACCAGTGTTAATTTTGATTTGATTTTAGTCATAGTCTTGAATAAAATTCCATTTATTTTTAGTCATATTTTTCTCATCTGGAGTGTTTTTGTTTTAGTTTATTCAAATTGATTTAGTCTATTATCATCACTATTATATCACCATTATGATCACCCCGACTGGGTCACCCGAGTGAGGGGTATGATGTTCACGAGACCCGAAACCCCGCTGACCTTGGGATACATCACTGAGGATACGTCCCAGTTGCATCCAAGCAATGTTTTTTCGTTCTCATTATTGTATTTTTTGGAATAGCCAATTAAGCCCCCCCGCCCCTTTTCCCCTAATTTATTTGCCAATTGATTCCTCCCCATACAATTCTGTGTTGATGGGCTGCATCTGTCTGGTGTCTTGTCCGTGTTTGCCATCAAACACGGACAAGACACCAGACAGACACAAGACAGGTGTGAACTGTGAATCCAGCCTCACTGTGTTGTATCCTAGTACTGACTCACCTACCAGTGAGGAGCCCCCACCGGGAGGACGTAGTCGTAGAGCATTCGTCCTACTCCTCCTGCCCAACGCTACCCGCTGACGGGTGCCACCCCAGCCCACAGGAGTACGCACAATGACCACTAGTATCCCCGTCTGGCATCCCTCCCCTGAACGCGGGCCAATTGTGACTCCCTAAGATTTTTGTCTATTTTTTATTTTTTTTACGTTTGTTGACGAAATTGCCAGTATATATTTAGTCATAGCGTTTAGTCATCTTAGCTTGTTTCTATTTAGTTTTTCATTTAGTTTTAGTCAGTGAAAAAACAGGTAGTTGTTTTCCTACAGTCCAACAGTGTGAGGTCAGTGAATAGTGAGTTAGTCACACTCATCGAAGCTGTTTATTTCATGGTGTCTACCAGTGCGTGCGTGCGTGCGTGCGTGCGTGCGTGCGTGCGTGCGTGCGCCTGTCTACCAGTGACTGAGCTCCAAACAACGTGTGAGTTATTCTTCACTCTGGTCCCATGAGTCTCCACCACTGGTCATCTGGATCCCATAGAGGCCAGCATGTCCTGCTCTTGGTTAACTCTTTGGCACCCAAAAATAGACGATCTACAGTCTCACTCAACATTGTGTGATTGTGAATTGTGTTAATCTCTTTTCCACCAACAGAACTTTGGTTGTATACAACTGGTTCCGTTCTAGACTCCATTTTTTTGTTCCAGTTCAGAACCAACTTTTAGAGTTCACTTCATTTTCAGTAGAAACACTGAACTGGTTCAATATTAGGTGGGAAAAAAGAACGGAACCCGTTCAACCCTGGTGGAAAAGTGCCGCTAGTGTAACATAAGGTTTCCAGCTCCATCCCGGGCTCCCCCAGAGTTACAGTCCAAGTGTCCTTGAGCAAGACTCTGAACCCCTAATTGCTCCCGATGTGCAGGTTGGTTGCCTTGCATGGTTTCCTCTGCCATCTGTGTATGAATGTGTGTGAATGGGTGAATGTAAAGCGCCTTGGATAAAGGCGCTATATGATTATGAATACACCATTTATAAAAGAGAAGGTTAAAGCCTCAATCTGTGATTTCTTCTACTGTTTAGCTGTATGTATACCTGTAGAACACCAAGAACAAAGGTTTAGAATGATAAGTGCTAAACTTAACGGAGAATTTGCGATTTAGCACGGTCAGAGCTGAGGAGCGCTTGCCATGGGTTTTTTTATTATAATTTTTTTCATCTCTACCACTGGTTAATGGATACCGTTATATTATAATTTTGCATATTATGCTAAATTGCTAATTGCTTAGGAAACCGTGCACTAGTGTGTGGGTCATTTCAGATTGGGTCTGACTAAATGTTTAGGCTTTGAGATTGTCTTTGCGTTAATCCCTGTATTCCTACAGTAGTTACTGCAACACCTCTGAGGTCGTTTGCAAGGTCAAAGGTCACATAGATGGCATGTGTTGAAGGGAGGAGGCGCGCTGGAGATGAAAAGCAAACACACCCCGTTAATAACACTCTCCCAGTCGGCCTGTCTCAGCATGTAGAGCATCTGCACCCACGCCTGTTTTTACAAGGGGCAGCTTGCTGCTTCAACGTGGGGCTGTCAACAATACACATTTAAGCCGGCGATTAATTGCCACACCAATATTGCGATTAACGATTTAATTGTTGTTTTTTTGCGTCATAATTTGGTATTTCTGTTTGCCTTTTAGGTTTCGTAATCACAAAGTGCACATGCAGGGCAGATATGGCAAGTGTAACTTTTTCAATAAAACAAAAGTTCAATTTGATATAAATCTTTTCTAAATATATGTTCTATTGAAAGTGGACAGGGGTTATCTTTTCCGGAAAGATGATCTGCCATGTTATCTGCCAGATCCCCCCCTCCCTGCATCTCTTATCTCTTGATTGATTGATTGATTGATTGATTGATTGATTGATTGTTTTGTTTGTTTGTTTGTTTGTTTGTTCATTTGTGCATTCATCCGGAACACAGATTGTGTACCGGTATGTTATATGTTATGTGTGTCGTGTATTAACCTTCCGTGAGCCACAGTAAAAGTTTCATCCTGGCTATTAGCATAGCGTTGCTAAAGCAAAGGGTTCATCCTGACAATGATTGATGTAAATTAAACATGGATGGAGCGTATTGTTTGTTTTGTAATGATCACTACCGGCAACCATGTGTCATTATGTCTGTCTGTGATCTGTTCTTTAGTTCTCTCTTTCCTTCCTTCATTGTCTGTCTGTCTCTCTGTCTCTGTCTCTGTCTCTGTCTCTGTCTCTGTCTCTCTCTCTCTCTCTCTCTCTCTCTCTCTCTCTCTCTCTCTCTCTCTCTCTCTCTCTCTCTCTCTCTCTCTCTCTCTGCATGTAGCAGCTGGTAGAAGTCAGGTTGGGTTTGTTTCTGCCATGACGTAATGAACGCACGTACGCACGCACGCACGCACGCACGCACGCACGCACGCACGCACGCACGCACGCACGCACGCACGCACGAACACACACATGCACACATACACAGAAGCTCTATTGTTGCTAAAGGCTTAAAGTTCATGTGCGTTCTCTCCGCTGACAGATGTGGAAAAGTTAGCACCATGTCCATCAGCAGTGGCCTCACACCCTGGGTGTAGAGCGCTGGTTCTCAAACTGTGGGTCAGGACCCCCAGGGGGGTCCACTTCACATAGTCACTAAAGGTGACTTGATGAGGGTTGCGACCTGCATGTTGCTGATGTGCATGCTGCTCACGACCTGCATGTTGCTGATGTGCATGCTGCTCACGCACGTTTACGTACACTGTTGCAAATATATCTGATTATGAATGATAGACATTTACAATGTTAATATATTATATTATGCCACAAGCGCTAAAACTGTATACATGGACTAGTAGTTAAATATCATAAGTTGTTTTATATCTGTTGTCCTTCCTATACTGTTCATGGCAATGTTACAACTGGTGATAATAATTAATAATAATTTGTCAGTAAATAATTCACAAGCGAATGAGAAAGAAAGAAAGATGAACATTAGCTGCTGTTGCCACTCTCTCCGCTGTGTTCAGAGTATGCGTTTTTATGTCGTTCAGACTCCCATTGGCTGGGGGCGCCCGCTGGCCAAGTGGTCAGGCGCATGCCACATATAGGCTCTGGCCTGACAGCGCGTTGCGCCGTTGCGTGTTAGAGTCCCGCTCATGGCGACCTTTGCTGCATGTCTCTCCCCTTCTTCAAAAACAAATATAAAAAAAATAAAATAAAAAAAAGACTCCCATTGGCTTAGAAGGCAGCCAATCGTGACTAGGTTGCTAGTAAGGTCGCTATGAGTCTGCCAATCATTACTAGGTTGTGTTTAGAGTCGTCTTTACGGTGGTCAGTAGTGGTGTTGCGTGCAAATGTAGGCCAGGCTGCTTCGCACCTGGCAAAAAGGATGATATATAAACTTCAAAAAGTGATATCTGTCAGATGAAAATAGTTGTAGAATGTAGTTTGTCGTAGTTTAGAATGTCCCACACTGCTAATCAGTGTGTGTGTGTGTGTGTGTGTGTGTGTGTGTGTGTGTGTGTGTGTGTGTGTGTGTGTGTGTGTGTGTGTGTGTGTGTGTGTGTGTGTGTGTGTGTGTGTGTGTGTGTGTGTGTGTGTGTGTGTGTGTGTGTGTGTGTGTGTGGTGACGGATATTGATTCACTTTTGCCATACACTCTATTGTGTGAGAATAATACACACAAATGCACGCACGCACGCACGCACGCACGCACGCACGCACGCACGCACGCACGCACGCACGCACGCACACAAGGAACATTATGTTCTGTTCTGTGGTCATTTGTCATTTCTGAATCCAAACTCACTTCTCTCCCTGCGAGCAAACTGCTGAATATTTCCACTCTTGCTCTCTGTCTCTCTCTGTTTCTCTCCACGTGCACGCATGCACGCACGCACGCACGCACGCACGCACGCACGCACGCACGCACTATTTTATCCCATCTCTCCTGTTCTGTCTTCATCACGCCAACCCTGCATTCCAGAGAGCTGTATTCACAGTGACTGTATGCCAGTGGTGTACAGTAACTATTAGTATGTTTACTTAAGTACAATTTTGAGGTATTTGTAGTTTTGTACTTTATGTGAGTATTTCAAACACTTTTACTTCTACTCCACTACATCTCTGAGGAAAGTATTGTACTTTTACTTTGAAAACCTTAGTTACTATAGTTACCTTTTAGTTTTTACATTTAGATTTGTATTACAAAACATACATTAACCACTTACGGTCTATATATATTCCGGCTATTTGAAAACAGCTTGTAGATATTTATACATTTAAAAAAGTTGAAATGAGACATTCT
>NC_136793.1:16690840-16783340 GCF_951216825.1 Electrona antarctica | reverse complement strand
GTGATGGAAAGTTCCTATACTTGAGTACAATTTTGAGGTATTTGTACTTTACTTGTGTATTTCCAATTTCCAATACTTTTAATTCTACTCCTCTATGTCTCGGATCCAAATATTGTGCTTTTACTCCATTGCATTTATTTGAAAACTTTATATACTAGTTACTTTGTACATTTTGATTATTACGCTAATGATCTTAAAGAGACTCTGCGAATGCAAAGCCATTGACGGTCACATTATTATTGTGTAATTAATATCGGTGAAAATAACTAGAAAGGTGCAATTGTGTAAAATTGCAAGTGTGGTTGCACTGACACGACCCTGATTAATTCTGTCTCTTGAACTCTTTGTGTATTCGTTCTTCTTCATGTGGGAAGACATTTGCACACTTATAATTCATGGGTTTATACTAGAAAGTTCTGTTCTTGACGAATTCTGCCTTTCCATTAATATTACATATTGTGATGTCTGATTGGACATTATATTGTCCAGTCAGAAAAGGGACAGAACATTTACTTTTAGGGTTACAGAAAAGGCTACATAAAACGTCCATTGAACTCAAGGAACCAAAAAGCTGAACAAAGAACAGGTTTACTTTAGCTAATAGCTAGTGTGTTTCCTACAGCAACCACACTAATAATACGTTTCGTCCTGTGACAGAAGGAAAAAGGCAGAGGAAGAGGAGGAGCTACACAGAAAGGAGAAGTCAAGATGGGTGAGAAACAACAAGCTTCTTGTCTGTCAGGTGGAAACCTTGTGTGTCCAAAACTGTTACTATTCAGGACATTTAGGTGTAACAACAGAACCAGGTGTTCTAATGAGGTGTAACAACAGAACCAGGTGTTCTAATGAGGTGTAACATCAGAACCAGGTGTACTAATGAGGTGTAACAACAGAACCAGGTGTTCTAATGAGGTGTAACATCAGAACCAGGTGTACTAATGAGGTGTAACAACAGAACCAGGTGTTCTAATGAGGTGTAACAACAGAACCATGTGTTCTAATGAGGTGTAACAACAGAACCAGGTGTTCTAATGAGGTGTAACAACAGAACCAGGTGTTCTAATGAGGTGTAACAACAGAACCATGTGTTCTAATGAGGTGTAACATCAGAACCAGGTGTACTAATCAGGTGTAACAACAGAACCAGGTGTTCTAATGAGGTGTAACAACAGAACCAGGTGGTCTAATGAGGTGTAACAACAGAACCAGGTGTTCTAATGAGGTGTAACAACAGAACCAGGTGTTCTACTGAATCCATTGTAGTTATTACTTAGTCACAGGCTCTCGTTAATACAGTACGTTCCATTGGTTCAGTATTTGTAAACGCACGCACGCACGCACGCACGCACGCACGCACCATCCACACTTGACCCATTAAATAATGGGAAATTATTTTAGATTTTAGCTATTAAAAAATAGCTGATCTACAAGCTTGTAGCCTGCATATATATATATATATTTCTAGGTCTTTGTGGTTTACATTAACTGCCAGAGTAAATCATTATTTAACATTCTCTGTCATTTCTGTATTGACAGGAAGTCCAGCAGAGGGAACATTCAGAAGAAATGCGAGCTCGTCTCCGACGCAGCGAATCTATCGAGAAAGCTGCTGTAAGTCAAATGCACACACGCATACGCACGCACGCACGCACGCACGCACGCACGCACGCACGCACGCACGCACGCACGCACGCACGCACGCACTCACGCACGCACGCACGCACGCACGCACGCACGCACGCACGCACGCACGCACGCACGCACGTACGCACAGACACACACACACACACACACACACACACACACACACACACACACACACACATACATGCACTCACTTTTTATTACTATACCTGGGAGGATATCGTCAATCTATGATGACCGTTTTCTGAATGCTATTTGTTTTATTTTATTTTTGCTTCAAACTGAAGGTTTTCCTGCGGCTTTCTGAACTGTCCTGAGTTGACAGAAATGGTGACATATTATAATGAGCATCAGTGGGGACCAATTATTTGAAGATGGGTTTAAAATGGCTGAAGTGCTCCTTTAAGTTTGTCCACTTTTTTAGGGTTATTATTATTAATAATGTTCAGTTCGGTATGTAATTCCCTGCTGCACTTCCCTGTGTGCCCTGCAGGAGGCAGCGGTGCTCGTGTCTCAACGCTCCATCAACCCCAGAGAGTTCTTCAGACAACTGAGTTCTTCTTCACTGAGTCCCACCAGCCCTGGGTCCCCACGCACTGGTACACACACTGTGTGTGTGTGTGTGTGTGTGTGTGTGTGTGTGTGTGTGTGTGTGTAGCATGTCATGTAGACGGCACAATAATTGCATTGTATGTAGTCATAGCACTTCATAGTATATATGTACAGCATAGTATAGCATATATGTATAGTTTATATGTATAGTGTCATTATATAGATATGTTCTAGTTACGTTCTTAGCTTACGCATGTTTCTTGATAAATGCATTTTACATATGTGATGTATTCCCATGTTTTTGTTCTTGCTTAATGTAAATCGCTCTGGATTGAAGAGCGTCTGCTAAATGCCTAAATTGTAAATTGTAAATTGTGTGTGTGTGTGTGTGTGTGTGTGTGTTTGATTGATTGATTGATTGAAGAATTTATTAACAGTTTGCAGAATTACAGTACATTGTGTGTGTGTGTGTGTGTGTGTGTGTGTGTGATAGAAACAAGCTCCCTGGGGCTTTTTGTGTTATCCTTATAGCATAACCTTTGACTGTACTACATGTACTGTTAATCAAGTATACGGTCAATCAATCAATCCTCGTTCTTCTGACCCCGTCCAGGTAAAGCTCCGGTCAGGCGGTACCAGCGCAGTCTGACCGACACCGCCTTCATCTTCACCAGGTCTGACCCCGAGACCTCCTCCTCCCCTCGCAGCCCCTTCTCCTCCCGCACCTCCCCCTCCCCCTTCTTCCACACCACCGCCGGGTCTCCTCCCACCAGCCCCATCTTCCTCCCCTCCCCCTCCCTGTCTCAGACCCCCCGAGGCCCCCAGGGACCGGCCACGTCACCCCTCCCCTCCCCCTCCCTGTCTCAGAACCCCTGGGGCCCCCTGCGCTCCACCGCTCCAAGCCAAGGTATTTTGTCATTTTACATTGTTCATTATTTTCTAATTTACTTGTGACTTTTTGTTTTAAAAATAATTAGTTATAATGGTACTTGGACCATTGTTTTGTGTTCTTTTTTCTTTTCTTTTCTTTAATATTTTTGGCGAATGTTCCCCCCAGAATATGCTGGGGTTCAAGACAAGTGGTTAAAGCGGGTAAAGCTATAGTTTAGTTTAGTTATTATATTTTTAAAAGGCATAGTTTCAGTTTAGCTTTTATTACTTTCTAATGTCAGTTATCATTATTAATTTCTCGTCGGTTCTAGTTACTTTTATTAACACACAATACAGTTTCAGTCTTATTTTGCAAAGGCTTGTTTTAATTTGCATATCAGTTCACTAAAACGTGTTTTTTTTATTGTAGTTTTGGTTATTTCCTTAATACGCCTGCCCCCCCTCTCCCCCAGCTCTGCCCAGCCTGCCGCCGGTCGGAGCCCGGGCTCAAGAGACCCCCGTCGTTTCCAGATCCCCACCTCCCACCCAGCCCTCAGCCCCCCCTGCCTCTCCCACTCTTCTGGCCTCCTTGGAGGACCCCGGGGACTCAGAGAGCCTGGCCCCAGCGCCCCTGCCTCCCTCACCATCCCCGGCCGCCCATCCCCAGGCTCTGCTGGAGACCCCTGTGGCCCCTCTGCCTCAAAGCCCCTCGCTGAACACAGGTGGGAATAAACACAAAGACATATTGTACACACTGTACATGCAGCAAGGTAATTAATCACATGCCTAGAATGCAGAGAGAACAATGTGCCTCAATTAGGATACCAGTTGAACAATGAACCTAGCATCTGGCTAAACGACATGCTATCTAAATAACATTCTATTCAATTCAAACTATAGGATACAGGTAAACAACATGCTATCAAAATAATATGCTATTCATTTCAAACTATAGGATACAGGTAAACAACATGCTATCAAAATAATATGCTATTCATTTCAAACTATAGGATACAGTACATACCAAACAATGACCCCACCCATTTTAACCACGTGAGCCTTTAGCATCCCTATTGCTAACCCCTAAAATAGAAGAATCCCAGTTCCTGCTTACACACACACACACACACACACACACACACACACACACACACACACACACACACACACACACACACACACACACACACACACACACACACACACACACACACACACACACACACACACGTATTATACTGGGGCGACTGTGGCTCAAGAGGTAGAGCAGGTCGTCCAATGATCCATGGGTCGGCGGCTCGAATCCCGGCTCCTCCTGTCTACATGTCAAAGTGTCCTTGGGCAAGACACTGAACCCCAAATTGCTCCCGATGTGCTGGTTGGTACCTTGCATGGCTTCCGCCGCAATCGGTGTATGAATGTGTGTGTGAATGGGTGAATGTAATGCACAAACTATGTAAAGCGCCTTGGATAAAGGCGCTATATAAATGCACCATTTACCATTTATACTGTACTCTCTTTCTCCAGAGTTGTTGTCAGAAGTAGCTTACAGAGTCCAGGCTGTTCTGGTGGAAGAGGAGGAAGAGGAGGAGGATGAGGATGAAGAGCATAAGGAGGAAGTGAATAAAGAAGAAGATCACAAGGCCGGCAGAGAACTACCATCCAGCACAAGGTTTTTATAGTTTTTTATTTATCATTCGGTTTTATTTTATTTATTTTACTTTGTTATTTTAAATGACAGTTTATTTATTTAGCCTATTCATGTTCAATATACTTTAGATTTAGTTTCGGTATTAGTGTTAGTTGTATTTTGTTATTATAATAATATGGCTATTATTCAGATAAATAGCTAGAATAGCTGTAAACTTGTAGATCAGCTATTTTTTTTAACCCTTATTCTAACGTCATTTTCTCAATGTTGTGTACATTTTGTAAACACGAAACTGTTTCTATTCCAGTTTTTATTTCAGTTTTACAAAATGCTTTGTCAACTCCAGATTTAGGACCACATTTTCAACCTGTCCTCACTAATGCTTTAGTTATAAGATCTGTTTATTATCTGTGTCTCTTTGGAGGGCTGTGGACAGTTCAGCTACCAGGGACATCAATGGGGAGTCCAAGCTACAGCCTTTCTCTTGTTCTTGCATTAATAAAAAAAAAGAAATCACACCCGTGTGAAGTGAGGGGCGCTCTTATCATCATACATCATCATACATCATCTCATTCTGACCAAAAAAAAAGGGAAATTAGCAAACCGGCCAACCAATGATGTCACTGGTAGTTGGGTTTATCAACTGTCCACCCAGCCCTCATCTGAGACTCGGGGTGAGTAGATCATGGTTCCATGATCTTATAATGAGCATGAAGTGCTCCTTTAACTATGTTAACCCTGATCCAGCCCCATTGTCACGGAGACGATGGAGACAGCCGAGCCAGAAGAAGGAGAAGAGGAAGGGGCGGAGTCTACACAGGAAACAGAACCTGAGACCATTGAGACGTCATTGGAGGAGCCGGGTGACGGACAGGCAGAGAACCAATCGGATCACAGCCAGGCCCTTGCAGAGCCATTCAGTGTTGAGCTGTCAGAGGAAGGGGAGGAAGGGGCGGAGTCTACACAGGAAACAGAAGCTGAGACCATTGAGACGTCATTGGAGGAGCCGGGTGACGGACAGGCGGAGGACCAATCGGATCACAGCCAGGCCCTTGCAGAGCCAGTCAGTGTTGAGCTGTCAGAGGAAGGG
The DNA here is from genome assembly GCF_951216825.1 of Electrona antarctica. Lineage (NCBI taxonomy): Eukaryota > Metazoa > Chordata > Actinopteri > Myctophiformes > Myctophidae > Electrona > Electrona antarctica. Next base: position 16,777,533 of record NC_136793.1, on the reverse strand, counting down.
GAGGAGTCAGCTGTTATAGGTGAAGTAGCCACGGGAAAGTTGCCACGATCTATAGCTCTGGTCCAGGGTTGGGGTTAGAAGGACTTCTATTAACACTATGGTACACTTTGCTACTCACCAAAACAAAGACGGTTTTGTGGAGTTGAAAGCTTACTTTCCTTAGTTGAAATGAATTGAAATTAATAGCTGGGGGGTGGGGCAGTCTAGTTTATATAGAACTATATAAAGCCTGTTGCAAATCGATGATGCATTTTGTCCTTTTGTCCTTGTTTTTGGTCCATGCATATTCCAAAGGCGATTCCTAAATTCCTTAGGATGATCCAACAGGATCAAAACCTTAACAAGCAATAAACAAGTGGAGCTGAGAAATATACCAGCGTTGCAGACTTTATGGTTTTCCATTCATATTCCAGCTCTTTGGGATGCACAATGTCCCTGAGCTATAGACGCAATTTCAAATATTGTTTCACTGTCCATATTAACTGGAATATGAAGTTGTTCTCTGTTATGATGGGTACCATTGTTTATGGTTCCTGCAAAGAGTTTTAATGAATGTTATTTCTGTTGTACTGGCATTTGACCACCGTGTAAAGAAGGTAAAATAATAATTTGAACAAAAGAAAATAAAGCTTACACTCCCTTCATACAATTGGTTCATCCACCGCTAGATGGCAATAGCGATAGTTCAGCTCCTGCCACCATAGATATCAATTAATGCGCCTTTAAAAATCAGTTAAATCAGTCTTTGATGAGTTAAATATTGTATAAATAAAGTGAGACTAATCAAACGTCGGTTTCAGATGGAGAAGTGATTTTCCAGCAAATCAAAGAGGAAGCTATGATCCCGACAACCAATGGCGTCGCAAACGGAGAGGAAGAGGAGGATTTGAACGGCACAGGTTTGTTAGTTAGTTTAAAAAAAACCATTGTAACAAGCTCACTTAGATCTGCTATTTTCGGCCTAAACCAGGCATTATGAGTTACGACGCCATCTGCTGCCTGCTAAAGACACATTTTAATCGACTTTAAGCGACTATAATCGTATGATATTTAGTCAACTAAACTAAACAATTTGATGTCTAAATCAACACTGAGAAGTAGAGACGTTATTAAATTGTTCTTACGTGTGTGTTTTTGCCCAGAACGTTCTGTCAGTCCGTCTGACACCGATCCCAGTTCTCCTGAGCTGACCAGTTATGACCTCCATGGGAACATGGAGGAGAACCCAGAAGAACCATGGAACCATGGGAACATGGAGGAGAACCCAGAAGAACCACACATCTCAGAGAACGGACAGCAGGTAGCTAGCAACCACACACACACACACACACACACACACACACACACACACACACACACACACACACACACACACACACACATACTCTAATCTAAACTAATCTCTCTCTCTCTCTCTCTCTCTCTCTCTCTCTCTCAGGTTGTAGCAGACAGACAGATGTGTGTCCGCGCACTGTACGACTACCAAGCAGGTGAGATGTCATGTAAAGTTAATAATTGAGGTGATCAGAATCAGAATGGACGTCAGTGACTGTACAGTATCTACATGACCAATATTTCTTCGTTCAGAATTAAATCATTCCGATCAGAGATTCCAACTTAACTGTTTACATGACGCTAAATAAAAGTAATGCTGGTTTACATCTCTCAGAGCATTCTTGGGGCTATTTGTTTTTCTGCTGTTCTTTCTAGTCAAACTAATGTCTGAATGACACACGACGGCCATTCATAAAATTCTGCACGCAATCAAACATTATCAGACCATTTTTCAACTAAAGGTACAGGCAGTACAACAATTTTAAGACAGAGACAAAAAAGCCAGAGGCTGGTTTTCATCAAACATTCAACACTCAAACAACTGGACAAAACAACAGGGCAACAAAAACACACCAAAATGTTGAGGACATTAGATCCCCACATTAGGGATGTCCGATAATATCGGACATCCCTACGACCGCATCGGGATATCTGCAAAAAAGACAATATTATTGTCTTTTTTGCAGATATCCCGATGCGGTCGTGGAATTAACACATTATTGTGATGCATTCATAAATGTAAGGTTTTCCACATACAAATAAACATTATCATAAATTCGGGAGAAATTGAAATGAATTAAAACCTATAAATTAAAACTGCGATATTTTCGATACGATATTTTCCCTTTTATGCAAATATCGGCAGACAATATCGGGAGGCCGATAATATCCCTAGCCCACATAGTATAGACATAAGGTAGGTCCACATACTGTAGCAGCAGGTATGTACATGAGGTCATGTAGCGGGGTGTGGTCCTCCTCTTCATGGGTACAGGCTTTAGTTTCGACATACTATTGGTCCGACAATGACAACCTACCTCAAGCAGTGCATGTTCGCCAACATTAACGCATGTTCGCCAACCTTAATCCGGTCGTTTTCCGCATGTCGGTCCAATGGTATGTTGGAAATGCGTGCGCACCCCCTCTTCACTATCCTCCTCTCCCTCCCTCACAGAGGACGAATCAGAGATCTCCTTTGAGCCTGGTGATATCATTGTCGCCGTGGAAGCCATCGATAAAGCCTGGTGGAGAGGATGCAGCAAAGATGGCCGCCAGGGCCTGTTCCCTAGCAACTATGTAGAGACCATCTGAACGTCTGTCTGTCTGTCTGTCTGTTTGTCTGACAGACATAATGTCCCAATGCTTAATTTATACCACGGCGTTGCATGCCGAACAACGTGTCACGGACGTGAGCATGTTGATCTGTTCATTTGACAACATTGTACGACAAAGTAGGCTTCACACAGACAGACAGACAGACAGACAGACAGACAGACAGACAGACAGACAGACAGACAGACAGACAGACAGACAGACAGACAGACTCAGAGACAAAGGTGCAGCAGATTATGCTGACAGAGATAAACACACACACACACCGATTACCGCACGCACGCACGCACGCACGCACGCACGCACGCATGCACGCACACACACACACACACACACACACATACACTCAGGGACAGCATCTCCCCCATGTGTCATTTATTTGATGAATTAACTAATTTCTATTAATGCTTTGTGAATCTATGAGCGATTAGTTGTTTTTTTGCAGTTGTGTTGTCAGCGCTGCATTGTCAAGCAGACAGCGTTAATAGTTTATATTGTTGCTGTCGGCAGAAACCTTGTATTGTATAACAATGCTTATACTTTTCATTTTTTCCCCTTAAATTAATGTCCTACTTTATCACAGTACAGTGTCACACAAAAGTAGCGAAAATAGCCAGGGGAAAAAATAACGGCTGTACGCTAACAACGCGTAGCGAAAACTATTTTGAGTGAAAGTGGTTAATTGTTAAGTGTGTGTGTGTGTGTGTGTGTGTGTGTGTGTGTGTGTGTGTGTGTGTGTGTGTGTGTGTGTGTGTGTGTGTGTGTGCGTGCGTGTGCGTGTGCGTGTGTGTGCGTGCGTGCGTGTTTCACACGTATGTAACCAATGAAAAGTATTAACAAGAGCTTGTGACTAAATAATGACTCCATGATCCATTGGAACAAAGGTTTCCTGAACCGTTTTGGACATACAAGGTTTCTGACAGAGACGACACACATGGACGACGGGGTGTGTTGTGTTGATCATTAACACACTCACACACTGTAGAGAACCCAAGTCTGACATCAATGCCGCTATAGAGGCCCATAGGGTCTCAATAACATAGTGACAATGTGATAATAAGAACATCATGGAACTGTGTTCCAAAGAGAAACAAATCAGCCCTGCAATTTTACTCATAATTATGGATATGAAGCATCAACTGATGGTGGAAATAGTAGATGAGAAGGAAAATAAATGTTTTCCAATTGTTCTTATCAACTGTAACTCAATGTCATAAACAGACAGAATCGTAGGGCTGATGTGTTTATTTTTGGAACACAGTTCCACTTCTAAGATTTCTCTGTGAGATTTTCAATAGAAAACGATACTTCCCTGGTCCAGTTGGTGGTGGGAGTTGCGTCAGCACTTCGGTACTATCTTCTCTTACAGTATCCATTGTATGGGGCGGGGCCATAGATCATTATCTATAATGTTACAATTGATTATTATGTCTGGAATTTTGCATATCATAATGATCTGATATTAGTTGTTTTTTTTTCAGATTTTAATCACTTAATCACTTAAGCCTTTACTTTTTAAATCATCAAATATTTACAAAGATCAAACTCACAACACGCAAAAAATAATTCTGCTCACTATTTGTTAAAGTTTAATTGCACATGAATAATATTTTAAATACAATGAATAAAAATGAATTAAAACACAATTTGACACAACGTATAGCGTATGTGTTGTTGAAAAATGTATTACTGTATTATGTGTTGCTCTTATGTGTAATTTTAATTGTTTTAAATGTTTTTTCGCTCTACATTAAAAAAATACCTTCGCACAAAATAAAACCTTTTCTGCGAGTTTTCCCCAGAATACGGATGCTGAGGTTTGAGTTGTTACTAAGGGGTTGTTTCTCTATCTACAGTATAATGTACATCTGTCTGCATTGATTATATGTTGATTTCATTATTATTATTATCATTATTATTATTTTTTACTTTTCCATACACTGCATCACTGAATAAACTTTGCTTCTGTTAATGTGTTTAATTATTTCCAGAGCTCGTTAAAAAGGAGTTGTCTATATCTTTGTCTACGTCTGTCTGTCAATATCTGTGTTGAATAGGTTTGTACTTTTACATTACGTTGACATTGTACTTGGATGTGAGGAAAATACTTTACATACATATATGTATGTTTTAATGTTTTGCTTTTTAAGTCTTAATTTCACTACATCTGTATATAAAAATGTATAGCTTCATATGTGCCGTTTGTGCCGTCTTTGCCTTAATCAGAGAATTATTTGATTTGTATGCGCTTTGTATTTACCACAAACTTACAAATATACCATCTAAAAATACAGTGAAAGGTGTTTATCTAATTTTGCTCTCTGTGTGTGTGCAGAGAGCGTGCGTGCGTGCGTGCGTGCGCGCGCGCTCGCTCGCACGTACGTGCATGTGAAATACAATGTTTGACACAGCATACTGTACATATCCTTTTGAAACAGTCACAGCTAAAGTAAATAGCGGACCTACTGTACTCTTATTACATCTCCGTAAAACAATCCATAATTTTGGGGTCCAAACATACCCTTAGTAATGACAATAATTTCAAGGTTAGAGTTGACAATAGTAATCTAAAGCGAAGAAGACCTACTTCTTAATCTCATAACAAACGGTGACAGGTGAAATGGCCTCCAAAGTGATCAAGAAAGAATGAACTGATTTGACTACTACTCTGCCTTAAGCGCATGACCCACCTAATTCCAACACACTTGTCTAGTTTGGGATGTCTCAAGGTAGAAGACCAGGCAAATGTGGTATTTAAGGGACAGTGAGTGACCTCATACCTGTCTATCTCTACTTCTGTGAGTGACACCACAGCAACACCACCAGGGCTATGGGAGTACCAATAGATCATAGAACTGTAGATGCCTCATTATTGCCGCTGTGCAGTTCATTGGAGTGATGCATCTGCCGGCTGCCATAGCAGGGATCGGGGGGATGTCTCCCCACTTCATCATAACTTCCTGAATGAGTTCAACCGATTTCCCAAGCGGTTTGTAACAAATGCCAAGCGTGGAGTTATAGATACTTACATAAGAAATGCATATTTCCATACCAAAATACTTGGTTTCTAATCCAAGTAATTAATAAAGTAATATTAATAAAACTATCTGATAGACAATCTGTATAATGAATGCAACTGTAGCTGTTGAACAGAACAGATTTGGGCATTAATAAAGTATCTATCTATCTATCTATCTATCTATCTATCTATCTATCTATCTATCTATCTATCTATCTATCTATCTATCTATCTATCTATCTATCTATCTATCTATCCTAGTTTAACAAAGTTGTGGTTAACTTCAGGTAACTAAGACGGATACATGCGGAAGCCCAACCATGATGGGATTTGAAATCTCAATCTTCTGTTTCGATGACTTAGCCATTAGGCCAGATTGTCCTTGTAGACAGATTTATGTATTCTTTCTGTCAGGATGGTATTTGGCTGAAATGTCCATCAGGCCTTATCATTCTGTGTTTGGTGGCATAATCTTGCTGGATGAAGACCATAGTGGATGTGCATAAAGACAGTTTTTGCCTACCATGTCCATGTGTGAATAAAAGATAGTTTTTGCAAGTTAGAGATGCACACAGATACATTCTAATCAGTACTCTATTGGTCAGACTCATACGGGGATCAAACCTGCAACCTTGGTGTTATTAGCACCACGCTCTGTCCAGCTGAGCTTACTGGCCTGCTTTGCCAACAGAATGTCTGTCTGTCTGTCATGCAGATCATGCTACACTGGGCGGTGTATTGTGATCGTGCTGCTGTAGCAGTTACAAGCTGTACTTTTCACATTGACAGTGAACACACTGAAGTGCATGTCTTAAACACATTTTGCACTGGATAAGAACCAAAGTCTCAATGTCTGGTCCGGGGACAATCAGGGGTCCAAATGGGCGCTTACAGGTCTGTAACAAGTTGTTTTGCGAATATAGAGCGTCGCAGTCCCGCCCCCTTTCATGACGACAAGCAGCCCGGAAAATAATTTCCCATGCATTTTTCCCATAGACGTTTCAAAACGTATTTACATTTCAAGTTGTCGTTCTGACATAATTATTGTATGTTATTATTTATGTAACATAATATGACTTAAATGTAAGGCGCTATAAAGTAGTAATGTAATTCAGAGTTTATGTAGTTCGAAGATATTTACAATGGGTGCCCCGAGTCAAAACCACAGTTCTAGGCAACACGTAGCTCTATAGGCTGCGACACGGTTGCTAGGCTGCTCATCTTAGGCCCCTGATAACTGGGCCTCCAGCAGCGGCGCACGCTTGGACGGCGGCAGCAAGTGTTCAGGCAGGTTGGCAGGAAGATCGTGACCTTCCAGCTTGAGCTTGATCAGATGGTTGGCCAGGGCAAACTCCTCATTGTCCAGGAAGTCGTGGTTATCCATGACGGCCAGCTTCCAGATCTTCCCCAAGACTGTGTTGGGAAGCTTGGACTTAAGCAGCTCCTTTTTGGCCGCTGCGGCCGACACTTGACCATTGACGGGAGAGAGAGCGTAGAAGATCTCGTCGTAGGTGGGCTTCTCGCGACTCACTACCCATTCCTGATCGCCGATGCCCTCGCTTACCCCCACACCGTATCCCAATCCAAAAGGCCCCCTCGTGGACCCCTCGAAGGCTCCGCCCTTGACTGAGGGGCAGGACATGGAGGTCTCCTCGTGGCGCACCACGCTCATGAGGTGGGCAATGTCATTGGCCAGCATGTCCTCCACTCTCTGCAGCAGCTTGGGCTTCAGCGACGGGAACTTGGAAAAGTCCTGGCCATCCAGCAGCTCCCTCATCTTGTGGATATTGGGGAAGTCCCCTCGCGAGATCTTGTGCTCCTTTTCGATCTTCTGGTAGATCAAGTCGAGGTTGGAGAGGAGCTCCTTCTTTTTGGATTCCTTCCTAAACATGCTGGGCATCTCGCTCTTCAGTGAGCTGATGATGTAGGCGTGCACCATGGCGAGGCGAGCCCGTTTGATCAGGTCGTTGAGCTTACGTACAGCTGCGTTGCGCGGCAGGGTCTGAATGTCTGAAAACAGGTCTTGCTCCTCTGCTTCAAACAACTGTCTGTTGTCAGGGACCATTTGTGCCTGGGACCAGAAAGAGCCGATATACACGCGCGCCACCTCAGGCGTGTTGATGATTTTGCCCAGGGCCCACATGAGGGCGCCATAGACCCTCATCAGTTGCTGGGTGCTGATCTGGTCAGCCTTATTGAGTACCACACGCATCTTGTCCTCATGGTTCTTCAGGGCTCGGATGACCTCAGAGAACTCGTCTGAGATGTCCAGCTTGTGAGCATCAAACAGGAGGATGATGCGGTCTACTCGCTCGGCGAACCACTCCAGCACGGCCGCAAAGTCATAGCCTCTGCAGAGCCTCTGTTTCTCCCCTGAAAGGATTCCGGGGGTATCAATGATACTGATGCTCTCCAAGACTGGATTAGGCATCTGTGCACACATGAACCTATTCAAGAATTGGTTACCAAAACAGTTCAGCTTGTGGAATGGCGTTTTGGGGTCGACCACCAGAGCGTTGCCTGGTATCACACCCTCCTGTTCACCGTGCATCACAGCGATGAAAGAGTCAGTCGTCGGCTCAGGGCCGATTCTCATGCCGGGGAAGTCCTGGTCCAACAGGTGTCGAATGAAGGTGGTCTTCCCGGTGGAGTACTGACCCACCAGGAGCACCATGGGCTTGCTGTCAAAATGGCCGTCTTCCAGTGCTGGGGAGTGGAATTCGTGGAATCGATATGTGTTCTCCAGTGGGAAGAGTTTGGTCCGGTACAGTCGCCGCAGCCCCTCTGAAACGTTGCTATACACCTCAGGATTTTTCTTTCCGTTCTTCCTGAACATGGTGGCCTTGTCTTTTCCCATGTAGGCCTAATGATGTCAGTTTCAAACCTATGTTTAATAATGGTGTGGTTTCTTTCACAGCTTGCCTGCTGGAATAACAACTTTTGAGGAAGATACTAATACGTTTCTGTCTCTGTTGGATGGAGTTGACAAGTAATCCTTAGAACCTTTATTAGGCTGATCAGAGTTCTGGTCTGACATCATCACAACACAAAGTGTTGCCATGCAGACTTGCAAAGGGCTATGACTGCCTTCCAAAGTTTGCGGGCCCTGGGTAGGAAACCCTGGCATTTTTATGGTATTCATCTCTGACACATTATTACTGATGTAATGTTATTCCAGAACTATTTTCTGGAATAACCCTGTCTTTCATGTGTGAGCGACGCCCAACAGGGCGGCATGAGGATTGGTAGCCAACTATGCCACAACTAAGACACCTGATTATACATATGTGACTCCTCACACGGTTTGTTGTATACAGTTAAGAATAAAGGCAGAAACGTGTTTTAACAAAATTACAAAAATCTTTATTTATGGTTAAAGGATAATTCCTGACTAGGCTTTTTCTTACCTTAATCTTTACTTTATTAGTTTATTTGGACATATTTGGTGCATAATGGACATTACATGTGAATGCAACGTAAATAGCCTGTATTTAGCAAAGATGCTAGTTTACATCCACAGTCCCCACACTATACATCAAAATAAAAAAATAAAAGCACAGACAGTGGAATACATTGCATTAGGAAACAAGCATAAAACATACTACAAGAAGGTATAACGTGATACAGTTTAGCAGCATTTTATAGGGCAATGAAGATTTTTAAATAAAGTAACTTGTGCATAAAGTGCACTAGACTATTGTCACAGGTTTGGTTGTCGAGTAACCATTTTTTTAGATTGAACTTAAAGGATGGAAATTAAGCTAAATCTCTCATGGTCAAAATTTGATCATTCATTCATTCATTCATTCCAGATTTAACAGCCCTGAATTGAGAAGATGTTTTTACCGAAAGCCCGGCACTTTGCAGTCCCCTCTGGTTGCTCTAAGTCAGAGACGTCAGGTTCTTATAACTGTCAAGGGTGCTAAACCTGAATTTGACCCGCCGCCACAGCGGGAAAATTCTTCATAGTTCATCCTTCAAAACTAAAACTAAAGTTTTAGTTCATGTTTCCAAAAATTAACTATTTTAGTTATTTTTAGTTAATCTTTTCCCAATACGTTGCTGCAAGCTATTTTCAATATTATTGCCACCGCCCATATAGAACCACATACTTTATTCCTATTGGGAATAAAGGTACCACAGTGTTTAGGTGCCCATTCTTCCTGCATCATTTTGCAATGTGAAATTCCACCGAATCAGTATCCCTTTCCACTTTGCTTGTCTTTATACGGGCCATGTGAAAATTAACTCACATGGCCCAAATCTGATGCTTTTATTGTGAAGGCAAAAGTTTCTGAACGTCTCACATCCATCCTGCATATTTCCGCATGCTGAAAGTAGCTGACCTTCAAGCTCAAAACATGTTCAGCTATTTTCATTATGCAAGACGTTGTATATGAATTGAAGATTAAATCTGGCTTCACTGTGGGTCGTGTCGGAGTGTTTTGTTGGCCGAGGCGATCATGCATTGTACACACTGCGCTCCTCGATGCAAAATAACAAGCTATTTTTTGGTGGCAACAACATGTTTACCTCAGTGTTTTGGGTCGAGACATGTTCTGTGCATGGCTGTCTGCGTGGATCAGGATCAGTGCGTCTGGTCTGTGAGCGCACAAGCACATCATCATCGCCTCGCTACAACTCGATCGCGTTGCGCACACTCCAGAGACAGTGCACGTTAATTTGGTGTTGGATATTATATTATGCTTTAGCAGGAGCGGGACAGATTGGTGTTTTTCCGCACACATTTAGGCCTGTTTAGATGGAAATCTGGCACACAGTCTTGAACAAAGTGAACTGTCAGAGAGTGACGTTCACACATGCCCAGAATGAACGCGTTCACAGTAACGTTCAGCACACAGAAATACAGGACGTCTAGTCACATTCACACAAAATATGAACAGGTTTGTGAACGATCGTTCAATGAGCGCGTTCAGGGACAACACTGGTAGTCATGGCCGTCAGTTCCCAAATGATGTTGTGTGGGAGTCCCGAATGCTCCAGACCGTACTGAATAACTGTGAGTTTGCATAATGTCTTTAGACTAGGACGCAAGTCTAAGATGTAAATTTCAGTATCAAGGAGGATGATACGATCTCCCACCATGGAACAGATCCTACAAGGATTTGGAGATGGGCATTTCCCCTTCAGCTCAACCTTCTTCCAGGAGATGGTCTCTGGATTAAATTTCCACAGATCATTGAGGGTCTCGTCCCTGTTGATGCCACCAAATATGTACAGCTCTCCATTGTAGGCAAAGGCTGAATGACCCCAGCATCTTTTTGGAAAAGGCTCTGTAGAAGGCATGCTCATCCAGTGGTTGGTCTCTGTGTCAAACATTCTGATGTTGTCGTCCTGGTTCACTATGCCTCCAAATACAAACATCTTTGTTCCGATGATGGTGGCCGAGTGACGTGATGAAGCTGGGGGTGCAGTGCCTCTAGTGTTAAGTAAAGACCAGACCATTGCGGTAGTGTCCAACTTGTAAATGTCATTAGTGTGTCCATTCAGATGAGTGCATCCTCCATAGACATACATGACCTTCCCCAAGGCACAGGCTGTGTGGTGAAACCTTGATTCTGGAACAGTCCCAGAAATATTGGGCTTCAGCCATTTGTGGGTGTCGACATCAAATGCATAAAGCTCATTACAATAAGGAAACCCTCCAAAGATGTAGACGATATATTCTACCAGCACAGCTGTGTGTCCGAAGCACCTAGAGGAAATATGTTCTCCTCTAGCCAATGTCATTGGGGGCAACTTCATCAAGTGCAAAGACATTGTGTTGAATATATAGTTATTCCCCAAGTCAAAGCAGTACACCTTGTGCCCCACTTCTACGGCAGCATGGAGGCTTAACCATTCCCTAACTTTCAGGTGGACTACGCAACAAAACATCTCACTCTACATAACCATGAATGTACTTGTCTTCTACGCAAATCCACTTATATTGGTACAGCGCCACAAAGATTGGCTAACCTGCGAAGGTGATGGGATGGATTAGCCAATCAGAGAATCCGATACATTTTGTGCTCCCAAATAGATTGCCACAGCAACGCCACCCTGGGAGCCCATGGGGATCCCTGTTATGTGCGATAGACTGGTGTGTTCAGATGGTAAGTGATGCAAGTTTGGAATGAATGCCCTACTTGGTAACACTATAACCTTATACCCGTTGTCAGAGTGTAGGGAGATCTGTATGTGTCTGTCCGCATCAGCTTCATGCCCATAAATGGAGATCCCTGATGTCATCAGTATATGGTCACGTATGGGCATATTGGATGGATTAGCGGTTCTGGACAACATGCCATGTGGGGTTTTAACAACAGCATGGAGGAAAAACACTGTGTACCACCAACGGCATACTGTAGGCGAGGGGCTGGCTGTGTACTGAAACAAAATAAATAGCTTCAACATAATAACTCTGATGCAAGTAATTAATCTTACAATAAATGCACCAACTCTGTATAGTATAGTCTAATTGATGAATAACTGTGACTCCTTAAAAGGTAAGCAAATACCAAAAAAGCCTGGCAGTGGTTAAAAGCAGCCTGAAACAAATCTGGCAGTCAATGAGTTAACAAAACTTTGCAAGTATTTTAATGAATTATGACAGTATTACACTACATGGCTATTTAGTCGGCCATAAAGCCCATACATCTTTCCCATAGTGAGTTCCGAAAATATGAATTAGTCATGACCCTGCGTGAAACATTTGATTCTGTGAAAAAGAAGACAAAAAAACATTACACTATAAATGATTTAAAAAAAGATATTGTAGTCTATATTGTAGTAAACTATGGCTCATTTGCCACAAAATAGTCCAGACCATTTGTAAGAATGTACATAATTATGTATACAAATATATCGATTATTCATTCAAGCCCAGATCAGCGTGAGGTGTGTCCAGAGCTCTGCGTAGGTTCTCCCAGAACAGTCCAGGGTGCTGTCCAGCCTGGGACCAGCTCAGGTAGGTGTGTCTCTTCACCAGCCTCCTCATGTGATGGTAGGGAGACAACTGCTGGGCTGGAATGTCCTCCAGAAACACCAGGATCAACACATCCTTCTGTTCATCAAACAGACGGTAGCTGCACACAGGAGACATTTACACTCAGTCAACTTTATTTTTACATTAATGCCTGAACACCTATTGGTTGTTATTCCTTTCAATCTGGGAAAATGTTTATAACATATAGCTGTTGTTATATACAGTACTGTATACAGAAACATAGTCTTTTGTGTGATTTATTATTATTACTTGCGCAAGCAGAGCGTGCAAGTCATGTTTCAGTCAGGTGCTACGATGCGCGTGTTTGGGGCCAGCACATGTTATGACGTCATATGCTGGCCCCAAGCTGACCGTGCAGGTGTGTTTTTGTCATGCTACGAAGCATATGTCCCATGACGTGATGAAGATATGTACCAATGTCCCTTAGAATGCACGTGATATGATGTCATACGGACATACGGAAGCTGACCGTGCAGGTATGTTTTCCGTGAATCGGGATGAAGATTATGTACCAATGCCAGGGTATAATTGGTTGACGATGGTGACGTAATGATGATACGTTTCAGTGTCAAGTACATACGCATCAAACCACCCAGCCGATCACATTATACCACCAACCACTCAGAAAACTACATATACATACATATAGACATGTACACATATATGGACATATGAGCATATGACGTGATGAATATATGTACCAATGCCAGGGTATAGTTGACGGTGACGTAACGATGATTTTACCATACTTAAAAATACTACTTTTTTTAGAAAGTTTATAGCGGTCTACAGCACTTGCACGCTCTGCTTGCGCACTAGTAGGCCATTTATGGCCTACTAGTGTGCAACAAGCAAGTAGGCACTCGACAGAGTGCAGTTCTAGTTATTATTACTTGCGCAAGCAGAGCGTGCAAGTCATGTTTTCGGCCAGGTGTGATGTTAGGTGTGTTTTTGTCATGCTACGAAGCATATGTCCCATGACGTGATGAAGATATGTACAAATGTCCCTTAGAATGCACGTGATATGATGTCATACGGACATACGGAAGCTGACCGTGCAGGTATGTTTTCTGTGAATCGTGATTTAGATTATGTACCAATGCCAGGGTATAATTGGTTGACGATGATGATACGTTTCAGTGTCAATTGACCCAGCCGATTACATTATACCACCAACCACTCAGAAAAGTAAATATACATACATATATACATGTACACATATATGGACACATGAGCATAATGACGTGTTAAATATATGTACCAGTGCCAGGGTATAGTTGACGTGACGTAACGATGATCCAGTGTGACGTCAAACAAGCTTATAAGTAATTACCATCATCATTTTTCAACACTAGTGCGCGCTCTGCTTGCGCACTAGTAGGCCATTTATGGCCTACTTGTGTGCAACAAGTAAGTAGGCACTCGACAGAGTGCAGTTCTAGTTATTATTATTATTAATAATAATTAAAATGCATATTATTAATTCAAATTCATTCCATTCATTGTGATGGAGCCTCTACCCTCCTCCAGCTCTGATACAACTGTGATCCACCACAGTGTGTATTTGATTACAGCACCCTTATCTTTTGTTCTTCTTTACATTGTTCTACATCCGAGTTCATTAAAGCAATAGCCACAAGAGGCTGTGGTTTAACGTGGAAATGAGAATTGAGGCCTGTCACTGAGCAGAGTGCTTCAGGCTCTCTTACAGCTGTTCTAATATCACAGTAAACCAGGATCTGAAAGGCTGCAGCCTTTCAGATCCTCTTAATAAGAGGATCTGAAATTACAGAAATAAGTAAAAAACAATTTTAATAGAGAACTAGTTAAAAGGTTAAAAGGTTAAAACTAGAAAAATAAATCAAAAAGGACAAACAAAAAGGGTGTGTGTGTGTGTGTGTGTGTGTGTGTGTGTGGGGGGGGGGTGTTAAGTAGGGAAAGCCTACACTGCACTGCTCAGTTGTGGCAGCGGTGGCCGAACGGATAGCGGCGCGGTCTAGATACCGGAAGGTTCCCAGTTCGAACCAGCCGTCCGACACGTTAAAATTACCACCGCTGAAATGCCCTTGAACAAGGCATCAACCACTACGATGAAATGTGTTCTATGAGCAGGGCCTGGCTGGAAACAAGTTCTTGAGCTTAGCCCAGATACCCTGGGTAAATATAGATTTCATTTCATTTCAGTTGACACAGGTGTGATTTTTCATGGATTTGCAGTTCCACAGCAGAGAAAGGGCACCCCCACCTGGCCATCTGGAACTCCCTAGAGCACCATTCACTCTCCAGGTAATGATGGCTGATCACACAGATGATCTTTCTGCTGCCATAGATGGCATCTGTAATGTTCTCTATGATGGGGGCACCTGGAAATATAACATACCAACATTAGTCAAACCACATTCAAAGCTATTTCACTTCTAGATAGATATACACATACCCTGCCTATCTATTATACAATTGAAAACATGTACGCAACCCAATACCCAAAGTCACCAGCTACTACGTCACTGACACGCTGGGTGCCGAAGCCAAAGCAGGACCAACACACACTGCAACAACACACTAAGACGTCACAGACTTACCCTCCGCGTCGATCCACGGCTATCTCCTCATGTCGCGCCGCACGCCCACACTCAACACCACCCGCGTAAAAATTGTCATTGCACTGCCACTAAAGCCGGCTCCCGTCCAGACTCGCAAACAATATCAATATCAATAATAAACACAAACACGCCACAAGCACCGACACCCCCGCCTAATTTGTTGCCACGTCTATGAAAACAAGCACAGAAAAAATGCCATTCAACACGCTACTTACACACACTACCACTCGCTTACAATACGCGGACCTGGCAACACTACATCCCCTCTCCCATTTGCTCAAAGCCCACCACGTGACCCACACACACATACCACAAGTAGAAGACGAAGAACTACACACCGATTCTAACTTGGACAGTTAAAATAATGCAAACACGACCACGTCGACACCTGGCGTGGTACAAGCGGCACGAACCGAGGCGCATATATGGATAACAACAACAACACCAACACTACACGCACACGCGCGCTGCAACAACGCGCTGCAACAACAAACAGCTACGTACAGTGTGTGTGTGTGTGTGCGTGCGTGCGTGCGCGGTGGGGGAATTTGGATCGCCTCGCGATGCAGCGCAAATGGCACTACACTACACAGGGCTCGACAGTGCGACTAGGTACTCGCATTTGCGACTTAAAATATCACCGTGCGAGTTGTACAATTCACTTTGTAGCACCGGTGCGACTACAGAATCCGATCTTTAAAGCTAAAAGTTGCGCAGTTTACATCCAAAACAATGTGTCACTCTCTCGGTTCTGCACCGCTGCTGGAGAAGTATAGCACTGTCGAAGGCAGCGCAACTAATCCCCCCCCCCACACACACACCCCAGAGAGGGAGGAGAGAGAAGAGAGCGAGAGACAGAGACAGAGAGAGCACACACGTATAACTTGAACGCATAGGCAATCAACTCAAGACCATTAATTAATGACAGCTGTGTAGGGGTGACGATTGCGTGATGCTTCTATGTACAGGATTCTATAGGTCACCACTTTTGGTGTGACACACACGGCTTCTGTTTACAATGCGTTGTCAACACGTGCTGAGTTGACAAAGACTGACAGATTTAGGAGAACACTGATAGTTTATCCTTTAGTCATTAGGCTGTGGAAGTATTCACACTAGGCTACTTTTGGATTTATTGGGATTGGCAATTTGGGGAAAGGAGGAGGAGGAGGTCAACAAGCTCCACAACACCACATTATTATGTTTTACACTGCACAGTTGCGCAGTGCACACCATGGGACAAATCAGCTTTTCACCCCCTGCCACTGTGCCCACAAACGCATGTCCAAGAGGAAAACAATCTAAACATTACATACTATCAGCATCGGGCAGATTCACACACACAAGCGTTATTAGTTGAGTTTTCTTATTGAAGTGCCTCTGAATTGTAACTGTGTGTTTATGTCAGTCAGCGATGCGATCCGTTGTTATTCAGCCACCACCAGCACCATACGCACGGACTGGAGAGAGGTGACGTGTTTCTCTCCCTTCGGCTCATGTAGCCCTCATTGTAACTACAAATATTGTTCCCGAAGAAACAATGTGGGGTCACTGCAATCCAAAACATTGTAGGCCTACTATAATGCAGTCAAGGTCCCCACAAAAATATACTACAGTATGTTCTGCTCCATTCTCAACATCTTTTGGTTTCCAAAAACAGTAACCTATTGTAAGTAAACAAACAGTAAAAAGCAGTTTCATGTGTGCTTATTTTAATTTAATTTAATTTGCTTTGATGTGAAAATAAAATACAACAAATAATAATAATACCCATCCGTTACTACATGTGAAGGGCACACTACTGGGTTTAAAAACACAGCTGAAACATGCAGTGGAGTCTGTCAAATCTCGCAATTTCCTTCTTCCCATTGCGCTGCAACGGAACTAGGATGAGCCACCCGAAGGGCGGCGAAATTCTAGTAGTATTACATGCTGCAACTAGAAAAACTAGTGCTCCTCAGAGCACAAGTCTCCACCAGTTTAGGTAGGTTATTGTGGTCCGGGCAATGTTCAGAATTCGCCAATCAGGATCAGAGGTTCCTATAGATTATTTACATAAATACAGTATTACTTAGATACAGAGAGGTTGGTACGGTGGTACCTGGTAGGAAGTCTCGGTGGTGCAGACAGAGTCTCCAACCCTGCTCTCCCTCCAGCACTGGAAGCATTTCTCTGCAAACCCAGAGCTCATCGTGAACGTTGTAGGAGATGAAGGCATCGTAGCGCTGAGGAGACCCCCTCTTTCTTTCCTTGGCATCATAAAGGAAGGCCAGGAAGAGGTAGTAGGCATAGAGAAGATGCAGACTCAGGAAGTGGTAGGTGAAGGATGTGAGCAGAGTTAGCACAATCACACAAGAGGAGGAAAGGAAGTAGATGAAGCTAGCGTCCACCCAACAGGAATGATAGTCAAAGTCCAGAAACCTAGTTCCCTTTTTAGCAAGAGGAAAGCCACAAGTGTAGCGGTGAGCGTCAACTACCTGTGTTTGGTTGTTGTTCTGCATCCACTGCTGAAAGTCAGCATTAGAACAATCACAAGCTAAAGGGTTGCCATTCATGTTAATATACTTGAGAGCAGTGAGAAAACTGAACACAGAGACATTGATCACCGTCAACTCATTGTGGCTCAGGTCCAGCCAGAAGAGTTGAGTCAGATTGGCTTGTGTCAGGAAATCCAGGGCCGTCAGATTACAGTTTATTAAAGAAAGAGTCTTCAGCTGTGGTACATATTTAAATGAGTTATTTGGGTCTAGTAGTAAACCATAAATATTCAAATTGTCCAATTGTTTCATATCTGAGGGCATGTCCCATGCATGGTTTTGTGAACCAAAATGTATTGTTAAGCTCTTCAGTTTCCTCAGTATGGTGCTTTTGTTTTGCCATTGTAACTCATGGGGAGGTGGAGATGTCATTTTGAAGAATATTTTATTAAAATGTAGACTAAGAATTTCAAGTTCATCTAGTCCTTCCAAATAACTGTTTTCCCATGGATTCCGGATACAGAATACCATGCCTAAGTTCTTGAGTGATTTCAGACCAAAAAATGCCCGTTTGCTGAGTTCGTAGAAGATATTCTCATTTAAATCCAATAATTCTAGTTTGTGTAGTGCAATCTTGAATGTGTTGTGGTGTAACTTCCTAATAAAATTGTGAATCAGAGTTAGAACCTTTAACTCATTCAGATGTTTAAAAACACACGGTTCTATTTTAGTGATGAGATTGTAATCTAGATGAAGGTGTGTGAGTCTGGTTAAATTTAAGAAGTCTGAGCAGTTTAAATCATGAATATTATTATTACGTAAATTCAGGATTTGAAGCATGGAGAGTTTCTTAACATCGTGCGGTACTGTGGAAAGGTCGTTGTAGGCGAGGTTCAAGTGACTCAGTTGATTCATTTTAGTAATTGAATTCTTAGACAATATAGTCAGGTTATTATGTGATAGATCCAAGTTGGTAAGTTGAGTACAAGGTGACAGTATTTTACGTATCTTGGCTTTGAATGTACCCTGCAGGATGAGTGTTCTCATTGTGCGTTTTTTGCAGACAATTTTTAAGAGATCTCTGTCTATCCCCCCATCCACCAATACCAGCTGTAGGTACTCCAGTGCATCAAGGCTCTGTAGAGCCTTTCTGATGGTGATAAAAGACATATTAGAAGCAGTCAAATGCACTGTGGTTATATTCCTTAGGAAATACTTGTCTGGTATGTCCCACTCCCATTCGGTATCATTACAACATGATGACAGGTCAATTTTCTTAAGATGTGGAAATACAGCTGCTGTGATGCTGAACGTTTTTATCGAACCTGAACTAACTCTCAACTCCCTGAGCTCAGAGGACATGTTTGATGGCAGATCTTTTGACTGAAAAGACTGTAACTCATCAGTTGTGATGTTCAGCACCTGCAAGCTTGATAGCTGTAAGACATGGATAATATCTGTCATTTGATTGGACTTCAGACTTAGTTCCTGTAAGTTGGTGAGTGAGTGAAAGGCAGCAGGGTTGAAGAATTGGATATTGTTAAAAGCCAAGCGTAGTATCAAGAGGTTAGACAGTCCCTGAAACATATTGTCTGTCAGTGTTGTTAGGTTGTTATTGTCCATATAGAGCACTTCAAGTTGCACCAAAGGGATAAAAGCCCCGTTATCAACATGAGTTATTGAATTAAAACTCAGATCCAAATCTGTGAGAATTGACAGATTGTAAAATTCTTTCCAGTTTATCTTTTTGATCTTATTCCCCATTACTTTTAGTGATATAACGTCTCTGGGAATGTCTGCTGGTACACTATGGAGATGGCGTCGTTCACAATCTACTGAAACACCAGCAGTGACATTGTCAGAGTAAAGAATGGTGCAGTTCTTCATGAAGTAAGCCAGTATGGGACTAATATGAAGCGTGAACAACAGAAATAAGACAAAGAAACAATGGCAGCTTCCTATCTGTAGCATCATGGCTGTCTTCGTCAGGGTCAACTGTTAGATACTTAATTCTGCTGTGGACACTGGTTGGTGACAACACTGTTCAGCATTGATGATCTAAAGAGGATACAAAAGTAAAACAGTTACCGTACACATGTAACCTTTTATTTGATCTGTAACTCTACATAGATTCTCAGTCTCTCATGTATCATGTTCCCTTTTTATCTGTCAACTTCTCCATTTAGCCTAAGCTTTCACTACACGGACAGTGATCAAGTTAATGTTTCATTCTTATCAAATATTATCTTGGCACAATAACAAATCAAATATATAAACCATGTCATATGTAGCACCCGTATCGCCGAGGTTAACCACTGGACTAGTTCTAGGTTCTAACGAGTGGGTAACAATAATGTATTAGACCAGAGACATCTTACTTTAAATGCAAATGCAAAACTTTACTTATAGTTCAGACAAAGACAAACAACACACAACATACAATAACATTGACCTTTGACCCAATATAAACAAAACAAAATAAATCATGCAGGTATCCTAAGGTAAGTAATTCCACTTTCCCCTTTTCTTTTTTTTTAAAGATATTTTTTTTGCGGCTTACGCCTTTTATTGTTTTTTTGAAGGGACAGACAGTAGGCTGACAGGAAACGGGAGAGAGATGGGGGAAGACATGCAGTAAAGGCCGTGTCGGGCTCGGGAGTCGAACCCGCGGCACACTGCGACTGGATTACCAGTCGGGTGCCCAGACGGTTACGCCACCGCCTGGGCCACTTTCCCCTTTTCTTTCCTTTCTAACTTAATTTAGAAATAGACTTCTAAAACTAATTTTTAGTAGACTAGTTGTTCCTATTGTGTCTCTATTTGTGTTCTAATATCTTGAGTTAACTCTTTCCCTTTTCTCCACAGGTCAAACCAAACTTGGATTCAATATCACAAGTAGAGGTAGGTATATATTTTCCAAAAAATATCAAAATTGGATCAACAACCTTAAATCAGAACTTGAATCATGAAAATAAAATAAAATACAACAATGTGTTATACTTGAATCAGGTTGGAGTTCAATCCAAAATGTTTCTCTGTATCAAAAATGTAGTGTACGTGTCACTTTAATTCAGTCCTTGTTCAGTACAAAACAAACAAAAAATAAATGTATGTGACACTGTAATTCATATTCAGTTCAATTGTATCAAAATCCAAAAATAAAATGTGTGACACCTTTAGGGTCTCTTTCTCAGTTTGTGTCTTTCTTCAATTCAATTAGCACTTGACTCAGTTATTGTGTTGTGCCTTGACTCAGAAATAAAATAGAAAGAATAATAAATCAAGCTCTGATACTCCTAGTCCTATCGCTCTGGCAGTGAGTGAATTTAGTGGCCCAACTAGGCCCAAATTGATGCTGATTATTACTGCCAGCTGGCTGCCCAGCTCAGCTGCCTTAATTGCACTCATTCTTTACCATGAACAAATCAATGAAATAATAACAATGTTTTCATGTAAAAGTGTGACCATACACAAACAATTTGTGCAATGAATCCATGAATTGTTTTTTAACTCACCAAAACACTCGGTCTCGGCACAAACAAAAAACAAACCGAGCAGGTTGTGCTCCCAAGTCTGACCAAACACTTCACAAAGATGTTTTTCTCCACACACACTCTTCCCCTTTAATGACACACTGTGTCATTAAAGGGGAAGAAACTGTGCCTGTCCCTTAAAGGGAAGCGAGCAAGTATTGTGGTCGTGCTGGCTTTTTTATGCGTATGCTCGTGATTTTGAGTGTGACGTAATGACAGTGGCGGGCCGTGCCGAAATGAACTAGGCCTTCAACCCCCCCCCCCCCCCCCCAACAACCTGTCATATGTTCTTATACAACATTAAACCACGCAAAAATTGGTGGAACTGAACCATCAGGCTCTGTAATATCCCAGCTATGCTGCACCGGCGGGGACTAAACACACGCAGCGCGCGCGCGCGCGCGCACACACACACACACACACACACACACACACACACACACACACACACACACACACACACACACACACACACACACACTCCAGTGGCTCCGCAGCGCACAGCCAAATGAGACTCGGCCACACACACACTGTCAGCACGGACAACCACAAGTCCTGAAGTCCACAACCATAGCCTATAAAACGATCAATCATCAATAAGCTGCGTCGCATCGCGATCGCATGTATATAAATATTATATAAAGATCCTTACCATGGCTGCCTGCATCATACCAATGGTCGACCCTGCAAGCTTTTCTTGAAGTCCTTCATTCTCGAAAAATGCTGTAAATCCACCACTAAATCTGTTTATTCTCCTCCTTCAGCCGTTTTCCGCGTTTGTTTGTGAGTTAAATCTATTTAGCTCCTCAATCAACCCACATATGGGAACTTGCACAGAAAGTTTGAAACACCCAGTTCTCTTTTCTCATTTGACAATATTTCCCCCCAGTGATGGGATCCAAGCAAGACGTTAACGTCACCAAAGGCCAGCTAGCTGGCGCTGGTACATGAAAGAAAACGCCCAGCAGGGCAAACTCTAAATCTGATTGGCTAAGGAACCTGTCAATCTCTATATTGCTCCCATTCATTTCAACAGAAAGGGGATTCACTGGAGTTTCTGCAGGCCTCCCGGTAGAGAATTTTACCCGGAGACAACACAATGAAATAATCTCATTGGTTAAAAAAAAACAAGGGCTGTTGTACCTGCACAGAATGGAAGCAGAGCATCCAGCCTGTCTGAGTGAGAAACAGTGCAGTGGCAGCGAAATAAATATAATATTATATATAATATTATAGATATAATATTTGTTAAAAAGAAAAACTTATTATAAAATATAAATTTTAATTTCTGCATCAGGCAAGTGGGCCAGCAGAGAAGGCCTTGCTGGCCCTGACGGCCCACCACTGCGTAATGGAGATATTAGGGATGTCCCGATCACGTTTTTTTGCTCCCGATCCGAATTTTGAGACATACCGATACTGATCTTTCCCGATCCGATCTTTATATTTTTATATAACACTTATGCCATATCACAATAGCAAATATCCTAATGTATGTCACTCTAGTGTAGTCTGTTGTGTGGTCTTTCAATTATTGAAAGGCAAAATGTGACTATACTTTTATTAGAATTACCGATTGTGAACCAGGGACCTGACTTAGAATCAACCTGGGGACCACTATTGTGTTGGGTGGGGGTGGGCTAAGATTAGTGCTTTTGTAAGTTAACACTTGCTATGCATCCCATGTGTATACATCCCACTGTTTCTCAACCGTTGACTACTACTGGTAAAATGTCCTAATAATAATGACTCAACCAGACAATCACTGGGGATTGGCACTTCCCCCTTCTTGAGATTCTAACTCCCTTTTTCTGTTGAATTTCTTGAACTCCAACTTGGCAGACTACATGGACTCATCAAAGGTCACTATAGGTCATTCAGTTCACGGTTTCTCAACTAGTGGAAAGAACATTTAAAACAAATCAACAAATCCTACATTACTAAATGCATGGTCAGGGACCACATGCAATACCTCCACGGACCACCAGTGGTCCACGGACCACCTGTTGAAAACCCATGAATTAGAGTGAATACAGCTTATAGAACTGAAGTCAAGTTAAAACTCTCTCATTCAGAGAGAGTACTACAGACACCTATCCCATCATGCATAGCGGGGGTTGCATTTCCTTTGTTTTCATAATATGTGTCTTTCACGCCTCTGACTGTGACTAGTCTTTGTTTGATGATCTCTGACTGGGACCAGAAGGAAAACAACTAGCATAAATAAACACAACAGTATTTACTGTATAGCATAGTGTATACACTAGTTTCATTATATAGATATTCCACTGTTCTTAGCTTACGTATAATTCATTATGACAATTTTTTTAATGTATTTTTGTAGTTTTCTGTTCTTGCTTACTGTAAGTCACTCTGGACTAAGAGCATTTGCTAAATGTCTTAATTGTAAATTGTCTGTTCCCTCCTTGTTGGAGCTCTACACAGTGCCCAAACAGCCACCAGCATCATAAGGGACCTCCATCACCCCTCCCGTGGCCTGTTTGCCATCCTACCCTCTGGGAAGAGGTACAGGAGCATTAAGGCCAGAATGTCAGGCTTGTCAATGAACTGCGCTGAATTGTGCGTCGCTTTGCCGAGTGGGATACTGGGGTTCGATCCCAACTTAGCGCAAATCAATACATCCGCATAATGCAGGACAAAGACAGAACACACAGTAGCATGTCAGATAGGGCATCGGCATAGTGCAGGACACAGACAGAACACACAGTAACATGTCAGATAGGGCATCGGCATAGTGCAGGACACAGACAGAACACACAGTATGTCAGATAGGGCATCGGCATAGTGCAGAACAAAGACAGAACACACAGTAACATGTTAGATAGGGCATCTGCATAGTGCAGGACACAGACAGAACACACAGTAGGCCTAACATGTCAGATAGGGCATCGGCATAGTGCAGGACACAGACAGAACACACAGTAGCATGTCAGATATTGCCCATGCTGTATGAACTGTTGTTTTCTCCGAGCAATTTAGTCAATTGAATGAGCCGAGCGACCATACAGTTGTTATCTCTGTCTTATCTCTTATCTATCTCTCCATAATCATCTATAGACCTGAAGCCCATTCTAAAAAACATTTTCTAAAACGGTTAGTCCCAATACTTGATCCTGATTGGCTGGTTACCGTCACGTGACCATTGTAAATTTCACAGATAACCCACACCTTCAATCACTTTATATCATTCGCAGCTGTTTCTGCATCTCTGTAGCTGTACTGGGGAAGGGGAACGCTTGATTGCCTTACGGACCCATGCCGTGCGGGCGTCTAAGCACCGCCCGGCTCATATGACTGTGAATGTGTGGCTCCAGAGCCCAAAACACCCGCTGCTAACAGCTCACCTGCCACCCTAAACCAAGGGGCCAGTGAGGCTATTCAACGTTGAAGCTCTGGGCCCTAGTGGTAGGAGGAGGGACTACAGGCGGACCCGTGGATTCATGACCGGGAAACCCCGTGCAGCTGGGCTTTAACATTGAGCGCTCGGTTGCACTTCCGCATTTGACCACCAAAATTTGGTGGTCAAATGCGGAAGTAGACGTTCTGAGACGGTACTTCCGGCAGTCTTCCGGGTGCTTCAAAACGCCACTGAGCAACTTCCACTGACATGAATAGCTGGGGGGGCGGAGCTTCGCGCCAGTTCAGTCTCTATCCTTTTATATACTCTATGCCCTAAACCCCCAAGAGACGGTGGGGGAGCATGACCCTTGGACACTAGCTTGAAAGTACCCAAGCTTTTCTTGGCATAGAGGGGCGGATCCTGGAAACGGACGTGGGCTCCTATTGGTTCACCAACCTACAGTGTGCAATCAGTGGACATAATGAGGTTATCTAAAATTACACGGATGCTTTCCCGGTTTTAATGGGTTAAAGCAGACACTGTAAAGATTTAAGAAAAATTACCACGCATTGTTATCGTTCGGACATCTACGGTATTATTTTATGTTGTTGGCCACATGTTGTGAATCGATTATACAGTATTCTCGTAAACACAGACCACAAAGATTGCAGCAGCTAAACATTTTATTTCAACCATTTAAATCTCTTTTGTTTGTGTTCAGGTGGGCTTGGATGACGCTGGAGGATGACCAGCGGGAGTCTGACCTCTACGTCTCGCCCGTGTGGCACGTGCAGTGTGACCTGCAAACACACGTAGACATACAGTACGCACGCACGCACGCACGCACGCACGCACGCACACACACACAAACACACACAAACACAAACACAATGGTACTGTAGCAAAAAAGCTGTGTTAGCTACTGTACACTAATAGGGCTTTAAGCAACTAGTCGACTATTCAACTAGTCGACTAGTAAATCCACTAGTCGACCTTGTGGGTAAGTTGTTTTTTTTTACCCGTTTTTGTAAGCCTCGAGATAAGATAGATTATAGTTATAGTCACCAATGTACACAGTTTTTTCTATTATTATTTATTTTTTTACATAATAGGTAGGCCTAGTTAAACAACTAGTCGACTAGTAAACTAGTCAACTAGTCAACTTGTAAAAATCACTAGAAGTGAACTAGAATGTAAACATAAACCATGTTTACACCTTAGAGTATAGGTTTACATTGGATTATGTAGTATGCAAAACTGAGCAATACTAGACGTCAAAAAACACAAATAAAAAGTACGGCATGACAGGTCCTGTCCAATTTTGGGCCTGTGGCTCCCCGGCTATAGTATGGACACTCTTAAGACACCACAAGCAGAATACATAAACATGTATTGTCCAGGCTGCACATTACGGATACACTGTACGCAACTGCCAGTATTCAGTTTGTCCTGAGGTTCCATGTGAAAATGAAAAATCACACCCGTGTGAAGTGAGGGGCGCTAATGTATTAAAGTCTAACTCATGTTGATTAGGTGATATAATGGTGATGTTAAACAAACGGTGCCTATTAAGGGCATAATTTCATGTAACACCAAAGGTGTAATTTACTTCATTTATTGCCCCTGCGGTAAATATTATATAGGTAAGACCATTCGTGCTCTCAAGACACGTATAGCGGAACACCGCAGTTCCATTAGATGCAAAAACATGTTATACCCTGTTGCAGCACATTTTCTTGAAGCTGGTCACTCTATCTCCTCTCTCCGTTATCTAGGCATAGAGAAGTTGCCTGTCCCCAGAAGAGGAGGAGACTTTGACAATGCTCTATTAAAAAGAGAAGCATTTTGGATTCACTACTTGAATACTTTAACCCCCAATGGCCTCAACATGGAATTTGATCTAAGACCCTTTCTGTGATGATGGGTAGAGCTCCACGTCCAGCAGCCTATTATGGCCTGGACTTATTTCCCTCTCCCTCCCCCTGATCTGTTGATGGCTTTCTATGTTTTTAATTTATTCTACTCCTTTATATATGTTTCCTATTTGAAAGGGTACTTTAAACCCATGCCCTAAATATTTTGAGAAACTTATTTCAACAAATAATGTCCATGAGTGTCCTTTTCTGTGTGAGATTGCGTCCACAGGAACTCCTCAATATGTAGAAGAACACCCTAGGAACATCATGCCAGGATCAGAGAACAGGAGTATGATACTATGATGTGAAGTAACTGGAGAAGCCATATGGAGTTGCTTCAGAGGCTGCAGTACTTGGAGGATTATACAGTGTGTTTGATATTTCTCTGTAATGTCTTATAGACTGGCTGCTATGAGAGGCCTTTGGAATTACATATTAATTCCTGCTGTATATGTAATGAAAGAAATCACACTTGTGTGAAGTGAGGGGTGCCTTTGGCAGAAAGTCCATAGACTTGGCTGACACATGACGTCATGGTGGGGCATGAATAACAAACATAAAAAGACCATTGACTGCCACATGACGTCATGGGGGCACACACAAAGCCATGTGTTTTTGAGGGGCTAGCGCCTATCAAATATCACACTTGTGTGAATTGAGGGGTGCCTTTGGGGGGCACCCACTGTCATAGTAAAAAGTCCATAGACTTGGCTGTCACATGATGGGGGCATGAATAAGACAAACCAAAAAATCTATAGACTTGGCTGCAACATGACATCACAGAGGTACACATAAAGCCAGGCACGGGAGGGGCCAACACCCATGAACAATAATAGCTTGTTGTGGTGCTGGTCAGTTTTGTCCATTTTAAAGCACTATAGAGAGGTATCCGTGTTGTGATATCAGAACAGGCCAGATCCATATCTGGACATATAGGGGTGATCAGATCCAGACCTGGGGCAGAGGCTTTTGTGCTGGTTCTGGACAACCGGGAATGCATGTCCCACCCAGTTATTATGTACGTGTCCCTGTTATGCCTATATACCCCCTCTAAAACGAGATGATACATCTCAAGGTGCTATCCTTTAAAGGAAATACAATTTCAATATATTGTGATGATTCTGAGACAAATTGGAATGAGGAACGAGGGGTCCTCTAGTCACTCTCCCCCTTTGCCTCGGCGTCTGGCCCGCTGCCTTCGCTGCTGTCGCTGCTGCTCGCGTTGCTGCTATTACTGCTGCTGAAGCCTGTGAACGGACAGAGACAGTGAGGATGCGGATAGCCATACAGACATGTGTGGTGGATGGTGGCGGGGAGGAATAGCTCTGTTCACTTACCACCCAAGGCTTTCGCTACGAGCGTGCTGTCTGTCTAGCCGCCCTGCGTGGTGAATCAACCTGTTCTGACCCGCGAGCCGGCAGGCGTTTATATAGTTGTTCAGACGCGCAGGTGCGTGTAGTTACCTGACGAGTAGGCGGCTGCATTAGTGTCAACTGGCCGAGTAGGAGGTTGGGCAGATAGGCGTGTTCTGCTACGATGCCTAGAGCGGCTCTCTGTACTCGGCGTGCCGGTCTGAGTGACGCACTACTGGTTGCCATGGCAACGTGTGACTGTGTATGCCGGTGGTTGTCTTCGGAGAGTGAGGAGACGCCACAATATATATGGAGTTCACGAACACGTTCCACCCATCTATCTGTGTTCCTTTTATGCCCATATATGGAGATTTCTATATGTGTCCCTCTGTGTCCCTTTATTGAGTTTATTCAGAACAGGTCAGCATATATGGACCATGGGACCATAGATAGATATATACTGCACGCACAGACATAAGCCAGCCATTATTCTCATACACCGGTTCAATATAGTGGAACAGATGAAACTGAAGCTGTTTGTTAGTGAGGGCAATCCACATTGCCTGAAGCCGTTAGCGACGCTCCAACTGACAGGAGTTACATGTGAGGTTCAGCATGTCAACCCTGAAGAGCGAGTGGTGCCATTCCTCAGCCGTCCAGCCCTGCCAGCCATGCTTCTGCCCAGTGGACTGCACCTTTTCAGTGCAAACGCAATCTGCAAGTACATGTTTGAAGTGAGTGGACAGCTATCCAGTGACCAGTGCCTTCAATGGCTTGAATGGGAAGCCACAGAGCTTCAGCTGGCGCTTATGGAGGCCCTCCACATGGCTGTGCTGCAGGGGAAACAAGCAGAGGCATCCAGGTGCCTCCAGGGACCCCTCAGCTACCTGGATCAAAGTCTGAGGAAGACCACCACACCATACCTAACTGCTGAAGCAGTTTCGGTGGCCGATATCGTTCTGTGGGCATCACTGCACCCTGTTATGTCTGATTCCACCCTAACAGGCGAACACAAGGCACTGCGGGCATGGTTTGACCGTGTGGCCATTCTGCAGGCCTGTCAGACTGCAGCTCAGAAGGCGCTGCAGGGAAAGGGCCTTGAGGCACTGAAGGGCTTCATGCAGAGGCAGCCTGCCCCACACTGCAGCCAGAGCAGAGACCCCCAGACACACAGCAGCAGCTCCACTGAGGGTGAGGGAGAACGTCAGTTCTCTGAGGAGGAGATGGCATCAGCTGCCGTCACATGGGGTCAAAGACTGGACAGCTGCTCAGTGAGCACAGAGAGACAACACCCCATCCTGCCTCAGGAGGGTAAGCGTAACATCCTGCTGACTAGTGCTTTGCCATATGTCAACAATGTCCCCCATCTGGGTAACATCATTGGCTGTGTCCTGAGTTCTGACGTCTTCGCCAGGTATGGTCGTCTGCGAGGCTGGAATCTGCTGTTCGTGTGCGGTACGGATGAGTATGGCACGGCCACGGAGAACAAGGCCAGAGAAGAGAACCTGACACTGCAGCAGATCTGTGATAAATACCACGCCGTCCACTCCAGCATTTACAAGTGGTTCCAGATCGACTTTGATTTCTTTGGCAGAACCACCACAGAGCAACAGACAAAAATAGCCCAGGACATTTTCAGGCGGCTACACAACCACAAGTTCCTGGTGGAGGACACGGTGGAGCAGCTACGCTGTGAGAGCTGCCGGCGCTTCCTGGCTGACCGCTTTGTGGAGGGGGTCTGTCCTCACTGTAGCTTCCCAGAGGCCCGTGGGGATCAGTGTGACGATTGTGGTCGACTCATCAACGCCGTAGAGCTCGGGGATCCCCAGTGTAAAGTCTGTCGGCAGACTCCCGTCATCTGCTCATCCAAGCACCTGTTCCTGGACCTGCCCAAGTTGGAGAACCAGTTGAAGGAGTGGCTGGACAAGTCGACCAGTACAGGAGACTGGACATCCAACGCCAAACAAATCACGTACTCCTGGCTGAGGGACGGACTGAAGCCGCGCTGCATCACCAGGGACCTGACGTGGGGAACACCAGTGCCTGATCACCCTGACTTTGCAGAGTGTGCAGGGAAGGTGTTCTACGTGTGGTTCGATGCCCCTATTGGCTACCTGTCCATCACCGCCAACTACACAGACCAATGGGAGAAGTGGTGGAAGAATCCACAGCAGGTGGAGCTGTACAACTTCATGGCCAAAGACAACGTACCATTTCACAGTGTGGTGTTCCCATGCTCCCTGCTGGGAGCTCAGGACAACTACACCCTGGTTAACCACCTCATCGCCACTGAGTATCTGAACTATGAGCATGTCAAGTTCTCAAAGAGCCGTGGCGTGGGCGTGTTCGGAGACATGGCGATGGAAACCGGCATCCCCTCAGACGTGTGGCGGTTCTACCTGCTGTCTGTGCGTCCAGAGAGCAAGGACTCTGACTTCTGCTGGGATGACATGGCTACCAGGAACAACTCTGAGCTGCTTAATAACCTGGGAAACTTCATCAACAGAGCAGGGATGTTTGTCAGTAAGTTCTTCGAGGGCTGTGTGCCTGTAATGGACCTGCAGGACAAGGACAAGATTATCCTGGCCCAGGTGGGCTGGGAGCTGCGCCAGTACATCCAGTTCATGGACAAAGTCAAAATTTGCAATGCTTTGAAACACATCCTCAACATCTCTCGCCATGGCAACCAGTACATCCAGGACAACGAGCCGTGGAAGAAGATCAAGGGAGGAGACACCGACAGGCAACGTGCAGGTACAGTTACCGGTGTGTCTGTGAATATTGCGTGCTTGCTGTCTGTGATGTTGCTGCCATACATGCCGACGGTCAGCCAAACCATCAGAGATCAGCTCAATGCCCCTCAGGCGTGCATCAACACCATTCTGAAAGGTACTGGCAGCTTCGTCTGTACCCTGGCTGCTGGCCACCGCATTGGCACCGTCAGTCCTTTGTTCCAGAAACTAGAGGCAGACCAGATTGAGGCTTTGAAGGAGAGGTTTGGTGTACAGCAGACAAAGCCACAGAACGCCGCTGAGGCCACGCCAGTGGCTGCGTCAACCCCGGTCAGTGTGCAGTGGCGACCCAAAGCGAGCCAAGCAGCTCACAGAGGCCGTGGCCCAACAGGCGGACACAGTGCGAGCGCTGAAGGCCCAAAAGGCAGAGAAGGCCGTTCTCACAGGGGAGGTCGCCAAACTACTGGACCTAAAAAACAGCTGGCTTTGGCAGAGGGGAAGAGCCCTGAACTGGCACAGCAGAAGGGCAAGAAGAAGTCAGATATTAAAGCACATTTAAAATGACCCAAAGAGGTTAGTCAGAGCAAGGGAAAACTATTCATGGTTTCAGGTATCATACTGGAGAATGTGAAGATGTACACTAAGAGAGAGATGAGGGTATTTGCTTAAGGCAAAGCCGTGACAGGATCTGAGACAATGTGGTATTGCCGTATTGGCATGAATACATTTAACTAATGAACTGCTGGCTAGGCCGACGGGGGAATGAAAGCAGACACAGAGTCAAATGAATACATAGAGAATGGGGGGATTTTTGCTGTAATAGGCTACTGTAGTCTTAGTCATAAAGTCAGTAGGCTACTGCTAATACAACTTGTTAACTGAGTTTACCACCTTACATGAACATCCAACGTTTTGGATCTGATCAATAAAAAAACAAAAGACAACCCACATTTAATTCCACTTTACTAAGCAGTTCAATTCAAATACAACTATTCTCTCAAGAACAGATTCTGAAACAAACAGCAGATGGCACTGTTTTTCCTTTCCCAGATTGATTACTTCCCTTTTCTCTCCACTGACTACAATACATAAACTTGGCAGGATGAAAACACAATAAACAGTCAGAGTTAGCGCAAACCTTACGGTGCAGTATCTCTAAGGAATGGGCAATCTTTACAGCATATTGTGTGCTTAACAATTTTTACACGATCAATCAAAACTACTTTTTTTAGGTAGCCCCTCCTATGCCCAGCTTTCCGAGTTATTGAAGACAAATATGAAGAGGGAAAAGTAAGGACGCAAGTTGTGATTGGCCGGAATTAGATGATGTACGATGATAAGAGCACCCCTCACTTCACACAGGTGTGATTTATTTTCCTATAGTGAAGCAATAGAGGAATTTCATGTTTGGATAAAATAAAAAACTACATCCCAAAATGATTTTCTCTTCAGGAACACCCACTTTGGGTGTTGGCCTGATTGAGGACACTCCCTGACTCCCTGATCCCTTCTCCCAATCTCTATAAATATCTGGTGTAACTCCTTGTATGTCATTCCCTGAAGAAGGCAACTTGTTTCCGAAACGTTGGAAAAATAAAGATTTTGATGGCATCGTGACTACGAGCTGTGCGGCCTCTCTCCTTTCTCAAACAAACGGTGCCAACACAAACAATACATTTATTGTTAATGTTTGTGTTAGGGACAAATTACGTACATTTTCCTTCATTGTCAATGGTGTTTTAAAACAAACATTAAACCTGTATATAAAATAAAAATGAAAGGAAAAAAATCACACCCGTGTGAAGTGAGGGGCGCTCTTATCATCATACATCATCAATGACATGTGAGAAGTTCAGTCACACGAGAGAGACTCGGAGTAGAGTCGCTGTTTCTTCGCCTGGAAAGGAGCCAGCTTAGGTGGTTCGGATGCCTCTCGGGCGTCTCCCTAGTGAGGTCCTTGAGGCACGTCCCACTGGGAGGAGACCCCGGGGAAGACCAAGGCGCAGTTGGAGGAAACACATCGACTCACTGGCCTTAATTGGAATGTTTCGGGATCCCCCAGGAGGAAGTCACTAATGTTGCTCTGCAGAGGGAAGTCTGGAACACTCTGGTGGAGCTGTTGCCCCCGCGTCCCGACTACAGATAAGCAGTTGAAGATGGATGGATGGATGGATCATCATACATCATCTCATTCCGGCCAATCAAAATTTGCGTCCT
The DNA here is from genome assembly GCF_951216825.1 of Electrona antarctica. Taxonomy (NCBI): domain Eukaryota; kingdom Metazoa; phylum Chordata; class Actinopteri; order Myctophiformes; family Myctophidae; genus Electrona; species Electrona antarctica. The sequence goes on along the minus strand of NC_136793.1, from coordinate 16,744,647 downwards.
CACTTGTCTTCAATGTTTGTGTTTACACAATGTTTATAAACACTCAAAACTGGCCATTCATTGTCAATGGCATTCAATCAATGTTTGTGTTAAACACTCAAAACTGGCCATTCATTGTCAATGGCATTCAATCAATGTTTGTGTTAAACACTCAAAACTGGCCATTCATTGTCAATGGCATTCAATCAATGTTTGTGTTAAACACTCAAAACTGGCCATTCATTGTCAATGGCATTCAATCAATGTTTGTGTTAAAGACTCAAAACTGGCCATTCATTGTCAATGACATTCAATGTTTGTGTTTGCACAAACACTCAAAACTGGCTATTCATTGTCAATGACATACAATGTTTGTGTTAGCACAAGGTTTGTGTTTACACAAATCTGGACATAGGAGGGGCTAGTGCCCCTCAAAAATGTGACTTGGAGAAAGACATGATTCAACTTGATGAACACATAATTCAACTTGATGGAGCTGGCCTAGCTTTCATCAAGAGATGATGGCGTTGTTAAATCCATTGGGGTTTTGGGATTGCCATCGCCACATGTCCTCACACATTGTCTCCAGGCCAAAGTCGGCCTTCCATCCCAGTTCCTTCTCAGCCAGGCGAGGGTCTGCATAGGTGGCTGCGACATCCCCTTCTCTTCGAGGGACGATCTGGTAGTTGATCTCCTTCCCTGAGGCCTTCTCCATAGCTTTGACCATCTGCAGCACAGAATAACCAATCCCTGTTCCCAAGTTGTACACTTTGCAGCCGCAGTTGTCCTTAAGCTTCTTGAGAGCAGCTATGTGTCCTTTAGCCAGATCTACAACATGTATATAATCTCTCACACCTGTTCCGTCGACTGTGTTGTAGTCATTCCCAAATATGTTGAGGTGCTTTCTTCTTCCGTTGGCAACCTGGGCTACATATGGCATGAGGTTGTTGGGGATTCCCTTTGGTCCATCTCCTATTTGGCCCGAGGCATGAGCTCCAATGGGGTTGAAATAGCGTAGCAGCACTGCATTCCAGTCCTTTTCAGCCTTGCACTGGTCAACAACCATCTCCTCGATGAAGTATTTGGTCTTGCCGTAAGGGTTGGCGCAGGTGCCCACCGGATGCTGCTCGCTGATGGGTAGGTGCTGCGGCTCGCCGTACACCGCGGCCGAGCTGCTGAAGATCAGATTGTGCACACCATGGGCCTGCATGACCTGCAGCAGGTTGATGGCGCCGGTGAGGTTGACATGATGATAGCGCAGTGGCTTCTCTACCGACTCCCCGACAGCCTTCAGACCAGCAAAGTGCATCACAGCACTGAACACATGTTTCTGAAAGAGCTTTTCTAGTCCAGGTCGGTCCAACATGTCTAGTTCATGGAACTCGATGCTGGTGTCCAGGAACTTCTCTATCCTGCGAATGCTTTCAGGTACATCCCCATGTCCTCGTATGGCATTGCTGAAGTTATCCATGACAACTGGGCAATAGCCTGCTTCAATGAGCTCCACAACACAATGACTGCCGATGTAGCCTCCTCCACCGGTGACCAGGACCTTCTCAGCCATTCTCATGAGTGATTCTCCTGGTTTTTAACCTTTCTCAAACCCCTCGTCACAAGTACAGGTGCAAGTTCTTTCCCAGCAGAGACGAAGCTAAATTAAGTGCAGCCACAGAGACTGTGAACATGAAAATTAAAACTCAAAGACGTCAGTCTAACAATCACATTAGTGATTTTCCAGCCATTCTTTGCGATTTGATGTACAATGAATATATTTTAGGAAAATGATACATGTGACGTCATGGTCATGTCACCATGACTCAATGCAGCTACGGCCAAATATGGAGTGTGTTGTCTAACATCAATGGCTTCAGCAAACAAATCAGTCTGCATATATTGATGATTGTATATATACTTTTTCAGAAAAAGAAGTAAAAAATATCAAAAATGTTTGGAACATTGTCCCTGTCACAAAACCTTTTCAGATGGGGGTCCGTGGGACTGCGGGCCAAATACATATCATTTTGGGGGTTCTTGGATCTTGACATGGAAAAAAGTCAGAGAAGCAGCAGTGCTCTATACATACCTTCAGCCTGTACTCCAGCTTCATCATGGAGCAGTTGAAGAAGGTGGGATGCATTGTGGGAGGAGCGCTGAGAACCCTGGACACTGTGAGGCTGCTGGCCGCGGGGACGCTGTCCCCCGTCCCGAACTGGACGCCGACGGTGTGTACCGTCCTCTCCGAGCCGGACACAAATGTCTGCTTCTCACACAGGTGGAACATGGGCGTCACGGCGGACGTGGACTCATTCAGAACCTCCGCCGTCACCTCCATGGACTCACCTTTTATACAAAAGGTAGTGTACTTTTTCAGGTAAGTATGTCCATTTGTCAATACATTATAATAGCTGGGTCCCAATTCGTCCAAAATCAACAAGATCGTGGTTCAATCGTGGATCGATAGTGGTCTGTTTGCAATGAATCAAATATTAAAGTATATGGGTAAAAACCAAAATAATTGATAAAAGAGATTTTCCAATGGATTCTATTAGTATTGGGTATGCTAAATAACATGTTCAAAATTTGGGTGAAAATAACTTCTGGAAAGGCATCATTTTCAAGATGGCGTCCACGGTGGCCTCAGTGAGCTTAAAATGCCTATAAACTGGGATTTAATACATACAAAAATCACAACAATTATGCACTTGGTGACAAGTTTTTGATTAGATCAGCTTTATAGGCATTTTGCAGCTATTGTGGACACAATCTTGAAAATGATGCCTTTCCAGAAGTTATTTTTTCCTACATTCTTTTTTCATACATTATTATTTAGCATACCCAATACTAATAGAATCCATTGAATTTTTTCTTTTATCCATTATTATGGTTTTTAACCATATACTGGCCCATTTAAAATTAGATTCATTGCAAACGGACCACTAGGCCCCGGGGGGCGAGCCCAACTCGTTTGCGATGGTTTTTTAAAACCTTATGCCCATCCCTAACACCATGCCAAAAATCAAGAACTTGTCACCAAGTGCATAATTGTTGTGATTTTTTATGTATTAAATCCCAGTTTATAGGCATTTTAAGCCATCGTGGACGCTATCTTGAAAATGACGCCTTTCCAGAAGTTATTTTCACCCACATTTTTAATATGTTATTTAGCATACCCAATACTAATATAATCCATTGGAAAATCTCTTTTATCAATTATTTTGATTTGTAACCATATACTGACCCATTTAATATTAGATTCATTGCAAACAGACCACTAGGGGGCGAGCCCAACTCGTTTGCGATGGTTTTTGAAAACCTTATAACCATACCTAACACCATGCCAAAAATCTAAAACTTGTCACCAAGTGCACGATTATAACGAATTGGGACCCAGCTATAATTCTATTACATGTTTCAACGAGGCAAGTTGCTATGTGCTTTACATGAAACATGGAAGGAAAATTTAATATTTAAAAGTTTAAAAAGAGACACAATATTAAAGGTCATTTGAATGCAATGCAAAAGCAAATGACGTAATGCAAAATGCAAAAGCCGTAAATGAAAAAGAAAAACTGTGAAATTTAAGTGCAGAATAATAATAAATAAAACTCATGAATATGGTATTGCCTGACAGCAACGATGTATCATGTTATATAGCGTGATGCATATCATGTTATCGAGTGATATTTATGTTCCTGTCATGGCAGCAAATATGCGGGCCATAGCAGATCTACCTTGTGTTAAGCCCATCTTCTCAGAGGTGACATTCAGAGTGACTTTCCCACATCCATAGAACGAGATTCTGGTTCCGTACTGAGGTTCCTGCAGGAGACACGATGGAAAGGCTGTCAGTACATCACATAACTCTTCCCACTTCTGAGCCCCTTCCCTGTACTGCTTCCTTCAGGTGTTACCGATGATACTAATTGATACTTATTACTGTTCCATTTGGTGTACAGTGCTTCTCAAACCATAGACTGTACAAGGACCCCCTCTGAGAGTTACACACCCGTACGGGCCATTTGGAACCCACTCAAGGACACTTTGAGACCCACTGGTGTAGCAGTGTTTCCAGTGACCCCATGGAACAGAGCCTTCAATTAGTATCATCGGTAACACCTGTGAAGGATGTATTGAAATTACCCAGAAGTTATTCTGTGTGCATAGGTAAGAGGTTAAACTTTGTATTAAGGTCGCGCAAGGGATAATTGGCGGCCAGCCGGTCATTGTTGAGAAATAAGATTTCTCCCTAAAAGTTTTATTGGGACTTATTACACGGCTACTTAAAGGTATATTCAGTGATTTGACTTAATTCAAATATCACTTATTTTTTCTTTTTTTCTGGATAATCCTCCCTACTATAGAGTGTGCTGACCATATAAGGAAATCCTCCCTGTCCCCAGTGAGCCCCTGGGGTCAAAAAACCCTAGTTTCAGTTTTGGTGGCGGGTGGCAAAACCTTCATCCAATCAGGATGAGATGGGCCTTCCTCCAATCATGATCGAGTGGGGGCGGGCCTTGGTGCACATGCTGTTGGCCTGTTGCACTTCCCCCCACTGTAGAGCGTGCATGTGCACATTTTGTTACCGGGGCGGACTGGGTGGTTTTCCAAATCACCCAAATCACTGAATGCTCCTTTAATAGATTCATTAATACATTTACCCAAAAGTAACAACAAAACAAAGTATTTTCTTGCTTACGGTATAATGAAAGTATTCCATAAGTGTTGAGCTGGGCGGACAGTCGCCTCGGAAAACAAGGAAGTGTTGATCAAATAGAATACATTTTCAGTTAGGCCTACTCCTTTCAAATGTTTTCAAAAACATTCTTGAGAGCAATGTGTAAATTACATTGTGTGTTTATTTGCATGGATCTTATATGTTGGATGCAGCACCAAATTGAGTCTTTGATAAAAAAAGATAACACGCCACTGAATTCAGTGATTGACCAATCAGAATCACGCATTCAACCAAGCCAATAATGCATTATAACCACAGTTATAATGCATTATAATGCACTTATAACTCCTTTAATGTAGCTGTAATGTGCTGTTCCACTGAGTTTATAATGCATGACCATCACTTAAAATATATTATAAATGTCATTATAATTAAGGTCTCATACTTATACACATTTATAACGAGCCATAGGTGCACTACAATGCATTAGAAATGCATTAGTAGGCCTACCTATAGATCCGACCAAGTAAAGTGATACCAAAAAAAGCATACCTTCAATCCTATGATGATCATTTCTGACTTGGACACAAACGGAAACTCTGCCTTTGTCAAGAAGGGGAAGTGTGTCTTGGCTTTGTGCACCAACCAAATGGACTGGGTCATCTTGGCTCGCAGGCTGTATGCAATCCTGCCCCATTTACCCTCGTAAGAGGAAGGCATATCTCTGCGAGTGTGAACATATCCAAATCAATGTTGATTTTGTCGACTAAAACTATGACGAAAAATATAAACGATACCTACAACAGTATGATGACTAAAACTATTCACTAAATATGCTGACAATTTTGTCAACGAATAAAAACTACACTAAAATGTTAGGGACGGACTAGTGGAGAACAGTATAACTAAAAGACAAGTCATTTTATGTTTGGCATGCACTTGGTTGTTGTTGCGCTCTGAAAATAGCTGATCTACAAGATTGTAGATTGGTTATTTTCAGCATGCAACCAAGTGTAAAATCAGGCATTACAACGCCATTAGACTAAAACATTTCAGATGACAAGAAATATGAAACCTTTTTCCGAATTTGCAGTCAAAATCAGCACTACTGTATTCAAAGGAACACACACCTTTCTGGAATTTCAAAGGTGAATGAAAACACACTTTTCCCCGGGCCAATGATTACAGAGCCTGGAGAAAAAGACATTAAGGAGAAAAATAAATAAAAAAATATAAATATTCTATTAAAAACTGCTCAATCAACAGTTTTGATCAATATAATCAATGGCAACTTGCCATGATGTAACTTCAAAGTTAATATATATATATATATATATCAAAATATATTGCTCCATTCATAAGAAATTGATAATTGAAAATGTGCTCCTCATTGATTTACATTGTCAATGACAATGTAAGTGCAGTTATTATTATTATCCATTATAATCGCACACTGAAACTTGAGACATGGTCAACCATAACACCGCTACAATAATGTACAAGGTATTCAATAACTTACTTCCAATCGGTTTAAGCCAATAAAGCAGACATGAACTCAAGGGAACTGGATTTTTTTAAAAGCTCAACAAAGACTAACACCAAAGAGAGATGTTTATCCACCATTGGGCTAAACCTATAGAAGAAACTCGATACTGAACTTAAATTGAGCAACTTCCATACGAATATTTAAAAGATCCTGTAATTGATAAATATATAGAATCACTCTATTGTTTAAAATGTGTGTATCCTCCTCGTGTGCATGCGAGTATACATACGTACGTGTGTATCCTATACCTATACGTAGAGGGAATAAAAACGGTAGGCCTACTGGGTTTGGTGATTGTCTGAATCCCTTTGTGTTTGTTCACGTACTAATAGAGTGACGTTGAGAGCTGTTTCAGCAATAGAGCAATTATTTTTGATTTCTTGTCCACCTTTGGAGTTACATCATGGCAAGGTAACTACACAACCCAAACCTCTTAAGTAGGCCTATTGAATAATGTCCTGCAAGTAAAGTGAAAGTACCTCAACATTGTACTCAAGTACAAGTATTTGAGTAAATGTACTTTCCACAAATTGGCAATTACCATCTCCTTTATCTTGGAGTAGAATGTGTTCAAAGTAGAAGTATTTCTTCTTTGTGTGGTTGAGGACGGCGGGGGGTGGTGCCCCCTCTGGCGACGGCCACTTCACCTCCACCTTTCCTTTGGCTTTGACCAACAAACACTGAACTTTGACCTCCTTGCCGGTGACCACGACCACCCTTCCGGAGAGGCGGTCCCCGGGAGAGAACGTCCCTCTGTCATTCACCTTGTTGTCACAAGAGGAGAGAACGTCCCTCTGTCATTCACCTTGTTGTCACAAAAAGTACAGTTAACAGTTAATCTAACCAATGCATTTGATCCATTATTTAACCACTTGGGGTTGGACTGGAGTCCATCAGGGCTCTATACTGGTGTATTTTCTGTTATCGTGGGGAAAGCTCCATGCATGTGGGGGCTCATTGTGGGGGAAGGTTTCTTCTAAACCCTTCAAAAATGATATGTTTGGCCACCGACCCCCATCTCAAAATATTTGGTTCCCAGAGGCAAAGATTTGAGTTTCAAACTTTCGCTGTGAAGAAATAAGGATTGAGGATAGCAGAAAATAGCAGATCTACAAGCTCGTAGCATCTGCTATTTTCAACGGCTAAAGTATAAGGTTAAAAGCTAAAGCGACACAGATGTGTTCCAGGTCTTAATGGTTAACACCACCGAAGTGTAGTAAAACACTAAACGATACTAAATTCTAAAAGGAAAGGAAACAATTCTGGTCATATGTATATTCAATTAATCAACAGAGCATAGAATAGTAATTATCATGTAATGACATAAATGTCATCAAGAAATACAAACGATATCTATATTTATAGATGAGAAAAATGACCTTGTATGTCCAAAACGGTTACTTTTCATATTCTCAAAATGCTTTGCACAATGTGGCAAACACAAGAGGTTTCTGCCCCGACAAACTATTATAAATTTAGAGTCATCACTAAATCGCTACGATAATGGATAATGCAGCAGCCCTACCTTGTCGTACTCCACAGAGAAATGCTTCACTGTCATGATGAACCAATGCAGAACGCTCTCTCTGTATCATATAGAGTTCTCTACTATGAGGTAGTTCAGTTGTCACACACGGCTTCGATTCTAAAACGGTTCCAAATGAAACCATCCAGTATGAGAGACTACGTCGGTTAAAATGCATCCAGTTGATTCATTCTGTTGGTTTGTGTCTGTTCTGGAATGAACAAGGATGCCGATGAGGATGGCATGCTCTGGACCTGTGTGTGTGTGTGTGTGTGTGTGTGTGATCTTAGCGCAGGTGTCGCGTTCACATTGGTAACCCGAGAGCAGACGGTTACCAGACACTGCATGGGCCCACGACCCGCAGCATGGTCCACAATATGAGACACTGTTATACCGTCGCTGTCGGGTGGAAACCTCATACTGTATGTCCAAAACTGTGACTTTTCAGGCAGTGGTGGAAAAAGTACTCACGTTTTACTTAAAGGATTTGGGTGATTTGGAAAACCACCCAGTCCGCCCCGGTAACAAAATGTGCACATAATTAGAAAGAAGAAAAAAACGGCAGGTTACAACACTTTTTTTGTTGTTTTTCTTCTTTGTAATTATTTGTTTGGTCCAAAATATTGTTTGTGTTGTCATGAGTTGTCACGACTCGAGTTGGCTTTGTCCGCGGCGTAACCGTCTTTAAATAAATACTAAGAAATGTCTATGGGAAAAATGCATTGGGATTCATTTCCTGGTCCATGGTAGGGGGCGGGACTGCGACGCTCTATACACAGTGTGAGCTTGTAGATCGGCCATTTTCAAATGGCTGAAATGCATATAGTGCTGAAGTACTGTATCTTTTGTAATCATGATTCAGTCAGATAACTCACAAATAGATTTAACCAATATTTATTATAGAATGAGAATAAAGTGTGCATATAATATTTTATCTTGGCGTTCGGCTCTGCTCGGCACAATCAAACACCATCATTAAACATTAAACATGTACAGTATACAATAAAACCCCACATGGTGAACATAAAAAACAGAGCCCAACGGTGGTGCTGGGGTGGTGGTGGGAGCAAACATCACATAACAACCAGGAACCATAAGCAGAAGGAAGGCAGGAAGAGCATGCAGTCTAGGTAGCCCGCCCAATTGGTCAGCTGACTGCCACATCAGCGAATGACATGTGGGTCTTGCACACACAGAATACACCCACATAGTAATGCAGGATATTAACCCCTAGAGTATGTATGCGCCCTTGAGCACATGAAACCCCTCGAGTATTTCTGACTGAACTAACTCCGCAAGCTACGCATCATTTAAATAATTAACTTAAGTAGGTATTTGTACTCCACTGCATAGTGGAGTACAAATACCTATTTAAGTAAATGTACTTAGTTACTCTCCACCACTGCTCATATTATGTCAAACTGTGACTTTTCAGGTAATGAAAAAAAAACCCTAATAATAACAACAACAATAACAACAACAATAATTGTATTGTCCAATTATGGATGGACGAGAGATATTGGGTGTTACCATGTGCTCTCAGGGAGAGAGGAGAGCTAACTCTCTGAAGTGGTGGGTCTTCTACATTCCAGTAAGGCCATAAAGGGGGGTTTTGGTGATAAGCCACCTTCCTGGAGTGTAGAGGGGTCTACCAGACACCTCACAGAGGTGGGGGTGATGACTCACTGAATGGGCACATATAATGGCAGGGGAACAATGTGTAAACAAGTACCACTTTAATCCTGTCATAGGTGATCAATATGTGTTCTAGAGTCAATACTTAGATATTGGGTTACCAAACACCTTCATAATAATATCTAAGAGTCTACCGGTTAAGCTGGTCAGAGAGGGGGCCAGGCTTGCAGCACAAGGAGTGTGATGCAAGTTAACTGACAGGCGGAGAAGGGGCCACTGGGCTTTTGATTGGCCGGGGAGGAGTGGCCCATCCAGGGCATGCTGTATGTGGGGGAAAGCAAGCAGGGCCGGAGTTAGATTTGAAAGGAGACCATCAGGGAAGCAGGACGGCGGGAGGCCAGTGGTGAGCATATAGAAATGTGTTTAATTAATATCATGTGTTGTGTTGTGTGATGTTTAGATTATAACAATGTATGTATCTGTGCCTCTTGTTTGTCTCCCAATCAGATTTAAAACCATAGCATAACCATAGCTACACCAGGTGATCATAGCTAGAACATAGGTATAACCAGGTGAACGTAGGTTGTAGACTACCAAAGGTGATATAGGTTGGTAGTGTTGAGCTAAGTCGTACCAAGATCGACAGGGGCTGAACTCCTCAAAGACAGCTAGGAGAGGAACAGACTATTAGGCAAAGATCCAGAGTACTGTATCCACCTGTGTCATGGGGAGGGAGAAACAAACCAGTGTGTATGTTGTATGTGTTTGTATTGTATAATGAGCTAATAAACCTTATAAAAAGCATGTTGAGTTTGTAAGAGAAGCGATTATTGGAACATTTAGTTTAGCCTATGCGTGTTAATTCTTTAGTAAATCCCGTCTGCTGCTAGAGTCTGTCGGATACTCGGCTAATCTCCCGAAATCCGAACAGTTTTAAATCATAGAGCACTAAAGTGCCTGTTTAAAACAGAGTTCTGTTTGGACGGACGTGGCCGGTTAATAAACCGACCGTTCAAACAGACGTGGTGTGTTAAGTCGTTGGTGCACTAAAGTGCCTAGTTAAAACAGAGTTCTGTTAAACGGACGTGGCCGGTTAGAAACAAACCGACCGTTTACACAGACGTGCAGAGTTTTACAACACGGCCCGGGAAATTTAGAACATAATATGGGACCTAAGACATATTACAGTCCTAATTCGTTGCTTCCGCAGTAACCACGATTTAACACAGAGTTCTGTGTAAGCGGACGTGGCCGGTTGGAGTAAAAAAGACCGACCGTTTACACAGACGTGCAAGAAAGGTGCCGTATGCTGGGATCAGCGTACAGAGGGGTAAACACGGCCCGGGCAATTTAAAACGTAGTATAGTCTAAGACATACTGCAGTTTTAATCCGTTGCGTCCGCAGTGACTCAATTTAAAACAGAATATAGTTAAGCCGCGACAGTCGGACATATTCAGTTGTAAATTATAGGGTCACTAAAGTGCCTAGTTTAAAAAGGATTCTGGTAAACGGAAGTGGCTGGTTAAACACCGACCGTTTACACAGATAGTTTTAATTCGCGGGCTGGGGCGATTCAAAGTAATACAGCCTAAACCGAGACCGTTTGGATATTACAGTTTGAATCGCTGCCGCGTCTTAAAGACTTTAAATTGGCGGACGCTAAAGTGTCCCTAATTTAAAGTAAGAAGGTGGCGTTTGAATCGTGCCTCACTAGGAAACCACAATTGAGACAGTGCCAACGGCACCCCGTTTGATTGTGTATGTCTGGTGTGGTTTGATCAAACTAAAGGAGCCCGTGCTTATAACAGCGCATGGGAATCGGCCGCGTTTAGTGTCCACAAATTAAACTGAACATCGTTGATTTGGGCTACTAAATGCAGCACGCTTAAAAACCGTTTTCGAGTGGGTATGGGTCCACGGAAAAGCGGTTTGGTGTAGGCATTGACAGGGGTTTATGGGGTTCCTCTGCATGCCAAATATATGCACATCGATATATGCACATCAATTGGCATAAGGGAGAAAGTGTGCTGCCAGCCTTGCACGGAGAAGCGAGGCCAGGCAACCCACGAGGAGTGTGGGGGGGGGAGGCGCTGTTGCATGTTAATGGAGATAACAACAGCCCAGTAGAACTGCGCCTGGTGAAAGGAGGAGGCACAGAGCCTGTGTCCAAAACTAACCATTTACTTGTGAATGAATGTGAAAGTCCACTAACCACTAACCCTGTCATACTAAATCCTGCTTCAAGAGTTAGGAGGGAGGACACGGGGGTGGAAAATGGCTTCTCTTTATGATCTAAAAATGGGAAGCTATGAGACTAGCTTAGAAAGGTCCATTACAATGGGCTCAGTCAGCAAGATACCTGAAGAACTTGAGTACCTGCAATTTGCTCTAGAAAATGTCATAGACATGAGCGAGAGATATCGTAGAGTCTTGGGAAAGTTGGGGGAGGTGCAGCTGGCTGACGGAGAGAGCAAGAAATTAGGTGCTTGCATAGAAAGACACTCACAGTTTAGCTTCAAAGGGGTCATGGAGGCTATCTGTGAGATAAGAGGGGCCGGAGGTGTCGCAAACATAGCGGGGGGAGGCCTCGGTGGATCGCCTGCTGATAGCAGGAAAGGAGAACCCACGCAGGAGGAGGAGCCAGTGGGTGATGCGGTGCCGTGTGGAGTCGATGACATCCAGGTAGCCACGGATGGAGAGCAGCCCACACAGGAGGAGAATCCAGTGGGTGATGCGGTGCCGTGTGGAGTCGATGACATCCAGGTAGCCACGGATGGAGAGCAGCCCACGCAGGAGGAGCCAGTGGGTGAGGCGGTGCCGTGGGGACCCACGGACGGAGAGACGGAGAGACGGAGTGACGGAGAGACGGTGCCTACGGCTGGGGGCGGAGCCAGGGTTGCCAGCGAGGACCACGCGGACGTCCCGCAGCCTTCATCAAAGAGGGGATCCGCGGACGTCGAGGTGGGGAGGACAGAACCAGCAGCAGAAAAGCAGCTGTGGAGCGGAGACGAGCCAGCAACAGCGGGCAATGGGCCCCCTCCTGTGCACAGCGCAGGAGGGCAGCTGACTACAGGGGCGGAAGCAGTAGGCGGCTTCCCAGGGGCGGAGATCCTGGAGCGTGAGGAGACCTGCACGTCCCTGTGGGTCAAAGCCGCGGATGACGAAGGCGAGGCCAACAGGTCGGCGCACCTCATCTTCACGGTATCGCCGTGCGGCATCAAGAAGAACGCCATCAAGAATAGACGCGTTCAACAGGCGGTGGGAGAAGAGTGTGACACTCGCACACTCACACGCCTGGGGATTGCCTCCATGGGGGGTGAGACCTTCCTCAGGGGTCCCGGAGCGGGAGAGGCCAGTCCGGCTTGTAGGCCGGTCACCATGGGGGTTGACACGGCGGGGTTGGCGGGGCTCGGTCTGGTAGGGAAGGTCACGGCGGGCCAACCTACCAAGGAGAAGATGACGGAAATCCCGGCAGTTGTGTTTCGTAAGTTTGTAGACGCACTGTCAGATTTCCTAGGAAGAGAGTTCACGCCTCCATTCCCGGTGGTTCAAACCCACAAGGGGACAGTCGTGGTGCCAACGCAAAAGCTCAATAGCTTGCTCGCGGGTTGGCTAGGGGGAAAATCTAAGGCCAAGGAGGTGCCTTTATTTTCCTACCCTGATGGGAGGAAAAAGGTGAAATGGAGATGGAGGGACCCTTTCAAACGGTCCAAAAAGTAGGGGCATGCCCAAAACCAATGGCTCCACTGCACAGCATGGAGCGGTTGGGGGCTTCTGGGACTCAGCACGCACGCACGCACACACACACACAAACACACACTCTCACTCAAACAGATGTGTGTAAAGAATGTGAAGTAATGATTTCCTCTCAAATGGGGGGGGGGGGAATGCTTTCTTTGTGTGGTGTCTGTGTGCTCTCAGGATGGCGTTGTAACCAAAAAAGTGGTTGCAGTTGGCGAACAGGAAGGGTATGTTTGTTAAGATAAGGAGCAAAACTGCCATTCCTGGGGGTCTGTGTCTTATTCCTCAATCTAGGAGGGGGATGTTTAAGACATAAAAATACCTTGTCCGGGCAAAAGGCCATAAAACAAACGGACATAGTTGAACGGAGAGCATGTCGTTCAGGGTTCAACCCTGGCTGACATGACATGGTGAACCTCCACCAGGAGTCAAGGGGTCATAAAAGGAGGGAGACTCGGGGGCTCTGGTGTCGCTCCCAGCATCACATTATTAGACACAGAAGTGTGATTAGCTGTACGGAATTTAATAGGTAAGGGTGCGTTTGGGTACAGGAAGTAGATGTCCATGTTTATCAACGCATGTAAACCTTTTATTATTTTCATTTGTTGATGTATGCAGTTAATGTGTGTGTTGTGTTTATTTTAGTGTGTTGTTTGAAGTGGTATAATCATTATAACTTCAGTAGGTGGATCCGGTATTATGTAGCAGGATCCGAAATTATGTAGAATGGTGGTGGCCCGAAGGTAGTCAAAAGGTATCTCTCTGCATATGAAAATAAATCTCCGGATCCATTTTCATACGCAGACATGGGGGGTGTATTGTCCAATTATGGATGGACGAGAGATATTGGGTGTTACCATGTGCTCTCAGGGAGAGAGGAGAGCTAACTCTCTGAAGTGGTGGGTCTTCTACATTCCAGTAAGGCCATAAAGGGGGGTTTTGGTGATAAGCCACCTTCCTGGAGTGTAGAGGGGTCTACCAGACACCTCACAGAGGTGGGGGTGATGACTCACTGAATGGGCACATATAATGGCAGGGGAACAATGTGTAAACAAGTACCACTTTAATCCTGTCATAGGTGATCAATATGTGTTCTAGAGTCAATACTTAGATATTGGGTTACCAAACACCTTCATAATAATATCTAAGAGTCTACCGGTTAAGCTGGTCAGAGAGGGGGCCAGGCTTGCAGCACAAGGAGTGTGATGCAAGTTAACTGACAGGCGGAGAAGGGGCCACTGGGCTTTTGATTGGCCGGGGAGGAGTGGCCCATCCAGGGCATGCTGTATGTGGGGGAAAGCAAGCAGGGCCGGAGTTAGATTTGAAAGGAGACCATCAGGGAAGCAGGACGGCGGGAGGCCAGTGGTGAGCATATAGAAATGTGTTTAATTAATATCATGTGTTGTGTTGTGTGATGTTTAGATTATAACAATGTATGTATCTGTGCCTCTTGTTTGTCTCCCAATCAGATTTAAAACCATAGCATAACCATAGCTACACCAGGTGATCATAGCTAGAACATAGGTATAACCAGGTGAACGTAGGTTGTAGACTACCAAAGGTGATATAGGTTGGTAGTGTTGAGCTAAGTCGTACCAAGATCGACAGGGGCTGAACTCCTCAAAGACAGCTAGGAGAGGAACAGACTATTAGGCAAAGATCCAGAGTACTGTATCCACCTGTGTCATGGGGAGGGAGAAACAAACCAGTGTGTATGTTGTATGTGTTTGTATTGTATAATGAGCTAATAAACCTTATAAAAAGCATGTTGAGTTTGTAAGAGAAGCGATTATTGGAACATTTAGTTTAGCCTATGCGTGTTAATTCTTTAGTAAATCCCGTCTGCTGCTAGAGTCTGTCGGATACTCGGCTAATCTCCCGAAATCCGAACAATAATCTTTATTCATATAAATAATAGCAGATCTACAAGTTCACAATGTGAGGCCTTGTCCGTTTGGAAATAGTAGCCTACATTTGTTGTCTTGTTGACCTAGCATCCTATACTTTGTACAGTATAGTTTCAATGCGACTGTGGCTCAGAGCAGGTCGTCCAATGATCCATGGGTCAGCGGTTCGAATCCCGGCTCCTCCTGTCTACATGTCAAAGTGTCCTTGGGCAAGACACTGAACCCCAAATTGCTCCCGATGTGCTGGTTGGTACCTTGCATGGCTTCCGCCGCAATCGGTGTATGAATGTGTGTGTGAATGGGTGAATGTAATGCACAATCTATGTAAAGCGCCTTGGATAAAGGCGCTATATAAATGCACCATTTTACCATTTACCACATATACACACACACATTCATTTTTGAGTGGTGCAACCACTCCAAGGAACAGCAATGTCCGTGTTCACCTATGTGTTCACCTATGTGTTCACCTAACTATGTCACTATGAGCACGAGTACCAATGAGTACCGTTTCTGGCGCTGTTGTGCCAGAAACAGAGAGAGAGAGATAGTGCTGCACTGCTGCCTGCTAATGAGAGACAGAGAGAGAGAGAGGGGGGGGGGGAGTTGCACCACTCAGTTCACACAGGTGTGATTTTTTATATACTGCTTAGAGTAGACTGATTCTAGGTTCATGGTTTACCTATGACCCTAGATTACTGAGGCACTACACTGTCTCTATTCCCAATGTATGAATGTATGAACCGCAAGGTTGCCAGTTCAAACCCGGGCTCCCCCAGAGTTATTGTCGAAGTGTCCTTGAGCAAGACACTGAACCCCTAATTGCTCCCGATGTGCTAGTTGGTGCCTTGCATGGTTTCCGCTGCCATCGGTGTATGAATGTGTGTGTGAATGGGTGAATGTAATGCACAATCTCTGTAAAGCCTTGGATAAAGGCGCTATATAAATGCACCATTTACCATTTACCATTGTAACGTGCTTTGAATAGCCAAGTAGCCAAGTCTTGTTACGGACACATTTGTCTGAGTATGATTTTTTCACTGATACATTCCCTCAGTGCTTGTATGCTTCCAGGGCCTTTGAAGAAGACCAGTCGTTCATATTTGGGAGGACCACGATAGGTAGTTTAATCTCTGGGTCCTTGGCGAGCGCCACGTCCAGGATAACCTGAAGGGAATTATAATTAACGATTAATTTTCATTCATAAATTAGGGTGTATGTGTCATGATCCAACCGGTAGGCCAACTACTTCTAGTGGTGACTTGTAATCGATGAAAATGTAAATTTCCAGACAGACAGACAGACGTACCTTCAGTCTGTACTCCAGCTTGATAATCTTGCAGTTCAAGATGGAGGGAGGAAGCTCTGTCGGGAGACAGACGGTCTTGCACACGGTCCTCCTGCTCGACTTCTCCACGGACTCGTCCTTGTCCTTCAGGATGGTCGAGGTTCGGCACTTCCTCTTCTGGCCGTAAATACCTTTGCCAAAGTAGCTCTTCTTCTCGTACAGCTCGAACTTCGGCTTGACGCTGCGCGTGGAGCTGTTCACCACCTCCACCGTCACGCTCAGGGACTCTCCTGTCGGAGCGGGGGAGAGAGAATGGCAACACGTCAGTGTTTCTCAAACTTTGTTTCTGTAGGCCTATCAGGCTTCGTACACACATAAAGAACAACTGTGCTCTGCCTGTGTTTCATGGCCGCCCCAATGCTTTTCCAATGGAAGTCACGTGGTTTGACCAAACACTTGATTGCCCCCCTCCCCCCATCACACACAACTGTTTGGTCAAACCACGTGACTTCCATTGGAAAAGCATTGAAGCGGCCATGAAACACGGACAGCACAGATCATGTTCGTCTGATATGTGTGTACGAAGCCTCAGAATCTCAAAAGGACACAGACACACGCACGTGTCGTGTACACAAAAACACACACTGTTATGTTTCCTTCATATATCTAGGGGTACTTAAAGGACGCAACAAGGCTGGCAAGTGAACTGTCGTTTATTCACAGTGCTTCAATAAGGTATATTCAATAGACAGAAGGTATATAGGCAATCAATGCAATAGTATGAATATATATAAACAATATGGGGATATATATATATATATATAGCTATAACCTTCTATCTAGACAACCTGTACGGACTAATAACGATAATTTCTGGGTTTCCAACCAACTTAAATATAGGGGCTGAGCCCTCTACTCGAGCCACGTCGAGTTACAAGTGTTATTTAAATTATATAATGAGAACAAAAGGCTGTATGGGGCAACCCAGGGAAACAAACAAAAAAGACTATACCTATCCTAGATGCAAAAGAACCTTCTATCTAATCCTAACCAACAAAAGGAAAAGAATGGTTACAAAGGATCAACCTATTTAAACTCTCTACGCTACCTAATGCTTAACAAAATAATGACTGTTACAAGAAGCAAGCTCCCATACTCCTGTAAATTATACCATACCACTTAAATCAATGTGCGTATAATTACTTGTAACATCACCACAGCGAGACAGGCAAGAGATATATATAAACACTCAGGAACCTCCACACAGGTATATGGAGACCCTAGTGTTGACTTTTTACAAAGGTGTCGCTTCACAGCTCCCCTTGACAGTATGCTCTCAGTATGACAGACTGAGTCACACTGCCAACGAGCTGGCATCACAGCTGCTCTTAAGTAGTCTTCCTCTGGCCGGCCTTCTGATGATGATAGGCTCCCGTTGACGAGGTGGGCAGGTGGAAGGTAAGTCTCCGCCTCCGAGCACCAGCCAGACCTGTGACTGAGAACTGCAATCAGCACTCCATACTATGCCACATCACTATATACTATAATATCTATATGTATCAATATAATCACCGTATAACATAATATATATATATATATATAAATACCCCTTGTATAATATACAATATATAGAAATACAGTCACGGTATCATATATAATACATATAAATATACAATCCTCGAGTATGTAACACCCCCACCCCCAAAATCAAACAAAGTTTGACCCTATCTCTACCAACCTCTAGACAGGGCGTCTGCCATTACGTTATCTGCCCCCTTTTTGTGTCGAATTTCCAAATTGTAATCCTGAATGAGAATTGCCCATCTCATGAGCCGCTGGTTGTGATTGCGCATGCGCTGCAAGAATACCAAGGGGTTGTGGTCCGTGTAACAGACCACCGGCAACGGACTCGACCCCACGTACACTTCAAAGAACTGCAGCGCAAACAATACAGCCAAGGCCTCTTTCTCCACGGTTGCATATTTCACCTGGTATTTGTTGAATTTCCGGGAGAAATAGCAAACGGGATGGACAAGTCCACTCACGTCCTCCTGCTGCAGGACAGCTCCAGCACCCACACCACTCGCGTCCACCTCCAGGGTAAACGGGCGACTGAAGTCGGGAGCAGCCAAGACCGGCGCACTACACAGGAGAGATTTGACAGTTTCAAATGCATAACGACACTCGAGAGACCAGATAAAGGGTTTCGTAGGACTCAATAAATTGGTGAGGGGATAAGCAACAGTCGAGAAGTTTTTGCAAAACCCTCTGTAGTAACCAGCCATGCCAAGGAACCGGCGCAACTCTCGAACCGTAGTGGGAGCGGGGTAGGCGGTGATGGCAGCGACTTTAGCCTCAATAGGTCGCACCTGCCCCTGGCCTACTTGCCGTCCCAAATACGTCACGGTAGCTTTGCCGAATTCACATTTGGCTAGATTCAACGTTAACGCAGCTTTAGCTAGCCGAGTGAACACTGTGTACAAGCGTTCAATATGCTCGTCCCAACTCCCTGAATAGACGATCAAATCATCTAGGTATGCATTGCAATTGGGCACCCCCTCCAACACAATATTAACCATTCGCTGAAAGGTAGCGGGCGCATTGCACATGCCAAATGCCATGACACTATACTGGAGAAAATGGTCCGGCGTGACAAAAGCAGAAATTTCAGAGGCACGACGGGTTAAGGGGATTTGCCAATAACCCTTTAATAAGTCCAGTTTAGTAACAAAAGCAGCAGACCCCAAGTTATCCACGCAATCTTCCATCCTCGGCAAAGGAAAAGCGTCTTGGACCGTCACCGCATTCACCCTCCTATAATCCGTACAAAATCTAGGACTACCATCGCTTTTAAGCTGCAGCAAACACGGGCTACTCCATGGACTAGAACTTGGCCGTGCCAGGTTATGCTCAAGGAGATACTCCGCCTCCTTCCTCAAGAGCGCACGCTTAGTTGGGTTTACGCGATAAGCGTGTTGCTTAATGGGCCGTGCAGCCTGCACATCAATATCATGCTCGAGCACAGTGGTGCGAGTGGGGATATCCCCGAATAGAATAGGGAAATCCTTCACTAACCTCATGACGTCACGTTGTTGTTCAGTGCGTAGATGAGTGAGAGTCTTAGGCAACTTAATCAGCATTTCTGAATTACAGAGGCGACCCTCGGGTGCAGGTGATGCTCGCAGCACCAACCCATCGTCCTCCGCAGCCTGTAGATCCATAGGATCACCCTGGCCATCCACACTCTCTGTAGGAGAAGAATGTGGCTCAGCCACCATTAGCCCTACTCCCCTCACATGAAATTCCTTCAACATGTTAACGTGACAGACACGGCTCTTACGCCTCCTGTCAGGAGTTCCAATCACATAGTTTGTGTCGCTGATTTTTTCCAGAACCATAAAAGGACCTGAGAACCGGGCTGATAGAGCAGAGCCCTGAACAGGCAGTAAGGCTAGGACTTGATCACCTGCCTTAAAGATGCGTTTAACCGCAACTTTATCATGACGCCTCTTCATGTCTGTCTGAGAAGCCTTCAGCCACTCTCTAGCCAGAGAACACGCTTTCTCGAGCCGACCTTTAAGTTTGTTAACAAAGTCTAACACATTGGTGTCAGGAGTCACGTCAGCGGCCATCAGCTTGTCCTTCAGGACCTTAAGGGGGCCGCGGACCGTATGTCCGAACACCAACTCGTTAGGAGCAAACCCTAGAGATTCCTGTACTGCGTCACGAGCAGCAAACAACACAAATGGAATCCCGTCATCCCAACTTCTTTTAGCCTCAAAGCAGTATTTACGCAACATGGATTTCAATGTCTGATGCCACCGTTCTAGCGCCCCCTGAGACTCCGGGTGATAGGCACTTGAGATCACATGGTGGACAGACAGTGTTTCCATCACTTGCTTAAATACTTTTGACAAGAAATTAGTACCCTGATCCGTTTGGATCACCTTGCAAAAGCCCCACGTAGTAAAGAACCCGGTTAGAGCTTTTAACACTGAGGTGGCAGTTATGTTGCGCAGAGGAATAGCTTCGGGAAATCTAGTAGCAGCACACATAATAGTCAGTAGATACTGATTCCCAGCCTTCGTACGAGGCAAAGGCCCCACACAATCCACAATAACCTTTTCAAATGGTTCTCCAACGGCAGGAATCGGACAGAGCGGCGCAGCAGGAATGGTTTGGTTAGGTTTGCCCGTCAGCTGACAGATCGCACAAGTGCGACAATATTGGGAAACACTTTGTTTCAACCCCGGCCAAAAGAAGTGTTTTAGGATTCGGGAATATGTTTTTGTAATTCCCAAATGCCCCGCCCAATCATGATCGTGAGCTAACGAGAGAACCTGCTGTCGGTATGCAGTGGGGACCACAATTTGGACCACTGCGCTCCAATCTGATTCCTGTTCACCATTTGGACACCATTTGCGCATTAACAACCCTTGGTCACTAAAGTAGCCCGTGCCCTTTGTTTTAATTTCCTCTTGGCTCAACACAGCCGCTAGACATTTCTTCAATGTGGAATCCTTATCTTGTGCTTGGATAAGGCTTTCCCTGGTTACAGGCAAAATCAAATGATTTTTCCCACCCTCAGTTATCTCCCTCCCCCTGGCATTAACACTCTGCAGTTGTGTCAACGCTTCAGGAGCGGCAGACAACATTTTGTCACTTGCGAGAGCGCGCATGACAATAGAGTCAGCTAAATCAGAATCCTTCCCCGCTTTACGTGACTGTGCACGGGTGATCACACAAGCTGGAAAAGCCTTAGGATATTTCATACACAGGGGGTCGTTGGCAGTACCACATTCCACCATAGGACAGTTTATCACTTCCAACACAGGATGATATCGCAGTTTCCCACCTGCGATATCATTCCCCATGATAAATGAAATCCCCTCGATTGGTAATTCATCACGCACCGCCACGTTAAAGTACCCAGAGACCAGAGCAGAATGTACATACAGCGTGTGCAAGGGCACAGAAATATATCCCATATCCATCCCTCGTATCACTACACTCGACCCGCAGGCCGTATCTCCATTCAAAGGCAGTACACCCGCTAGTATAACACTTTGTTGAGCCCCAGTGTCCCTCAGCATGCGTACCGCAGTGCGCTCAACAGAATGCTGTGCCACCGATACTTCGCCATCCAATACAAACGGATCATAACTGGCGTCAGGACCAGAACGTGCACCCACAAAAGCATTTCCCACACTTTTCTCCATTCTGATCAATCCCATACTCTTAGTACCATTGTGATCTTGCCGTTGTTTTGCTCTGCACTGGGCGATCAAATGCCCCACCTTTTTGCAATAATGACAAGTGCGATCCTCCCTCTGTTTAGCACCACCCCGCTCAGGCGAACGCTGAGTCTGTGCGTAATTACGCGCATCACCAGATTTGCGAGCTTTGTTTATACTTGACTCTGGAGCATGAAACACATTCTTATGCGTCAGAACAAACTCATCAGCGAAGATAGCAGCATCCCCCAATGACGCCACCCTCTGTTCATTCAAGTGCATGCATATACTGTCGGGCAAGCCCCTTTTAAACTCTTCCATCAACAGCAGTGCGCGCAGTGATTTACAATCCGTTACTTTGCTTGCCGCGCACCACCTGTCGAACAGAGCCTCTTTCTCCCGAGCGAACTCGACAAAAGTTTGGCTAGCATTTTTAGTATGCTGCCTAAACTGCTGACGATACGCTTCGGGGACTTTTTCAAATGCCCGTAAAATGCTTGCTTTGACAATGTCATAATTCATACTATCCTGAACAGAGAGCGCGGCCATGACCTCCTGTGCTTTACCCAGCAGCTTACACTGGAGCAAAATGGACCAAACGTCCTTGGGCCAAGCGAGAGCAGTAGCCACACGCTCAAATGCATTAAAGTAGGAATCCACCTCAGACTCACGAAAAATGGGGACTAATCCAATATGCCGTGCAATGTCAAATTTTGACGTACCTGGTGTGTCACCGAGACTGGGACCGGACCGTTGCTGGGGTGCCTGTTGACCTGCCGATGCCGCTGCGGCCCTTGCCTTTGCCTTTTCCTCCCATTCCAACTCCATCTGCCGTATGGAAATCTGTATGTGGATTTCCTTATCCACATTCATTTTTGTGATTTTCAATTGGAACGCTCTGTCACGTTCCCTCTCTTGTTCTCGCTCTTTCTTTTTCATGCGCGCTATGCGCATCTTTATCTGAGAACTTTCCAACACGGACTTAGTAGACCCAGCTGAACCCGAGGAGGATCCCGAACCCAGGCGCGGTCGTGGGGGGTCGAGAGAGTTCTTAGACCTCACCACCGGAGGCAGTCCCACCGGGGGTGCCGTGCCCTTGTCCTCCCCCTTTTCCGACCCATCAACCCCACTACCTCCTATGGCCCCGTCGGTCCCCCCTACAAATGCAGTTGTAAGCCCATCCGCTTTTAACTCTTCGGCAGGGAACTGAGGCAAGCTAGTTGGAACATCAGGAACCAACCCAGGAATGATCAGGACACCCATCTCCACCAGTCTCGTGAACACCAGATCTTTGACTTTAGCTTTGGCATCCCCACTTTTTACCGTGATCCTATAGTGCTCCGCAATTTTTATCAAGTCTTCTTTACGACAAGTGTCAAACTCACCTATGGAGGGATCGGCCACGAACGCATTGAGATCAAAGGTTGCCATCTCCACTGCCTTATTCAAGTAGCGTAAACAACAACAAACTCACTCAGCCAGCCGTTTTCCAGAGCCCCCACTTGTTACGTTTCCTTCATATATCTAGGGGTACTTAAAGGACGCAACAAGGCCGGCAAGCAGGGTTGGGAAGGTTACTTTTAAAAAGTAATCCCCTACAGTTACAAGTTACTTGCTAAAAATTGTAGTCAGTAACGTAATCCGAGTACCACAATTTAAAAAGTAGGGGGTTACTTTCAGTTACTTTTTGATTACTTTTAAGCAAAACTCAATTTAATTAGATAAAACACGTTTTACCATTGATAACCAGACAAGAATGTTGAGCTTATGAAATTAAGAAAAGGACAACAGAAATATGTTTAAATAAGTGGTTCTCAACCTTTTTACAACAATCAGAACCTCCTCAGAAAATATTTGGCTCTCAAGTTCCAACCTTATTATGATTCATGTTAAAATACAGTCCTATTCGGCTAGGCAATTAAGGCACGTGTTCACACAAAAGGCTAATTCATTTAAAATCATAATATATACAAATATAAAGAATATAGGCCCTAGCCAAAGTCATGCTGTAGGGTAAGACTACAAAATGATATTGATTAAAACAAAAGAAGGAAAACACTAGCACTTTAACACCAAGTTGTCACAGACACAGACAGACAGACAGACAGACAGACAGACAGGCAGGCAGGCAGGCAGGCAGGCAGGCAGACAGATAGGTGCGCGCGCACACACACACACACACACACACACACACAGCTTTCTAGCGCAACGTTACGGAGCTGATGAGTTTCAGACTGTTTCACTTTGCAATGCGCGACCCAGCGCATTGCAATCGCATCTATTGGTCACAGCTGAAATTAATCGCAGATTTAATTACAACTGATTCAACTGAAACTCTTTGGATTTGTATCCCGTTTGAACATATCACCAAGCTGTTGAGGAGGGCTGATTGCACCCCGCTGCATGTTATTATGTCCATAGAGTTATGGTTTTTAGCGAGCCTACTACTACAGTATTAAAGTGTCATTTGAACGGTGTCTTTTATATCATTTTTCCACTCCCCGTCAAAATCTAACCCAGAGCGCTCCAGTCAGTCCACCCCGACGCGGCGCCTCCTCTCACTGTCTCCCCTAGCTCTGTCCCCGGGTACAGTAGCCTACAGATCATTGTCCGCTGGTTACAGATCACAGCACTAATGAAATATAATATAATATATGTCGGGACTGGGGAGTCTGACGGCAGGGGAAACCACTGCCTGTGACCGATGTGGCTCGTGTTAGAGCCGAGCGGCGCGAGCCTGTGTTCACTGCGCAGTAAGCAGCAGCAGCAGCAACACACACACAGCGCAAAGACTTGATTATTTTATTGTTTGGTGTTTTAACTTATTTGTAGCCCTAAAATTGATGAGGGGAAGGGGAGATTGTAATCAAGCCTGTAACCCCCGTTACTATACGGCCGTTACTGTAATCCAGATTACACATTTTAAAATGTACCCTAAGACGTTACAGTTACCGTTTTTTTGTACTCTGATTACGTAACGGCGTTACATGTAATCCGTTACTTCCCAACCCTGCCGGCAAGTGAACTGTCGTTTATTCACAGTGCTTCAATAAGGTATATTCAATAGACAGAAGGTATATAGGCAATCAATGCAATAGTATGAATATATATAAACAATATGGGGATATATATATATATATATATAGCTATAACCTTCTATCTAGACAACCTGTACGGACTAATAACGATAATTTCTGGGTTTCCAACCAACTTAAATATAGGGGCTGAGCCCTCTACTCGAGCCACGTCGAGTTACAAGTGTTATTTAAATTATATAATGAGAACAAAAGGCTGTATGGGGCAACCCAGGGAAACAAACAAAAAAGACTATACCTATCCTAGATGCAAAAGAACCTTCTATCTAATCCTAACCAACAAAAGGAAAAGAATGGTTACAAAGGATCAACCTATTTAAACTCTCTACGCTACCTAATGCTTAACAAAATAATGACTGTTACAAGAAGCAAGCTCCCATACTCCTGTAAATTATACCATACCACTTAAATCAATGTGCGTATAATTACTTGTAACATCACCACAGCGAGACAGGCAAGAGATATATATAAACACTCAGGAACCTCCACACAGGTATATGGAGACCCTAGTGTTGACTTTTTACAAAGGTGTCGCTTCACAGCTCCCCTGGACAGTATGCTCTCAGTATGACAGACTGAGTCACACTGCCAACGAGCTGGCATCACAGCTGCTCTTAAGTAGTCTTCCTCTGGCCGGCCTTCTGATGATGATAGGCTCCCGTTGACGAGGTGGGCAGGTGGAAGGTAAGTCTCCGCCTCCGAGCACCAGCCAGACCTGTGACTGAGAACTGCAATCAGCACTCCATACTATGCCACATCACTATATACTATAATATCTATATGTATCAATATAATCACCGTATAACATAATATATATATATATATATATATATATAAATACCCCTTGTATAATATACAATATATAGAAATACAGTCACGGTATCATATATAATACATATAAATATACAATCCTCGAGTATGTAACACACACACACACACACACACACACACACACACACACACACACACACACACACACACACACACACACACACACACAGAGTGGATGGGATTATGGGATGTATAGGGCGGGTCTAAGCATGCATTAATTGCGTTAAAAATTTGAATATAGATTTTGCGGTCACCTAGTGGTGATAAGAGGGAAACAGCTAGTCGACTTTTTGATTGATTGATTGATTGATTGATTGAATACTTTGACAGTTTGCAAACATAATAATATTGAGAATATTAAAAAGGCACGGTGGTACAGATTTATACAAAATAATGCTAAAAGTATAACCCAGATCAAATTTTGCACATTTTGCAAACCTTACCTTGCAGGTATCCCATCTTCTCAGTGAATACGTTCATAGATACATTTCCGGATGCAAAGAAAACAACGTCTTTGTCCTTACTGCCGTACTGCGGCTCCTGAAATGACACGCCACACTCAGTATGGTTATATACTGCAGTGTCACACAGAACCATCAAACGTATCTAGATCTACAAGCTTGAAATATGCTGCGAAGCAACAGACTTTGAGCTCATCGATCTGCTACTTCTGCTACTGTTGAATTTGAATCCTGAAAAGTAACAGTTTCTGTCGAGGTTTCCACCCGACAATATACTACAGTCCCATTCTGTTGGTCTGTTCCAGGCTGACTTCTATTCTAGGTAGATTGAGGAACAAATTTACGGGACTCCACTGTATGTATTTGAAAGTAGCTTCCACCTAGGCCTGAAACATGACTGTCATAATCATGACAGTCATGACGCAACTGAAGCCAGTTTTGCGCGATCGCTACATTTACAGTACACTGAAAACTTGTACATAAACATTCAGATTTCAAATATAAAGTACTGAACGTATTAGGAATTTGCTGGGACAGCGATTAGCATTGCTGCATTCCGCGTTGTTTAATAAAAAACATTTTTATCCGAGCGCTTCGGTTACTTTTCTCAAACGGGGTGCGTTAAGGAAAATTACAGTTGCACACCGGGAGCGCACTCGCCTATTAGTCAGTATTGGCAGTGCGGTCAGCGTGCCTATATCGAACACACCCAGTGTTTCAGACTGCCACACTCTTCCCGACCGATAGGGGCGCGTAGTTGAAAGCCAATGGCAAAAGAACAGCTCGGATAAAAATGCTTTTTATTAAACAACGCGGGATGCAGCAATGCTAATCACTGTACCAGCAAATGTCTAACACCCGTGGCCCACGTGGTGAGTACTTCATATTTGAAATCTGAATGTTTATGTACACGTTTACAATGTAAATGTAGCGATCGCGGAAAACAGGCGGAAGTTAAGCCGCATCAAGTACGAGCATCATGTGAACCATAGCTACCACTGACCATGAGTCCAGGCAGGGACATGTCTGCTTTGGAGACAAAGGTGAACTGGGTTTTGTCTTTGCTTGGTATCTTCATGGATCTGCTCAGCTTGGCCTGCAGGGAATGAACCACCTTGCCTGTGTGTGTCTTGAAGGTGGATGGCAAACTCCTGCACACAAATGTCACACAGCAAAGCAAAATGCATAAAGTAAGTAACCATGTCTTATATGATCTATGTCAGTGGTACTGACAATGTGGTCGAAGTTGGTCATTGAGGGGGTTCCTAACAAAAAAAAGTCTTAAATATTCATTGAAATCTGTTTAACAACTTTAACATTATTGTATACATTACTTCAGCTATTCTTGAATGAATTTGGACAATTTGGAATACAAATTGTCTCTTGGCAAAAAATGTTTTCAGATGGGGGTCGGACTCGGCAGCCAAATGCATATGTCTGGAGGTCTTTAAGAAAACTATACCTGTCAGGGATCTGGAAGGTGAAAGGAAACACATGGCGGCCTGGTCCAATCTCCTGGGGATCTGTAAACAAAGTCACATGGTTATGGCCTGATCACCGACTCTAAACAAAGTCACATGGTTATTGTGAATGTATTTCTCAATAAAAAACAATCTGTATTTTCTGTTATTTCTTTTGCATGCATGCATAAACAAAATATTTGCACCGGGTATCACGATCGCCACTGTGACAGATACATACGGACATGGTGCACAAGGTTGGTATGCATTTGGCCACAGACCCCCGTAACTCTGAGTGTACACAAATTGTCCATTCATTTGGTTCAGTTTGTGGAAGATAGCGCCCTCAAAGTTATGGGTCAGTGGTCCCACGCATACCAAAATGGGGGTCCTAGGCTTTAGATGAAACAAAAAGTTTGAGAATCTCTCTCTCACACACACACACACACACACACACACACACACACACACACACACACACACACACACCTCTCTGGGCTTTCAATGAAAAACATGTTTTTTTTTCTTATTACCTGCCAGAATGGAGTGTTTCACGTTGTAATACTTCTCTTTATCGTGATAAACCACGGTGTTGTTCTGTCCATGATGCTCAGACCAACACACTGATGCTTTGCCCTTGGCGGTGAAGGTCAGCGACTGGACCTTGGTTTGACCCGACGTCACCACGATGATTCTGCCTGTCATCACCACAGTTTTTAGAGTTAAATATAACTTTGAGGAACAAAACAACATTTCTTAACTGAAATAAAACATAGCTTAAGGAAACTAACTGTACATATAGTTTTGGGTGGATATGCAATTTTATCTTCCGAATCTTAAAATAGATTTAGAAATAGAATAGCAAAAATCTACAAGCTCACAATTTGCTTCCCCTGACCATTTTTTCACCCCTGATATGACCAATACAAATAAAATACACTATAGCAGACCCCAATGACAATAAAAACAAATGCAAAACTACAACAATCTTGCCTGTTATTGAATCTCCGTTGGTGAAGATGTTTCGATCATTGAGAGCATCATATTCGATGGTGAATTTATTGATGGTCATGTCTGCTTTAACTCCGATCAGTGCTTTTAAAAAAGACTGCTTTCAGTTTAACTGCAGCTATAGCTGTGAAGGAATGAGCAAAGACAGGAACAAAAAAAGAAACAAACTGGTTTCACCAGCTTTGTAAACCACACCAGTCTGTTCAGTATGCAAATTTTGATCAAAGTCAAAGTACAGATGCACCTGGCTCGCTGATAACAAACTATCTTTACACCTGGGAAAAACTGAATCCATTCTCTTTGGATCTAATAGTAATCTCAGCAAGGCAAATGGCTTCTTGGTTAGAGTGGGTGACAATGTTATCACACGTAAAGATTAAATGACCTACCTAGGTTCCATCCTGGAGGCTAATCTTTCCGGTGATAAAATGGCCACCAACGTAATCAAAAAAGTCAACCAAAGAACAAGATTCCTTTACAGGATCTCCTCAATGGTAAAAAAAAAACACCTTGAAGACCTTAACAGGAGCCCTCGTACAAGGCTTCTTTGACTATGCATGCACCTCCTGGTACCACAGCACCTCAAAGGCCCTTAAAACTAGGCTCCAGACTTCCCAAAACAAACTGGTCAGGCTCCTACTTGGCCTCACCCCCCGAACCCACCTCAACCCTGCCCACTTTGACAGACTGGAATGGCTTAGGGTCGACGACAGAGTACAGAATCTTGCAATGGGTCTGGTCTGGTCCACAAGATTCGATACTCCACCAAGATACCCATGTACCCGTCTAGATACTTCCTTAATGTTAACGAAGTCCACACCCACAACACCAGAGGGAGTGCAACGAACCATGTACAACCCAGATTCGGCACAAACAAGGGACTAAATTATTTTCGCTCCTATGCCACCAAAATGTGGAACGCCCTACCAACAGTCATTAAGACATGCAAATCCCTTGACTCCTTCAAAACCGCTCTCAAAGGGCACCTACGGACGGCTGCAATTCGAAACTGGCCCCCGTAAATTCTGAATCCCCCACCCACCCCCTTTTCCCCTCACTGTATATGTTTATTTTCCCTTTTTACCTCCTCTATGATGATTTCCTGTTTTGACTATAATATAGTCAAAACAGGTGTATCGTCGTTAATCAGCAGGAGGAGCTCCCACTGAAACGCAAACCGCAGTGAAGTAGCCTACAGGTAAAGATGAACAAATTGTTGTTTCATCCATTAGTCTTCATGAATCATCATTTGAGACAATTACTTATACTCTTATATCTATCTTATACTAGAGCATTCAGTGATTTGGGTGATTTGGAAAACCACCCGGTCCGTCCCGGTAACAAAATGTGCACATGCACGGCATTGCACGCTCTACAGTGGGGGGGAAGTGCAACAGGCCAACAGCATGTGCACCAAGGCCCGCCCCCACTCGATCATGATTGGAGGAAGGCCCCTCTCATCCTGATTGGATGAAGGCTTTGCCACCCGCCACCAAAACTGAAACTAGTATAGTAGGGAGAATTATCCAGAAAAAAAGAAAAAATAAGTGATATTTGAATTAAGTCAAATCACTGAATATACCTTTAATGTGATCATAAACACATTACAACTGCAGCAGCAGTTGCCTTTGCCTACATGTTGATTATGCCACTGTTTTACTGTTTTGTTTTACTAGTAACTATAGCACTATAATCTCCATAATCACTGAGGTGCAAACTTATTATATTTCACATCATTAACTTGTAAATGAGATTTTTACTTTGCCATTTGCACACAGTAATGTTAATTTGAATGTCAAGTGAAGTCATTGAATGAAACTGTCTGTCTGTCCTTATTTTTAGTGATATAGTGTGTATTGTATTGTGTACTGTACTGTTGTTTGTATATCAAAAGGTAGAAAAGTCAGGAATTGCTTAAAATAGTATATCTTGCACAATAAAGCTGTAGCATCAACTATATACTGCATATAATTATAGTTGTCAGTTTTCCTAATGTTTGATTTGCTCATCCAATTATAATCCAGTTCAATGTAAAACATGTAATCCACAATGGTTACATTTGATCACCATTTATGTAATTTATAAAGTCTGTGGAGTGTCTAACACTAATGTTGCTACAGTAAAGTATAAACTATAGCTTGTGCTATAGCTACATGTAGCTATAGCTACATATATTATATTGTGTATATTCGTATACGGTATATGTCTCTAATTGTTTTGATGAATTGAAAATGGTGGGCCCTATTGTAAACAAGTGTAATGCTTTATGGTGTCGTCCACTCACAGTTGTACTTGAAATGTACTGTAATTCTGCAAACTGTTAATAAATCAATCAATCAATCAATCAATCAATCAATCAATCAACTGGCTGGAAACAAGTTCTTGAGTTTAGCCCAGATACCCTGGGTAAATATAGTAATCATCATCATCATCATCCATGTGATCAGTCTGGCAATGCCAGGCTACGGAATACCAAGCAATGGGGCAGGAAAAAAAATGAATAAATGAATAAATGAGTGAGTGAGTGAGTGAGTGAGTGAATGCATGCCAGACATCGCAGACTGTCACTGTGCCCACTTTTCCCACAATGGGCAATACCCAAGATTAACAGTGGGGGGCAGCAACAATACGTCAACCTGGCGTCTAGTCTGACAGAAAGAAACTCAGAAGAAGAGGATCATACCCGCAATGCAGTGTTTTGTTTGTGTTCTGAACCAAAGATGGTAGATTTGTATTCTTAAATAAACTTATGTGCGAGAGAAACAGTGTCATTTATAATTCTACAGTGTAGAAGTGTCAGTGAGTGACACTTCAGCTCCTCAAAACGTCTTCTGGACATGTCGCTTTATCAGAGGTGGTGATACTGTATGTGAAAACAACGTGGTTGTTGATGTTGACTGTCTGACATCAACAACCGTTAAGCAACTAAAAACGTGTCGTTTAAAAAGTGTATCGTCGTTAATCAGCAGGAGGAGCTCCCACTGAAACACAAACCGCAGTGAAGTAGCCTACAGGTAAAGATGAACAAATTGTTGTGTTTCATCCATTAGTCTTCATGAATCATCATTTGAGACAATTACTTATACTCATATCTATCTTATACTAGATTGTAATTTAATGTGATCATAAACACATTACAACTGCAGCAGCAGTTGCCTTTGCCTACATGTTGATTATGCCACTGTTTTACTGTTTTGTTTTACTAGTAACTATAGCACTATAATCTCCATAATCACTGAGGTGCAAACTTATTATATTTCACATCATTAACTTGTAAATTAGATTTTTACTTTGCCATTTGCACACAGTAATGTTAATTTGAATGTCAAGTGAAGTCATTGAATGAAACTGTCTGTCCTTATTTTTAGTGATATAGTGTGTATTGTATTGTGTACTGTACTTCCAAGTTGTTTGTAGGCCTATATCAAAAGGTAGAAAAGTCAGGAATTGCTTAAAATAGTATATTTTGCACAAGAAAGCTGTAGCATCAACTATATACTGCATATAATTATAGTTGTCAGTTTTCCTAATGTTTGACTTGCTCATCCAATTATAATCCAGTTCAATGTAAAACATGTAATTCACAATGGTTACATTTGATCACCCGTTACGTCATTTATAAAGTCTGTGGAGTGTCACTAACACTAATGTTGCTACAGTAACTATAAACTATAGCTTGTGCTATAGCTACATGTAGCCTATATCATGCCCCAGTGCACTGTTCACCATGAAGAACACAAGTCTGATTTAATAACTCAAACGTTCAGATCACTGAGTCTCAAGTGACCATATACACAGCACCCCAATGGAAACAAGACCATAGGGCTTTTTAATTGTGTTATCCTTTTGGCATCATTGTACAATTGTACCACTGTACTATTTGTAAACTGATATAGTAATCAATCAAAGTGCTTTGCTGATGCAAATTCTTTTCATTTTTCACATGAAAAAGGTTGGTTATTTACTATTGGCTTTTTTCTGTATTGTTTTTTTTGATGCTGGACAACTTTTTATAAAGGTAGTGTAAGTGATATTTGCAGTGTTAAACAAAAAGTTTAAATCAATATATTCCGATAGTAATCATTGCTATAGACTTTTTGTTCAATAACAGGGGTCTCAAAAAGTTCCAATTTTGTCTGCTCATTTCTTTATGTCATCACTTACAATACCACTTGTTCAGTCTGTATCCTGACTGGTATCCCAGTTTCAGTTTCTGAAAATGCATTTTCAGTTTAATTAAAAGCTGGAGAGACATGGAGACTCCTGTTACTGAACAAACACTATAGCAATGAGTGTGCTGTCCTCCCAACAGTGTCTCCATTAATTGACAGCCAGCCAAACTCCCTTTAAACACCACACGGAGTCAGGATGTAGCGTTCTAGCTCCGGTTTTAATTTCCTTGATGTGTGTAAAGTATATATGGTAAACTGCAATTTAAACAAAACAGAAACACAAATATTCCACCAGCAAACAACAGAGACAAAAAGTAACATTTTGAATTATGTAAATGCAAACTATACATATATCCACTTACAGACAATGCTTATGATGGTGAACACAGAAATCTGCAACATGTGCTGTAACAAACTTAAAATCTGACTGCTGTCTAACAGTGTTGTTTCCAAGAGTGACTGAGCTCTGCTCTCTAGCAGTACTTTTCCAAAAATGACTGAGCTGGCCTGTGCCCTAATTACTCCCAATAAAGAACAGGTGCTACTCCTGCAATCAACAACTCACAAGAGGTTGAACACTCAAATTGCCCATCCCCCAGTCCTACTTCTGTTGCCATAGAGACACACGGGGACTACAAATTTCACGCCCCCAAATGAGACAGCGTCCCCACTTCTGGTCCGTTGGCATGGATACTGCAGGCCAGCCCATAGAAGTCCGTTGAAATTCAACTGTAGTTAGCCTACTTTTAAAATAATATGAAATGAACTGAAGACTATATTGATTTGAATAAAAATATGTTTCCAAATGTATGAAGTGTCTTTGTCAACATATATTGTTGTTTTCTCAATAGAGGATGTATTTCACATTTAATTTACCACTTGAATGAGTTACCCATAATGTTAACGGAGCAGAGGGGAGACGGCAGACAGAGAACCTGTCGCTTTTAAGGGACGTCACTGCCTTTACGAGGCTACGAGCGCCGACTTTGAAGAGTGGAATTCTCAATATACATCCCGATCCCGACTGACTTTGTTATTAATGTCTATATTTTGAACATGTCACGGGCTCACTATATATGTTCTACCTACCACGGAGCTCCGACGGTGTGTTTTACCGCTGTCAACTTGTTGTATAATTAACTTTGCTGAATAGTTGCAAGGGAAAATAACCCAGCTAAATGGAGGAGTGACATCCTGACATTTTCAACTACCTAGTGAATTCTCCAGATGAGTATTAATAGTAGTCTTGCAAGATGCTGTTTAGATCATTTTCAACAAATTCATAGCATATGAAACGAAATACAACAAATATATCTGGGTATTGAAAACCTCAAGGGATGCATCCGTGACGTATATACCGTGCGACCACTTTGACTTGAGAATTACAATGCTAGTACTTTTCACAAACTGATGGAGTATATTATAGTACATTGTAGGATGTATATTGAGATGGCAGGTATGTGACATTGAAAAGGACAAATCAAACATATGGGACACTTTATTAGAACACAAAAAAAATCGCTATAGCCTCAGTAATGAACCAGTGAAATTAGGGTATTTCATGATGCCTCTCATAGGGATTGCATTGGCAGCTGCAGTACACTGTTGAAACGGACCAGAAGTGGGGCCGCTGTCTCATTTGGGGGCGTGAAATTTGTAGTCCCCGTGTGTCTCTATAGGCCTATCTCACAGCCCGCTTTCCACGCCCACTTCCGATAAATAGTGGTGTCTTTAACATTAGCATTTACACGTTTTTTTCTCTGGAGAATCTAAGTACATTTTCTAATGTAAAAATGTGACAGACCAATATTATTATGAAGCAAACAAGATGGTAAATCAGCTCGAACAGATAGAACAAACCTTACCTTGAGAAAACAAAAGTTGTAGACTTCTTAAATTACCTCTGTTAACATGTAGCGTCTATGGAGTGACGTCACGCTATCACCACTAACCCCGAAAGGGGGCGTATTACGGGGGGCGGGGAAATTCTGTGAGATAGGCTTATACCACACTAGAAGCACAGGTGGATATGTGGTCCTGAAGAAAGCAAGGATGTTACAGAGACACTGGAGATGGAGTCACTTGGAGGGGGGAGGGAGGGAAGAGGGGTGAAAAAAAAATCCTGGGAACTGCACTTGTCCTATGTATGCATAGAAATGCTGTTATTGTACTGCTTTTTCCAAATTAAATAAATATTATTAAAAAAAAAGAAGCACAGGTGGTGCTAAACACAAAATTAACTGCCTGGGAGGCAGAACAATGAGTACTTTCACAATTTAGAGCTTTTTAACACAGTTTCATTATTTATAATGTGCTGTGAAGCAGTAACTTGCCAAGTTGAAAAGTCCTTCCTTATTGTCTGTTGTTGTTGAAGTTGAGTATAAGAGGTGTTTCTCTTCTCAATGAATCCTAATTAACTCTTTGGTCTTACTTGTTTAATTGCAGACTCTGTGGAGTCCAGACTACTGATGCAGATGAACTCTCCAGATCTATCCAGACCCGTTTCAGTGAAACAGGAGGAACCTGAAGACCAGCCACACCTCAGTACGTTTCACGGTCTCTCTTTGTTTTCTTTTTGCTTTTTTTAGCTAAATGTGTTTAATGTCACATACACTTACAAACAGTTAAAGGTGCTGTAAGTAATATTTTTTGGTCAAAACGAAAATCTTAAAGTTAAAGCTATAGGCAAGGCAAGTATATATTACATTTAAACAACAATTTCACTTCAATGTGCTTTACATAAAACATTAAGCAAAGGAAATACATTATAAAAGGACATTAGCAATAGCATACAGTCAAAAATAAAACTGACAAATAAGAGCGTAAAATTACGTTAGCAGCCCTTTTGTTATTAACGATCTTTCAATGTCTGACTCATACATGAATCATCTGACGATGTGGTAACATAGGGTGATCAAGCTTTTGCTGTGGTATATCCCCTCACTGGAATGACTTACCGACTTGGGGGGTCTTACTTACTTACTGTCCTTAACCTTTGAACCTGAACATTGGATACTAAGGACAGGTATACTCGTCCTATAAATTCATTACGCAGGGTGCTCATGACGACTGGGCTCGTCTTAAGGCGTTTGATATCGCTATAAGAAAGCCCCACTGTGTATTATGTTCTGTTTTATTTTAACTTATTTATTGGGGGGGGGGGGGGGGGGGGGGAATTAAAAAAGAAAGTAAAGGAAAAGACGAGGAGTGGCAAAGCTAACAACACCACCACTGCACCAGCCATGGTAGTGATGTTAGCCTGTCTAATTCAACTTAATTTCATCTCCACCTGTAATCTATCTTATTTTGTTATTGACAACGTATCGAATCCCTGGACCGGCACGTTAAAATTACCACCGCTGAAGTGCCCTTGAGCAAGGCATTGAACCCCTACCATGAAATGTTCTATGAGCAGGGTCTGGCTGTAAACAAGCATCTCGAGCTTAGTCCATTCACCCTGGGTAAACAAAGAACTTTGCTTTGCTTTGCTTTCTCAACGCACCGCGAACAGCGCTGCAAAAACAGGCAGATCTACAAGCTCTCAACGCGCCACGGATGTAGGGATGTCGGGGGTTAACCGGTTAGCCGACCGTTAAGAAATATCCGGGTATGCTTATCAGCTTTCCGGTTAATTTGCATAATAATAAATGCGTATTCTGATCTTAAATCCCTTTTATTTTAGATCGTTTTTAGTAATTGATAGATAATTTTGAGTAAGTTTGGTGGATGGAATTGTCTAAATGTCCTTTTGGCCCAGACCGTGTTCATATTTTGTCATCTTGCCCTTTTACCATCAGTTTTATCATCAGCCTACTGCCTGTTTACTCTGGGTTGTTCTCCTTATCCTATTTATGTCATGTCACCATCCACAGGCCTAATCATCTCAGCCCTATATTATCCTTTATATTATTTTATCATATATATTATGGGTTGCCTGATGCCAAGTTAAGATTCACTGTCTGTCCCCAGTCAAAAGTTAACTCGCATACTGAGAGGCCTATTTTGATTTGAGACATATATTTGACCTTGGAGCCTAGTGAGAAAGTAGATAGGAGTATTTCTCTCTGTCGAAAGAGTTCACAGCTAGCAGGGAAAAAATGTTATCTTCAGGTTGCCATAGCAACGCCAGCCTCAGTGCTTTCCCGGTTTATGCAGGCCCTCAATGACGGAACCAAAGAAGCTGTCACAATACCCGTCTCATCATCCATGTGCTGGTCCAATGAGCGCTTGACAACCAGTACCAGCGTAGCCTAGTGCGGAAATTAACTATCTATTCAGCCAATGAATGTGTATCAACAATTGACGTATTCTACAGTATTAATGCCTGTAAAATGAATTGTTCGAGAGAGACTACCCTGTGCCTTTTGGTGGTACAGGGGAGAGTTATTTGGCTGTATGTGAGTATCATTCTGTCTCTCAGATCTGGAAAATAAATTAACTAAACCATAATGTTCTGACTCGACAATCATTCTTCTGGTGGACTCATCTTTTTAATTGGGTACTTAAGGTATTTTTCTAAAAGAGTATTTCCTGCTCAGATCAAACATTTGGAAGTTGATCTTTCTGCTTAAAATAATCCTGTTAAAGCTAATTGTTAACTTGTTGTGGTGCTGAATATTTATCAGTACTTTTGAGTACTTTCTTAAAAGTATTTTTATAGTTTTAGCTCTGTGCAGCTCAATAATTCAGATATAGTCCTTTTTATCATTGGTGAGTCATTAATTGTCCCTTCTACATTTTATATGCGACTAATTGGCCTTCCCTTATCTGTTATCTTGACAATTTATGTAACAAATTGGTTCTTCGAGCCATCAGTAATAGTACAACATAAACATTACAGAGACTGTAGTTGTCACTGTACAATACTTTAAAACAGTTGTCATGTTGCACACATGCCTAAAATTGCTGTTATTTGCGCCGGCCAGCTTGTCACACTCCAGGCTGCATGAACAGCAGCGCTATGGCGCTGTTTTCTGCCCCCGCAATGTCGTTGTCCCAAAGTTCTCTGTTGTACTTCAAATGGCTAGTTGGCTACAACGGTAGCTTTGCGGTAGTCAAAACTTAAGCGAGTGACAGCGAGACGAGATTAACACAACATGTCGACCGTGTCAATGCAGAGACCTACATTATTAAATCCATTAATGGCCTGGAGGGAGAACGTTTACAGCCGCCGCCGCTTCCTCCTCCTCCTCCTCCCGGCTATTAAGTTAGCCATGTGCTATCGATGTTTGAGGGTTTTCTCGTCAGCGAAAAGTCAACAAACAGAACACGGTGACATGCATGCTGATCTTCCTTAATAATAAAAAAAGGCTTAGCCCATGCGTCCAGTGGCTTTATAGATATAGGCTGCGACAGATGCGACGCGTTGTTTATTGATGATTAAGCCTACAACAATTTATTTATATTGTTAAATGTTGCTTTTTTGTTTGTCTTTTTAAAAGGAGCATAAATAAATGTATACCATTTCGTCTACCAACTTTAATTATGTAGCCTATACATGCATATTACATTTGGGGTAGCCAAAAAAAAAAATCAACCAATTATCCGTTAATGACCCGGTTAATCCTGTCGGCTAACCGGATGGGAAATTATCCGTTACCGACATCCCTACACGGATGCGTTGTGTTGAGAGCTTGTAGATCAGCCTTTTTTTCAACCCGCTGTGAGCTGTTCTCATATTGCTTTAATAGCACAAATATATCGTCCATCGGCGATTTTGGGGCAGACAATGGGCTGGGTGAAATATTTCACTATATTTATATATATGTAAAATGGTGTTGTTTGTAGTTTTTGTACGTTGTGATCATACTGTACTTGTCCTTGCAAAAGAGAGCGTGTTCTCAATGGACTTCCCTGATGAAATAAGGTCAATATAAAATATATATTTTTTAGGAATCCAGTATTCACCATTATCTTATTTTTCTGCTCCTAGACATCCGGCACATGGTTGTGTGTAAAGAGGAGATTTCTCCTGAACAGGAGGAACCAGAGCCTCTACAGATTAAAGAGGAACAGGAAGAGATATTTCAAAGACCAGAGGAGGCTGATGGGTCATGGTTGACATTACTAGCAGTGAAACGTGAAGATGATCATGAGGATAATACTGAAGAAGACATCACTTCACACTGCTCTAAAGTTGAAGTTGAACTTGAGTCTGACACTGAAGTCACTGAGGACAGTGATGATTGGGGGGAGTCCACTGAAGGCGGTGATGATGACCGGTGCGACAGGAGTTTCAGTGAGTCAGGTCCCCTGAAGACACACCAGCGTGTCGACACTAGAGATAAACCTTTCCACTGTAAACATTGTGACAAGAGTTTCAGTATCTCATTTCTCTTGAAGAGACACCAGGGTGTCCACACTGGAGAAAAACCTTTCCACTGTGAACATTGTGACAAGTGTTTCAGGTTGTCAACTCACCTGAAGGAACACCGGCGTATCCACACTGGAGAAAAGCTTTTCCACTGTGAACACTGTGACAAGAGTTTCAGTCAGTCAGGTAACCTGAAGACACACCAGCATGTCCACACTGGAGAAAAACCTTTCCACTGTGAACATTGTGACAAGAGTTTCAGTCGCTCAGGTCACCTAAAGGAACACCAGCATGTCCACACTGGAGAAAAGCTTTTCCACTGTGAACACTGTGACAAGAGTTTCAGTCGGTCAGGTCACCTAAAGGAACACCGGCGTGTCCACACTGGAGAAAAGCCTTTCCACTGTGAACACTGTGACGAGAGTTTCGGTCGATCCAATGAGCTGAAGACACACCACCAACGTGTCCACACTGGAGAAAAGCCTTTCCACTGTGAACACTGTGACAAGAGCTTTGGTCGATCAAATGAGCTGAAGACACACGAGCGTGTCCACACTGGAGAAAGACCTTTCCACTGTAAAAACTGTGACAAGAGTTTCAGTCAATCAAGTAACCTGAAGACACACCAGCGTATCCACACTGGGGAAAAACAGTACTGATGTCCCCCAGTGTAGCAAGGGTTTCAGGTTGGCAAGTCACAATACTGGAGAAAAACCTTTCCACAGTGTACATTGTGACGTCAGCCCTCAATAGACACCATGGGGTGTCCACATTAGAGTAAAACCTTACTGATGTAACCAATGTAACAATAGACTAGTTCACTAGGTTCTAAGAAGCACCAGAATGTTCACACTACACTGGAGGAAAAAAGGATAAACATTGTGACATGAGCTTCAGTCAGTTACTTATTTTGAAAAGACATCAGAGTATTGGGTAAAAACTTTACAATTTAAATAATTAAACGTCTGTTTGTACTTGTAGGTATGTAGGTGGTTAGACAGGAAAAAAAGTACTTGTGTAAATATTGCTCCTGTCAACATAGGACTCGTCCTTTGGAGATATTCCCCAGGTCTTCTTTCTCATTCATTAAAATCCTGAATTAACACTTTTGCCGCCATTGATGTATATCTACACCAATTAAGATAAGATCTTTATGTGTCACTGTATGAAACATACAATGACATTTCGTTTAGTGCATCCATAACACACAGCAGTATCAACAGAGGGAAAAAAGGACAAGAAAAGAAAGAAACACTGATGGGGCAACTGCATGGCATAAACTGTTAGTCCGTCATAGTCCAGTCTAGACAAGTCATCTCAATCCATTAATAAATGCACTATGATGCACCATTAAAAGTAAGTAAGTAAAATACACAAATGAAAAGAAAAATAGATAAAATAGTGGGGACCACACAAATCATATGATTAAATAGAGAACAGAGTTCAAAGTTCATGCGCACGTTCATCAATCAATAGGGGGGACCACGGGGGATTATAATATATACTATTGCACTTGCCCATGGCCTATATTGCACTTGCCATGCAAGTGTGTGTACGTGTAAGTGTGTGTGTGTGCGAACTGAGCAGTGTTTTCACAGCCATGGACAGCCTGTTGGTCCTGGCCTTAATGACCTTCAGCCTTCCGGATGGAAGTGTCTCGAACAGGTGGTGTTCGGGGCGTGAGGGGTCCTTGGAGATCTTTGAGGCCCGCTTGTGGAGACGGCTTGAGTAGATGTCACTCAGGTGTGGTAGTGGAGAGCCGTGTGGGGGTCCCTCTACTGTACCCTCTACTGTACTGTACTGTACTGGCACACCCAAAATCACTACTGTAGGGTGGTGTAGCAAAAGATCTGCCATGTAATTTACTGCATGT
This sequence comes from Electrona antarctica, assembly GCF_951216825.1. NCBI lineage: Eukaryota > Metazoa > Chordata > Actinopteri > Myctophiformes > Myctophidae > Electrona > Electrona antarctica. The sequence continues at coordinate 16,703,900 of NC_136793.1, read as the reverse complement.
TTAGATACAAATGTATACCATTCTATATTATATTGATAAGCTGGAATGGCTTAGGGTTGATGACAGTAGGCTACAGCAACTTGCAATGGGCCTGGTCTACAAGATGCACTACACCACTAAGATACCCATATGGCATGTACCTGTCAAAATACTTCCTCAATGTCAACGAAGTCCACGATCACAACACCAGAAGGAGTTCAACAAACCACGTTCAACCCAGATTCGGCTCAAACAAGGGGTTAAATTAATTTCGCTCATGTCACTAAAATGTGGAACGCCCTACTAACAGCCGTTAAGAAATGCGAATCCCTAGCTTCCTTCAAAACCGCTCTCAAAGAGCACTTACGTGCGGCTGTGATTTGAAACCCCCCCTCTATTCTGTAGGCTACTGTTCACGTTTATTCTAACTGTGTATTTGATGATCTTTATTAATTTCTTTCATAGTGTATGTGTATATTTGTATGTCTAAATGTTTTGATTAATTGAAAATGGAGGACCCTGATGTAAACAAGTTTTAGTGCTTTCCTCTGGTTTTATCCCCTTAGCAGTTTTTGTATTGATCTGTACCTTCCTTGGACTGTACCCATTTTGCAGTTAATAAAACTTTCAATCAATCAATCCCATTATAAATAAACACAAAACACTCATGTCACCACCAAGGCCTGTACTTTTGAAAAATAGTAAATGTGTTGTATTACTCAATGTGGAAGCAATAGTTATATTACTAGTTATCGGAAAAAGGTAATACGTTCATGTTTTTCTTCTTTTTGAAGTTGGAGGACATGTTACCGTCTTCCCCGTCATGATCAGCAGACCTCAGCTCAGAGCTCCGCTTCTCTAGCAGAGTTATTTCTTTTTTCAGCTGTTTGATGAAGCCTTGAGCCTGTTTCTCTATTGTTTTCTGTTTCTCTTCAATTGCAGCAATGAGCTCAGCCTGGCTCCTCTCACTACAGATCACCAGAGATGTATTGAGAGCGGTGACGATCTGTACACTGTCTGCCATCGCTGTGAATGCTTCCTTCTTGCTGAGCTCTACTGAGTGTTTGAACTCCTGAATCCTCACTTGTCTGTCCTGGATCATTTGCTGAACTTCAGCCTCAGTCTTTGCTTCATATTCGTTTTTCCACTTGTGACTCCTGAACTGATGAACCATCTCAGAAATACAAGTATTGACGGATGATTTTGGTCTCCTATGGAAGGTTTCTTTACATAGTGGGCAGTGGCACACTTCATTAGTATCCCAGTAGTGTGTGATGCAGGTTTTGGTCTCCTATCGAAGGTTTCTTTACATAGTGGGCAGTGGCACACTTCATTAGTATCCCAGTAGTGTGTGATGCAGGTTTTGGTCTCCTATCGAAGGTTTCTTTACATAGTGGGCAGTGGCACACTTCATTAGTATCCCAGTAGTGTGTGGTGCAGGTTTTGCAGTAGTTGTGTCCACATGGAATGGTGAATGGATCGGTAAACACATCCACGCATATACAGTTGGGTGCCACCGATATTGTCCCTTATTATTTGACCCATTTAGGCCTGACCTCAACATTTTAAAAAATCCTTCTAAATCCTTCAGTTTTCTGAAATAAATATTTTCACGATTTTTTTTTTATAGCAGACCTACAAGCTCGTAGCGCGCCACGCGCTATGAGCTTGTAGATCTGCTATTTTTCAATAGCTAAATTATAATGTTTAAAACACCAAAAGGGGTTCCCGCCCAAAATGGGTTAACTGTCCTTTGCGCAGATCACGCAAACCTCAGCAAAAAGAAAAGGACAATATCGATGGCCTCCAACTGTAGAACACAGAAAGTGCTCTTCGGACAGGAGACTACTGACGGACACCATTTCTACACAGTGAGAGTATTAAGTCAAAGTAATTAAACACAGGAAATATTGTAAAGACTACTTAAAACTACATTTTTTTTTGCTGTATCAGCAGTGCTGCTGGTATGTCCTCAACCAGTATTGGCTGTATTTACGATCCAGGAATGTTTAGAATTAAAGCAGAATCTATAATCAGCATGTAGGCCTATAGGCCGTCTTAGGTGACGCTCATGTCACCATAACTCGGCCATAACCAAATAGGGAGAAACCAACTTTGTGTGTCCAGGCAGTCAGCTCCATGGACACACAAAGGGGGCTTATATGTCCATATACTGATGACATCAGGGATCACCATATATGGGCATAAACTGTACAATGTCTGACAGATGCAAACATCTCCATATATGGGCATAAAAGGGACAAGGACTGACTGATACAGAGATCTCCATATAATGGAAATATCAGTCAAGCATTCCCTATTTCCCTATGTGTTCCTGACTTGCATCATTCCCGAGTTGGCTGGCCTAGTTTTGGTCGGTCATTCATTCATTCATTCATTCATTCATGCATGCATTCATTCATAATCTCTCTAGCATTACAGGTGGGGTAGCCTCGGAGACCACAGGTGTTTTGACATATGGCTTGTTAGTTGTTTCTTTGCCCACCTCAGTTGTTCAAAAGGTACGTGGTTCAAGACAACGTAGCTCAAACAAGCCAACAGAGTCTGGATCCTGTGCAATGTCGAGAGAGATCTATTAGAAAATGATTATAATTAAATATACACAGTAGCCTATGTGTTCTGAAAAACTTTTACGATCTTTCAATTCAAGCAAGCCATTTAGCATTAATATAACCAGAGGTAGCCTACTCTAGTAATAACAACCATAAAAGTAACTTTACGCCCCTAAACCCTTCAATGATTTCTTTATCACAGCCTAATCTGCTTGGCTCTAGGAGGGTGTACATTTATATTCATTGGAATAAAATCCCCACCAACAAATATAATAACTTCAATAATACTACATTGTCTTATGCACAACCCTATACAAAAAAAAATTATTCAACGCATGTTGAATTTAATTAGGCCAACAACAATAAATGGTTTCAAACTAATTCAAGGATGTAGAACTAGATATAAACTCAAATGCTTAAAATACGATTAAAATGAGAGAGAGACAACAAAATAGAACAATTACCGGTAAGTCAATGCTCTGAAATTAAAGTCAAACTTAACAGGAACTCTGGTAGAATTCACTGGTAGATATACAGTATTTAATTTATTGTTTTGAACCATTTTTACAATGTTGAAATTATTCAAGCTGCATTTGTATAAACCACTTTAACCCAAGTGAAAAACACATTTTGGAAGAGAGAAAAAGTAAAAGAAAAGCAGAAGCCCATGTGTTGCGAGATTACAAAGCCACTATTTTCAAAATAAAAATGTGATCATTGTTTTTGTTCAATTGGTTCAGTGTTTCAGCTTGTCGATCTGCTATTTTCACTAGTTTGGGTCCCGGGCTAATTTCTCTTGTGGGTCACAGGCTAAAAAGCCTGGAAACCGCTGGTCTATATCCTCGCTGTCATCGGGCAGAAACCTCCTATCTCCATGTATCAACTGTTTACTGTATGTTTTCTCATAAAGTGATGCCCTGCTTCATCATGAGTAGTGAAATAGCAGATATGCAAGCTCAGAACGTGTCGCGATGTTGACAGACATGTTGTGAGATGGTCTGCTATTTTCGGGTTTTCACTACTTTAATTCTAATATTATTATTTTGATTCTTAAACAATAAAAACAAAGCAAGGCATGGTTTTGGACCATGGCGATATGCAACAGTATGGCGTTGCTGGCAGAAACTTTTTGTAAATACAATGAACGCCCCTATACTTGATCATAACTACCGCGTCACAAAATAGTATCAAAAGTAGCAGATACATATCTGGATGTGCTACTTTCGCTATTTTTACTTGAAGTATTGTGGTCGGCAGGACCAAAGGTGGTATGTATGTACAGTATGTATGTATGTATGTGTGTGTGTGTGTGTGTGTGTGTGTGTGTGTGTGTGTGTGTGTGTGTGTGTATGTGTGTATGTATGTATGTAATGTATGTATCTATGTCGGTAAGAATGGTGGTCCCTTATTGGCTGTTGATGGTGACGTAACTAAGGTACGCTTCAAGGTTGGTATAAGGTCAATAACGGGTCTAAAGGATTTAGAACAGCAGTTGTAATATAGACATTAGTTAGTAGCAGTACTTGCGTGCTCTGCGTGCGCACAAGTAGGCCATGTATGGCCTACTAGCTGTATCATGGACAGGCCACAGGAGGAGACGATAATGCTGTAATATGGACCAGTCTGAAAATAGAATGGCAGCTTTAAACAGTACAGTGAATCTCTAGACAAGGGCAGTTTGCTCTGTCAGTTTTTTTGTTTATTTCTTGTCTTCACACACTGACTACACACAATAATAATAATAATAACTGTTAAATACTGGAATGAAAGTGTTTACTGTACAACCAAAATGAAATCAAACAAAACAAAAAAGTAAAAAAAAAAAGAAAAGAAAAGAAAAGAAAGAAAATGCATGCCTTCAAAGACAGCAAATCCTCTCTCAAATAACAAATAAACAACGTAACCAGGATGGCAATAAATATGTACACACCTCTTTTAAACATCTCTGTACTTAAGGCATACTCTAATTGCAAAAAATAATTACTTATAAGTGTGTGTGTGTGTGTGTGTGTGTGTGTGTGTGTGTGAGAGAGAGAGAATGAAAGACAGAGAGAGAGGGGGTTCGTTAAGTATAATAGTGCAACGTGTTAGAATTCTTTCTGACTTACAATTTCTTAGTAGAAAACCAAAGGAAAACAACGCTTCAAATCTTATGACGGCATTGGATTGTGTGTGTGTGCGTGTGCGTGCGTGTGAGATGAGAGAAATGTATAAGTGTAAGAGAGACAGATCTATAGAGAAAGTGAGACAGGAACGACAGAAAAAGAGAGAGAAGGCGAGCAGAGGAGAGCTGGTTCGTACTAAGCCGTTGTGTGTGTGTGTGTGTGTGTGTGTGTGTGTGTGTGTGTGTGTGTTCTCACATGTTGTCTTTGTGTGATGTTGTGCATGAGGTCCTGTAGAGGAGAGAGAGCGTGTGTGTCATAATGTGAGGTGCATGAGTTCCAGTGGAACTCTTACTATAACCTTAGCTGTCATGTAACCTATACAGTTAGTATTCAGACATGCTCCGTTTTGGCTCACAAGACCACAGTTTCGTTTTGGAAATACTGTACCTCCACTCCCCTACAATCATACCAAACATAAATAGTAATAATAAATAATAATAATACAACTTAAGACAAGCAGAATTAAGACTAGCACAACATCCAAATCAGCAGCAGTTATGATCATATTTCTAAAAGGGGGCCTATTATGCTCATTCATTTGCAGTGAAGATTATTAATACTTTACTTTGGATCTCCCCGCTAGAATAGCTTAATTTGCCTGATTAATAGCGTTGTCATTCGTTTATTCATCATGGAACTTTGGCTGAACAATAAAGACAAGTATAATGGGTCCCCTTTCATCTTTAGGGGCATCAACAGTGGCGTGCACAGATAGACACTAGGGGGTGCTAGAGCACCCCCTGCCCTTTTGGCAATGTGCCCTTTTGGAAAAAAAAGAAAAAAAAACTTTTTTTTTCTTCTTCTTTTTTGATTTTTCAAAAATAGCAGACCTACAAGTTCATAGCGCGCCACTCGGTGGCGCGCTATGAGCTTGTAGATCTGCTATTTTTCAATAGCTAAAGCATAACATAATGCTAACACCAAAAGGGGTTCCCGCCCAAAATGGATTAAGGCAACCGGCCGGTTCCACGCGCTGCACAAGGTGCCCTTTTTTAACTTGAGCACCTGCCCCTCTAAATGTCTGTGCACGCCACTGGGCATCAAAGTCACTTTTGAGCATCAACTGACATTTTGTTGTGTATATGCGGGCTGTCCGACATGTTCTGTTCCACTAGTGGTTCTCAACCTGGCGTCCGGGTATACCCACAGGGGTCCAGCAATATGAGTTAATAGCATCACCTAAAAGTTGCACTTTCCGAATTCCTCCTCTACCCCGGATTTGAACCCGGCTTCCTGTGCAAGTGCAGAATGTTTTACCATTGAGCTAATAGAGCCTGCCTGCTTGCTCAGGGGATGAATTGAATCTTGACCATCAGATCCCGTGTCTAGGTGAGACATGACCTTTGACGTTATCTAAATGTCTCAATAGAAGAGCAGGGAGACACAATACAACCATCCCAATTGTATAAGTTACATACTCTACCATACAGATGGACAACATAACATTGTATTCATTAAAAGGAGTCACATAGTGCGGCTTTAACCACATGTGCATTGTGCATTGACTATTTGATAAATAACTAATCTAAAAGTGAACTTGTTTCTACAAGTTAACTTGTAGTTATTCAATTTTCAAACAATCTAGGGGAAAAAAGTGTGGGGTTCCCCATGGCACACAATATTTTTAGATAGAGGGTGGTGGTCCATGCAATATCAATTTGGAAAGTTTGAGAACCACTGTGTTACACCACATCATCCAGGAGTAGGGCAATGGTGGATGAGACCCCCACCCACCCAGACCCCCCCAACCCCCCTACAACCAACACCTCCTCCCCCATCCATGGGCCTTAAACACAAGTGCACTTCCTGCCATAGGAGGAAACCACATTACTCTAAACATCCCTCAATGTTTTTTTCATAATTATACCATAATTAGGGATGGGACGATAATCGCTAATTATCGTTCATCGTGATAAAATACCACTCACAATCATATCGCAGAGATTTAAATGTATCTGGAAATTGTCCTCCGTCGCACACTAGGATGAATTAGCTTTTGTTGAGCTGCAAATTCAGTACCACTTAAACCCTCTGTACTTGATAAAAACAGATCTGTAAAGAGCACATTTGGTACGCTGATATTTCACTCTACACAAATCGATTAGCCAAAACAATCTACAAGCTCACAAGCTTCTAAATAGATTCTTTTTGCCAAACGTTCTGCCCAGAATAGTGATGCTGGGGATTCAAGTGGTTAACAAAAGGGGCATTTTAAGTTTTAAGCATATTTTGTTTATCGCGATAATCGTTAATCGTCCCATCCCTAACCATAATATTAATACACTTTCTAGATTGACATGGAACTTTCCGTGAGTTTTGTTGATTAGAAAGTAGTTAGTGTAAGTGATATCCTTTGGTTAAAACTAAAGGTTTTTATTTAAAAGGTCAAAGCACTATATTCTGAGAGTAATCATTGCTATATTGTGTTGTGTTCCGTTTTGTAAAGAGCTGGAGAGACATGGCGACTCCTGTTACTGAACAAACCGTCCATCTATAGCAACACATACTATCAGAAGAATATATTATTATTATTAAACACTTAAATCAACCACAGAAAATGTCCCTACCTTTAAAGGTAGTTAGTGTAAGTGATATTTTTTGGTCTTTTCTTGTGTGAAAAGTGTAAAGCTCTATGCGAGCATTATTGTTGCTATAGAGTGTTTGTTTAATAGGGGGTCTGTCCCCTGTCTCTTCTGCTTTTTAATAAACAGTCAATCAGGCATTTAAATGCTTAACCCATTCTGGGTTAAGCATTATGTTACGCTTTAGCAGGCTGTTGAAAAATAGCAGATCTACAAGCTCATAGTGCGCCACCGAGTGGCGCGCTACGAGCTTGTAGGTCTGCTATTTTTGAAAAATCCTGAAAATGTGGCACAAATGTGGAATATATATTCTTTCAGAGCGAACGTTTTTAACTCAAATCTTTGCTTCTGGGGAGGTCCCTGGAACAACATATTTTCAGATGGGGGTCGGCAGCCAAATACATATATTTCTGGGGGTCCTTGAAATGAAAGTGTTTGAGAACGACTGACATAGAAACATAGGTTTTTCAGAAAACTGTTAGGATTTAGAAGACATTTTTTAAGAATCGTCCTCAGGTCTAAATGGGTTAAATGTTGTACCGTTCCACTTTTGTTTGCTAATTTCTTTGAGTGATCACTTTCACCAATTTCACTTGAATCCGTACATTTTCTGTTTACTCAAGAGCCGTAGAGAAGGGGAGAGCGCTGTTACTGAACAAACACTCTATAGCAATGATTACTGAATATAGAGATCATATAACACTTACTTTAACCAAAGAAATAATCACTTACCACACCTTTAATCTTCCTTGCCATCATTATTTATTATCGCCATCAAAGTAGTATGTAAGTAAATGCGTTAATTTGTTGTAATAATAATAATAATAATAATAATAATATTCTAACAATGCTTCTTTGTCGCTGCTGTTGGATAACAGCAGATGAGGATTGGAGGGAGGAGGGGTTAAATTGTGTGTTGAGGGGCTGGGGGCGGGGTTACTGTATTTGACAGGTAGTGGAGGCGGTAGCCTGGCAACACATGCAGGTAGGGTTGACGGACTTGGGCGGGATGAGGTCGAGGTCTTCATCGTCGGGGATCTCATCCAATCGGTAGCCGTCCTTCAACAGCTGGATGTTCAGGTCCTGGTTGATTTGCTGCAGAGACGGACGGAGGGACAGATGGACAAGTTAAAGGGCTATTTCCCTTTTCTTTTTTAAGCATTTCTAGGGTCATTTTAACCCATTTAGGCCTGACGTCAAAATTAAAAAAAAAAGATCTACAAGCTCGTAGCGCGGCACTTGATAGCTAAAGTATAACAGAATGCTTAAAACACCAAAAGGGGTTCCTGCCCAGATTGGTTTAATGTCTACTCTGGCTTTTGTGTGCACCCCAGACAGTTTGTTGTTTTTAAATTCTGTGATTTAATGTTAAGATATTTGATGTTCATTTTAACCTACCGCTCCTTATGTGTGCCTGAAGACACACGTCTCTGCTTCTGTCCTCCTAATGTGTGAGGGGGCCATATTGTTTTAAATGTATGGAATTAATTTTTAAAGATGTTTGCAAATGTCATCCTATAACCCCTTCAAGCACCCATGGACCCTACATTGAGAACCAGTGTGCTAGGCAACTGAGAAACCAATCATAACATAATTAGCTAATTAAACAGTGGTAACCCACATGAATACATAATTAATTAAAGCAGCATAATGAGATAATGGTAATTTAGTTATTAGTCAGTGTTTCGATAGTCAAATTTAGATTCCAGCACTGATGTGATTATGCATAATAATATGTCTGGGTGATAATTGAATTATATTCAAACAGACTCAACACTGTAATGTATATTGTCGCGGGCAAGGCGGCAACGCGCTATTTGGTTTGGTTTTGGTTAACCTCGCGTCACCAGACTTTCCACCTCGGAGGAAAGCCTGGTCTGTGTTCCTAAATCGCCTGTGTGATCCGGTCTAGGTGTGGTTTAGACTGGATGATAAAAATAAATAAAAAATAAAAACCCCTGCATCGCTTTGTTTTGGTGACCCCTGTTTGTTTTTAGTCTCGCCAGTCGCTACGAGTTGGAATAAAAGATGGATATATCAAACAAACTATTCCAAGAAGTACTTAGGCCCTAAAATTATGATGCCCTTGATCGCTGGGAATTAGCTTTCAGTAATTCTGATTCCGGTTTGTGGTTTCCGGCCTGATGACTACAACATGATGTAACTTATCATCCGCTCCCGCTCCCATCATAAACCCAAAAATGGTAGGTTTTGGGTTTTGTTAAAAAAGTTAAATCTCTATATTCCGATAGAAATCATTGCTATATAGAGCATGGCTCTTCAACAGTGCGTTCGGGGCCCCTAGGGTTCCTCAGAGTTACTACAGGGGGGGTCTCCAAATCTTTGGGTGATTGGAACTTTCTTTTGTTTTACATTAACCATAGAATCAGAATCAGTACGTTCTGTGGGGAATATTAGCCAGAAAATAGCCGATCTACAAGCACACAACGCCCTGCCGCTGCGAGGCATTGTGAGCTTGTAGATCACCTATTTTTGGCGAGAGGTTTGGAGAAGTAAGGTAAGTAAAGTAAGTAAGTAAAAAGTAAGGTTTCTGAACTGTCCCCAGTCCACCAATGAGTCACAGAGTGAGTAGACATTACACAAAATGGTAGCATCTTATTATTTTAGAGAAGGATGAGGCTGGCAGCACACTGCGTCAGGCACCCGGAACTAGTGGCAAGCAAACTGACATTATGGGAGCCAACCCAGGGAAAATCCAGGAAAGGCAAGAGGCACACCACCTACGTAGATGTACTGCAGCGCGACAACTTAGCTAACAACACTGTAGAGCTCAAAACCCTGAGAGTGTGGAGGGCAGAGATCCAGTAGTCCCGAGTTGGTGTTGGCTAGACCGCACTCTTGCATCGCATCGGCAGCATCTTATAATGAGCATTAGGGAGGACCTGTTTCATGTGGAAGATGAGGTCAAAAATGGACGTGACGTGCTCCTTCAAGTGCCGTTTACCCAGAATGCATAGCTACTGTACCTGTTCCCTCACACATCTCACCTCGGCTGAGGAGTATCCTGACGACGAGTATCTGGACGAAGTCATGTCAAAGTCGTCATCACTGGAAGACACACGCACGCGCACACACACGCACGCACGCACGCACGCACGCACGCACGCACGCACGCACGCACGCACGCACACACGCACACACGCACACACACACACACACACACACAATGCCACTTCATTTAACTTGAATGAATGAATGTATGCATGACTTGCATGTATGGATGGAACTATTTGGTGATAAATGGAAAGAGCAAATCAGGACTTCATATAACATAACAGACACAATATCACTGAGGATAAAAACACAAGTGTGTGTGTGTGTGTGTGTGTGTGTGTGTGTGTGTGTGTGTGTGTGTGTGTGTGTGTGTGTGTGTGTGTGTGTGTGTGTGTGTGAGTATGTGTGTGTGTGTGTGTGTGTGTGTGTGTGTGTGTGTGTGTGTGTGTGTGTGTGTGTGTGTGTGTGTGTGTGTGTGTGTGTGTGTGTGTGTGCGCGCGCACATGCACATACACGTGTGTGCGTGTTTACCTGTCTGTGTCTAGGGCCACTAGGGGCTTCTCATCTGGACTCTGGTCTAAGGAGGAATAGCCTTTGTTGGGCACGACAAGGCTGGTGGAGAGAGGGAGAGAGGGAGAGAGAGAGAGAGAGAGAGAGAGAGACACAACACATACACAACATACGAGAGAGAGAGAGAGAGAGAGAGAGAGAGAGAGAGAGAGAGAGAGAGAGAGAGAACACAAACACAACATACATACAATTGTCAAATACTACAGGACCGAGGCAAACGTTTAGAAAGCTACAAGCTCACAACGGCTATTTTCACAATATTTAATTGTGTAACCGAGTCAAACTAAATGTAGTAGGAACCTTGGCTGGTAATCCAGCATGACAGTGTGTCGCGGGTTCGAGTCCTGATCCTGACGAACTTTGCTGTGTGTCTTTACCCCCATCTATCTCTCTGTTTCCTGTCAAGCTACTGTATATCTATCAATAAAGGCAAAAAAGCCCCAAAAATATCTTAAAAGATCTGCTATTTTTTGCAATAAAAAACCTTCCCAACACACCCAACACCACACCTGTTTTTTTTTTATTGTAACGCCCAAAACACCCATGACTAATTCAGGGCCCTTAGCGCCAGGTGTTAACATATTGCGGCCACAATAATGTATCTGGTAGATAGTCCTGGCTCAAAATCGTTTGAAATGAGGGTGTGTGGCCAAATGCTCTTAAATTTGTGTGAGGGGGTGTCCTTGACATGGAGATGTTTGAGAAGCACTGAAATACTTAAGGGCAGCATGTAGTTACCGTGTTCTGGCCATGACGTTGTTTTTCTTGGGTTGTTGGTTCACAGGACTGCCCACCGTGTTGGTGTTCTTCAACGAGCCTTTTCTGGCCATCTCTCTCTGTTTCTCTGCACACACACACACACACACACACACACACACACACACACACACACACACACACACACACACACACACACACACACACACACACACACACACACACACACACACACACACACACACACACACACACACACACACACAGACACACACACACACACACACACACACACACACACACACACACACACACACAGTTTTAGTCATCACAGCTTAGCTTTAATTTAGTTTTCGTCAGTGAAACAAGGTAGTCGACAAACGAGTTTTAGAAATTAACACTGGATGAAGAGTGAACAATGTCCAACACAGTCACAGAAGACAGTAGCTATTTCAATCAACCACTGCTTAATTCGTTTTTAGGACAATTAGGGGAAATAGGGGGGGGGGGGGGGGGGGGGCAGTGAACTGACCTCATGCTTCCTTCTACGCATGAGGAGTCCAAGCTGCTTCTTTTCACATGACAGGGGAGAGTTTCCCCGGCCAGACGTAGCACGTGGAAGGAACACGCTATTCCGACCAGTTATTATGTTTCTGAAAAGAGTTTTGGACCTGACAGAGACAATACTGTACTGGAGAGATGAATGCAAATGATACTGAAGATTAGGCTAACTTTGTTGGTGGCTTTTCTATTTAGTAAAGGTGGAAATACAACCACAAGGGGACAAATCATGTATTCAAAATGTTACAAAGGTATACTACATTACTAGCATCAGTACCAAAACTAAATGTACTCATTGTACAGAATGCTTCCAACATATTTCTAAATGTGTTCAGAAATAGCAGATCTACAAGATCACTATGAGCTTGTATATTTGCTGTGAGCATGTACATTGGCTATTTTCGAATAGCCAAAGTAAAAAATAGGGCTTTATTGGTTAATGTTAATTTTGTAATAATTTAAATCTACAAAGTAACTTGTAACTAAATAACCAAACAATTGTAGTGGAGTAAAAAGGTACATATTTGCCATATTTGCCTCTGAGATGTAGCATAAATGCATAGAACAATATAAAATACTAAAATAACCTTGACATTGTACCTAAGTGCAGTACTACAGTAACAGTATTTGTACAGTATACTGAAGTTACTTTTCACCACTGCTAACCAGGACAGTGACATTTAGTCTTTTCCATGAGAGGAAGTAGTGTACATGATATCATAAGGAAGTGGGCTCATCTGGAAAAGGGAATTATGATTAATCTGATTTGACAATAAGGGAGCATCAATCCGCTCTGTGTCTCTGGGTAGAAAACCATGGGGGGAAAGCAAGCTTTGAAATAATCAAATAATTGAGAAGCTGACTCTCTCATCCACAGAGACTTACAGAGTCTAGTCCC
>NC_136793.1:16680034-16690640 GCF_951216825.1 Electrona antarctica | reverse complement strand
GGGGTTTAACACAGAGCGCTCGTTCATGAATCGATTCAGGCGCGTTCATAGAGTTAATACTCTATGATACATTACAATACATTTTGGGCACCAACCTGCTCATCTGGAGCAATTACAGGTTCAGAGTCTTGCTCAATGACACTTCAACACTAACTCTGGGGTAGCCCGGGATCGAACTGGGCACCTCACGGTTCCCATCCAGCCGCTCTACCGGCCACTCTACCCCTGAGCCAATGCAGCCGCTTGAAATGAATAGCTGGGGGCGGCGTAGTCCACCTCTAGTTTATATATAACTCTATTATGCATATGTCTTCCTTCTTCCAGGCCTCTTCCGACTTCCTTCACAGGTGTTACCGATGATACTAATGAAGACTCTGTTCCATTCTGGTCAAACCGAGTCAGGGTGCTGCTATTGTGCATGTTGGCTCACTGGAAACACTCTGCTACACCAGTGGGTCTCAAGGTGTCCTTCAGTGGGTTCCAAATGGCCCAGTACGGGTGTGTACACATGGAACCAAATGGACCTGCACGCCTCCATTTGGTTCCATATGTACACTAGTATCATCGGTAACACCTGTGAAGGAAGTAAGGAATGTGCCCGGAACTAGTTATTTCCAAAACCACTGAGTTTTAAGCCTGGTGAATCGTGACATCTGATTCTGTTCATGAACAGTTTAGGAAAACACAAAAGTATTGATATTTTAGAAGATTTCGGGAAACTCTTTGAATATTGTTGTAATCTAAATACGGGACCCTCGTCTGGGTTGACAGACAGGTAGTGTGTGCAGGCTGGGTGGTGTGTGACAATCCTGTTGAAGTATTACTTTGGTACGGCGACTGCGGCGGCGGCCGGCGGGTACCCGGGAGAACAAATTAACGAGACACGAGACAGTATCACGCTAAGGTTCACAAAGTTTATTACACAAACATGAAACATATATAGTGCTGGATCATAATGACGTAACAATAAGATATGAGACAGAAGAACGTGCCTACTGCAGCAAGGCTGACCTTGCTGTCGCCTAGATGTCTCTCGTAGCCTATCTATAAAGAATGCTACAGTACCGGCAGTACACAATACATATCAAGTACACTGTATCTCAGGTTCAAGTACATAGACTAAGATGTACTGTGCATGGGCTAATATCACAACAAATATTAGCAATGCATTGATATTAAAACAAAAAATGTACACAGTAATTCGTACTTTGGAATACTTGGCCTATATGTAAAAATATACACAATCAGATTAGTTCTCTCCGTGTGTGTGTGTGTGTGTGTGTGTGTGTGTGTGTGTGTGTGTGTGTGTGTGTGTGTGTGTGTGTGTGTGTGTGTGTGTGTGTGTGTGTGTGTGTGTGTGTGTGTGTGTGCGTGCGTGCGTGCGTGCGTGCGTGCGGAGGGGGGTCTGAGGGGGCGGGGCCACAGGTTTCCTGTGTTTCCATGTAAGGCATCGTCACCCAGACAAGTATTTGTGGAATGTTTGTTGTTTTTTTGTCTCCTTTTTTTTACAGTAAAACTCTGGAAACCCCCCAACTACACACACACACACACACACACACACACACACACACACACACACACACACACACACACACACACAAGATGTGCGTGCCTGCGTGTTTCAGAGACAGACAAAGAGAGAGAGAGAGAGAGAGATAGAGAGAGTGTGTTTCTCAGTGTATAATTCTCAGATAAATATATAGTTAAAATAAATGGAGTTTAGATAAATCTATTTGTTCTAATAGAGCTTGTGTCTCACAGTGTTGTTGTTATCAAGCTACAAGTTTAACTGCATTTGAACCAATGAGATCCTGAGGAATCTGCATCTTCAACAACTCCACTGTCTGGCACGCACACGCAAAGACACGCACGCACGCACACAGGCACACAGGCACACACGCACACACGCACACACACACACACACACACACACACACACACACACACACACACACACACACACACACACACACAGTATGTAAATGAACCGTAGAGAATTTCATCCTTCTGTGAAGTGTGGGAGAACTGCGACCCTTGACCCTTTAGCAAACACATATTTAAGGCAGGCAGAACCCACATGCTAACGCCAGCGGATGATAACGCTCAGTCCCTCTGCCTTCCAAACGAGCCGTAGAACCTCGCTAAGCTCGTTAAGACTAGACGATACAACGAGCGGTTCTCAAACATTCTCATGACAAAGACCTCCAGATTGATTGATAGATTGAATACTTTACTGACAGTTTGAAAACGTATGGCAATCAAGGTCCTGACTCATGGATTCCCATTGTGTGCCATTGTACTGAATTAATCATCAGTCCGACACGCAATAGTCCGTCACCCAAACCCTAACCTTACCCTAACCGCACACGGAAGCCACGGGGAGTCCCACGCATGTGTCTTAATGTCAGAACCACGGGTTAGTATTAACCAGCAACGTATATCGGACTGTTGGTACCGTGGTACGTCGCACTAAAGTCTGTCCCCCGGAGCGTGTCCACTGGCAGGTGGCAGCACAAAATGCAGTTCCCCCCGTGTTTGTGCCAAATCTAAGGGGAACAAGGTCAGATGATCTCCCTCTGGTGTTATGCCCATGGGCATAACTCTCTTACACTGGAGAAGTAGTTTGATAGTTAACTGGGCCAGATGTATACCCAAATCCAAAAGATTTTGTGCCAAGAAGGGACCCCCGTAAGAGAAGGGTGTGGTTGTTAGATTAACTTCTACAAGGTGGAGAGAGACCTATACTGTATGTTTGTAGTCATTCCTCTCATTGGGTTCATGTTCTGTGAAATAAATGACTGACATGGTTTAGGGTTGGATCCCCCTCAAGCAAGGACCCCTGGGGGTCCTTGGACCACACTTTGAGAACATGTCCGAAAGAGTGCTTTCAGCCTGTAGATACAGTTTTATTATGATTCCAGTTCCATAGATGGCTTTCTTGTGTACAAACATTGAGACTGCACGCGCAGGTGCCGGTTTCACGTAATCAATTCCCAACAGATCCACAAACCTGTTGTTTTGGGGAGCGCTGGTTTCAGTCCAGTCAGCCTCCTCTTGTGTGTTGACTGCATGGTGTGAGACTCAGAGACGCACCCTAGTGAGACAGATATATACTTCAACCCGCCGTCAGTATTGCATGCTGAGAACAGCTGACATACAAGCTCACATCGCGTTGCGAACGCGGCCGGTGTGAGCTTGGTCGTATGCTGTTCTCGGCCGCTCTCTGCGTGCAACGGTGCATGGCGGAGCATAAATTAGGTTTGAGGGGGCTACAACTGTGCGATCAAGCAGCTGTGATCATAGGAAATGCTCCCTCTGCGACTGGAGGTGGAGTTTGGGGGGCAAATGCTTTGAGAATCGCTATTATTGAGGGGCGCTAGCCCCTACAGGTTTAATGTTTGTTTTTAGTTCAATGTTTGTTTTATAAACACCATTGACAATGATGAGAAATTAATGTTTGTTTTGTCCCTAACACAAACATTAAATCCCATTAACAATATAGAGAATGTAATGTTTGTTTTGACACTGTTTGTTTTACATCATCATTACATCACCTAATCATATAGCAACATGAGCAACCTCCTCGATGTTGTAAGATGATAAGAGCGCCCCTCACTTCACACGTGTGTGATTTTTGTTGGCACAACATAAACCAACATATATATTTCAAGAGCGAGAGATCACAGCAAACATCCACCCTAAACCTTCTTCTAACACACTGGGAGGAAAACAGCATCTGCAAGTTTGATGGGATGCATTTTTACCCGTTTTACATTGCATCTATTGAGCGTTCGGTTTCTTTTGTGACGTTGTCTGGAAATGCGTCTATTTCACTCCCAAACACGACTTTCCCGACCTAATTGATAAAGACCTCTTTCCCTGCCGAACACGACATTCCGAAGTTATGTTTTATTTGTAGCCGATTTTGATAACTTTTAAGACATACAACCGGAAAAAAATATCTGACGCTTGCTTCTCAGGGCTTCTGGGTAATCGAGTCACAGTGCAATCCTATGGAGAATCATGGCAGCCTCCGGGTCGCTCTGTTCTCGCTTCTTATTTTGGATGGAGGTGGTGGAATATGTCTCGACATTATGAGAAACGATCGCGCTATTTTAAGGTGGCCGATCGTGTAGTGGAGCTACGTTCACAACCCGGGGATAAAGTTCCCTGTGGCAGGGAAACAATGTTTATGATCGAAAACTTTGACGATCAGTCTTATTCACGCTGACGGTAAACGTTCTGTGTTCGACTAGTAGAGTCTGAACATTCCCATGCAGTGAGCTCATGTTCACACATCTGGGATCCATTAGTCCTGCCTTACTGGCCTACATCTGCTCATGTCGTCACCATATAGTTATTTATAAACTAGAGGGTGGACTGCTCCGCCCGCTGCTATTTATTTTAATGGAAGTTGCTCACTGGCGTTTGAAGCACCCGGAAGAACACTACTTCCTTTTTCTTGATTTGGGCACCAACATTTGGTGAACTCCAGGAACGCGCCTGAATCGATTCATAAACGTGATAACGTCTGTGTTATCTTCAGCGGTAAAGCACAGGTGTGAACGGCACTTGCACATACATCACGGTCTGTGAGTTGGCCAACCGAATTTGCATTGTGCTCAATGCGCACAAAGAAGGTAGGTTGCCTACCAATGATCCAACTGTGACACTTCACAAAGAGCAACAAGCCAATCAATGGTGCACGGTACTCTGAAGCAGGCATGGACTTGTCTGTCTGTCTGTCTGTCTGTCTGTCTGTCTGTCTGTCTGCCTGCCTGCCTGCCTGCCTGCCTGCCTGCCTGCCTGCCTGCCTGCCTGCCTGCCTGCCTGCCTATGTGTCTACCCGCCCACCCATGCGGGTGCAGCTGCTGGCTTTGATCTGCTCGACCACAACTTGTTTATTTACCAGGCTGTCACTCATAACAAACTGCACTGCACTACACCGGTGGTTCTCAAACTTCTTCATGCCAAGGACCCCTAAATTAATGTGAATTTGGTAGAAAAGATTTTGTGCTAAGGACCCCATACAACTTAATTTTTTTGTGTGTGCGTGCATGTATCATACCAGTGTTAATTTTGACAGCTAATTTTGATTTTAGTCATAGTCTTGAATAAAATTCCATTTATTTTTAGTCATATTTTTGTCATCTGGAGTGTTTTTGTTTTAGTTTATTCAAATTGATTTAGTCTATTATCATCACCTTCGATGAGGCCTTTAGGAGGGCCATTCGAGCCGCAAGCGGAGCCTGCAGTACCACCGTTGCCCAGGTGGAGCCTGCAGAACCATTGCGGCTCAAGAAACCACCACTCCTGAATGAAGTGTCTGGTGCTGGAAGTCAGGTGCAACGCACAGGTCCTGGTGGTACTCCTGGTGAGAGCAGGAGTGGACCTGGTGAGACGTAGGAGGGGCCTGGACTGGAGTCAACCCACAGAGCCTAGTCCCTCCACATGCCAGAATTGTGCCTCCCAGTCCCAGCAGTTGTTCTGGAGTGGTTCCAACGGATTGTGTGGCCCTGGTCTTTCCCTAGTGGGTCTGATTGAGGGTAGCTACTGGGACGTAAGTCGGGACTTGATCACCCCGGCTGGGTCACCCGAGTGAGGGGTAGGATGTTTGCGAGACCCGAAACCCCGCTGACCTTGGGATACATCACTGAGGATACGTCCCAGTTGCATCCAAGCAATGTTTTTTCGTTCTCATTATTTTCCCCTAATTTATTTTTTTCCTAATTCCCCTAATTTATTTGCCAATTGATTCCTCCCCATACAATTCTGTGTTGATGGGCTGCATCTGTCTGGTGTCTTGTCCGTGTTTGATGGCAAACACGGACAAGACACCAGACAGACACAAGACAGGTGTGAACTGTGAATCCAGCCTCACTGTGTTGTATCCTAGTACTGACTCACCTACCAGTGAGGAGCCCCCACCGGGAGGACGTAGTCGTAGAGCATTCGTCCTACTCCTCCTGCCCAACGCTACCCGCTGACGGGTGCCACCCCAGCCCACAGGAGTACGCACAATGACCACTAGTATCCTCGTCTGGCATCCCTCCCCTGAACGCGGGCCAATTGTGACTCCCTAGGATTTTTGTCTATTTTTAATTTTTTTTACGTTTGTTGACGAAATTGCCAGTATATATTTAGTCATAGCGTCATCTTAGCTTGTTTCTATTTAGTTTTTTATTTAGGTAGTTGTTTTCCTACAGTCCAACAGTGTGAGGTCAGTGAATAGTGAGTTAGTCACACTCATCGAAGCTGTTTATTTCATGGTGTCTACCAGTGTGTGCGTGCGTGCGTGCGTGCGTGCGTGCGTGCGTGCGTGCGTGCGTCTGTCTACCAGTGACTGAGCTCCAAACAACGTGTGAGTTATTCTTCACTCTGTTCCCATGAGTCTCCACCACTGGTCATCTGGATCCCATAGAGGCCAGCATGTCCTGCTCTTGGTTAACTCTTTGGCACCCAAAAATAGACGATCTACAGTCTCACTCAACATTGTGTGATTGTGAATCGTGTTAATCTCTTTTCCACCAACAGAACTTTGGTTGTATACAACTGGTTCCGTTCTAGACTCTTTTTTTAGTTTTTTTGTTCCAGTTCAGAACCAACTTTTAGAGTTCACTTCATTTTCAGTAGAAACACTGAACTGGTTCAATATTAGGCGGGAAAAAAGAACGGAACCCGTTCAACCCTGGTGGAAAAGTGCCGCTAGTGTAACAGAAGGTTTCCAGCTCCATCCCAGGCTCCCCCAGAGTTACAGTCCAAGTGTCCTTGAGCAAGACTCTGAACCCCTAATTGCTCCCGATGTGCAGGTTGGTTGCCTTGCATGGTTTCCTCTGCCATCTGTGTATGAATGTGTGTGAATGGGTGAATGTAAAGCGCCTTGGATAAAGGCGCTATATGATTATGAATACACCATTTATAAAAGAGAAGGTTAAAGCCTCAATCTGTGATTTCTTCTACTGTTTAGCTGTATGTATACCTGTAGAACACCAAGAACAAAGGTTTAGAATGATAATAGCTAAACTTAAAGTAGAATTCGCGATTTAGCACGGTCAGAGCTGAGGAGCGCTCGCCATGTTTTTTTTTTATTATAATTTTTTTCACCTCTACCACTGGTTAATGGATAGTTGGATACCGGTATATTATAATTTTGCATATTATGCTAAATTGCTAATTGCTTAGGAAACCGTGCACTAGTGTGTGGGTCATTTCAGATTGGGTCTGACTAAATGTTTAGGTTTTGAGATTGTCTTCGCGTTAATCCCTGTATTCCTACAGTAGTTACTGCAACACCTCTGAGGTCGTTTGCAAGGTCAAAGGTCACATAGATGGCATGTGTTGAAGGGAGGAGGCGCGCTGGAGATGAAAAGCAAACACACCCCGTTAATAACACTCTCCCAGGCGGCCTGTCTCAGCATGTAGAGCATCTGCACCCACGCCTGTTTTTACAAGGGGCAGCTTGCTGCTTCAACGTGGGGCTGTCAACAATACACATTTAAGCCGGCGATTAATTGCCACACCAATTGCGATTAACGATTTCATTGTTGTTGTTTTTTTGCGTCACAATTTGGTATTTCTGTTTGCCTTTTAGGTTTCGTAATCACAAAGTGCACATGCAGGGCAGATATGGCAAGTGTAACTTTTTCAATAAAACAAAAGTTCAATTTGATCTTTTCTAAATATATGTTCTATTGAAAGTGGACGGGTTATCTTTTCCGGAAAAATTATCTGCCATGTTATCTGCCAGATCCCCCCTCCCTGCATCTCTTATCTCCCGATTGATTGATTGATTGATTGATTGATTGATTGATTGATTGATTGTTTCGTTTGTTTGTTTGTTTGTTCATTTGTGCATTCATCCGGAACACAGATTGTGTACCGGTATGTTATATGTTATGTGTGTCGTGTATTAACCTTCCGTGAGCCACAGTAAAAGTTTCATCCTGGCTATTAGCATAGCGTTGCTAAAGCAAAGGGTTCATCCTGACAATGATTGATGTAAATTAAACATGGATGGAGCGTATTGTTTGTTTTGTAATGATCACTACCGGCAACCATGTGTCATTATGTCTGTCTGTGATCTGTTCTTTAGTTCTCTCTTTCCTTCCTTCCTTCATTGTCTGTCTGTCTCTCTGTCTCTGTCTCTGTCTCTGTCTCTGTCTCTGTCTCTCTCTCTCTCTCTCTCTCTCTCTCTCTCTCTGTCTCTCTCTCTCTCTCTCTCTCTCTCTCTGCATGTAGCAGCTGGTAGAAGTCAGGTTGGGTTTGTTTCTGCCATGACGTAATGAACGCACGCACGCACGCACGCACGCACGCACGCACGCACGCACGCACGCACGCACGCACGCACGCACGCATACACAGAAGCTCTATTGTTGCTAAAGGCTTAAAGTTCATGTGCGTTCTCTCCGCTGACAGATGTGGAAAAGTTAGCACCATGTCCATCAGCAGTGGCCTCACACCCTGGGTGTAGAGCGCTGGTTCTCAAACTGTGGGTCAGGACCCCCAGGGGGGTCCACTTCACATAGTCACTAAAGGTGACTTGATGAGGGTTGCGACCTGCATGTTGCTGATGTGCATGCTGCTCACGACCTGCATGTTGCTGATGTGCATGCTGCTCACGCACGTTTACGTACACTGTTGCAAATATATCTGATTATGAATGCTAGACATTTACAATGTTAATATATTATATTATGCCACAAGCGCTAAAACTGTATACATGGACTAGTAGTTAAATATCATAAGTTGTTTTATATCTGTTGTCCTTCCTATACTGTTCATGGCAATGTTACAACTGGTGATTACAATTATTTGTCAGTAAATAATTCACAAGCGAATGAGAACGAAACAGCTGGGGGCGCCCGCTGGCCAAGTGGTCAGGCGCATGCCACATATAGGCTCTGGCCTGACAGCGCGTTGCGTGTTAGAGTCCCGCTCATGACGACCTTTGCTGCATGTCTCTCCCCTTCTTCAAAAACAAATATTAAAAAAAAAGAAAAGAAAAAAAAGACTCCCATTGGCTTAGAAGGCAGCCAATCGTGACTAGGTTGCTAGTAAGGTCGCTATGAGTCTGCCAGTCATTACTAGGTTGTGTTTAGAGTCGTCTTTACGGTTGTCAGTAGTGGTGTTGCGTGCAAATGTAGGCCAGGCTGCTTCGCACCTGGCAAAAAGGATGATATATAAACTTCAAAAAGTGATATCTGTCAGATGAAAATAGTTGTAGAATGTAGTTTGTCGTAGTTTAGAATGTCCCACACTGCTCAGTGTGTGTGTGTGTGTGTGTGTGTGTGTGTGTGTGTGTGTGTGTGTGTGTGTGTGTGTGTGTGTGTGTGTGTGTGTGTGTGTGTGTGTGTGTGTGTGTGTGTGTGTGTGTGTGTGTGTGTGTGTGTGTGTGGTGACGGATATTGATTCACTTTTGCCATACACTCTATTGTGTGAGAATAATACACACAAATGCATCCACGCACGCACGCACGCACGCACGCACGCACGCACGCACGCACGCACGCACGCACGCACGCACGCATGCACGCACACAAGGAACATTATGTTCTGTTCTGTGGTCATTTGTCATTTCTGAATCCAAACTCACTTCTCTCCCTGCGAGCAAACTGCTGAATATTTCCACTCTTGCTCTCTGTCTCTCTCTGTTTCTCTCCACGTGCACGCACGCACGCACGCACGCACGCACGCACGCACGCCCGCACGCACGCACGCACCATTTTTTCCCATCTCTCCTGTTCTGTCTTCATCACGCCAACCCTGCATTCCAGAGAGCTGTATTCACAGTGACTGTATGCCAGTGGTGTACAGTAACTAGTGACTGTATGCCAGTGGTGTACAGTAACTATTATGTTTACTTAAGTACAATTTTGAGGTATTTGTAGTTTTGTACTTTATGTGAGTATTTCCAACACTTTTACTTCTACTCCACTACATCTCTGAGGAAAGTATTGTACTTTTACTTTGAAAACCTTAGTTACTAGTTACCTTTTAGTTTTTACATTTAGATTTGTATTACAAAACATACATTAACCACTTACGGTCTATATATATTTCGGCTATTTGAAAACAGCTTGTAGATATTTATACATTTAAAAAAGTTGAAATGAGACATTGGGACATTCTACATAATGAGTTACGTTTTGATACGAATACTTTTGGAATTGTACTCAAGTAAACTTTGAATTCTGGACTTTTACTTGTAACAGAGTACTGGTATTTCTATATTGAAGTATACTTTTACAAAGTATACTTTTACAAAGTATACTAAAAAAGTATACTAAAAAGTAAAAAGTGGGATACAGGTACTTTTTCCACCACTGCCCACAGACAATATCCATTCAGAATTTAATTATTCCAACTAGAGATTCCAACTTAACTGTTTACATGAACGCTAAATAACAGCAATCCTTGTTTACGTTGTTTACTTGCCTCAAAGCAGTGAATTGGAAAATTGCTTTTGACATTTGGCACCAGTGTTTATTTTGACGGCATATTTAGATGTAGTTTTAAAGTCACAGTCTTTGGAATACAATTCCATTTAGTTTTTATCATATTTTAGTCATCTGAAATGTTTTAGTTTTAGTCTAGTTTTAGTTGAAAG
>NC_136793.1:16547534-16675034 GCF_951216825.1 Electrona antarctica | reverse complement strand
GTAACAACAGAACCAGGTGTTCTAATGAGGTGTAACAACAGAACCAGGTGTTCTAATGAGGTGTAACAACAGAACCATGTGTTCTAATGAGGTGTAACAACAGAACCAGGTGTTCTAATGAGGTGTAACAACAGAACCAGGTGTTCTAATGAGGTGTAACAACAGAACCAGGTGTTCTAATGAGGTGTAACAACAGAACCATGTGTTCTAATGAGGTGTAACAACAGAACCATGTGTTCTAATGAGGTGTAACATCAGAACCAGGTGTACTAATGAGGTGTAACAACAGAACCAGGTGTTCTAATGAGGTGTAACAACAGAACCAGGTGTTCTACTGAATCCATTGTAGTTATTACTTAGTCACAGGCTCTCGTTAATACAGTACGTTCCATTGGTTCAGTATTTGTAAACGCACGCACGCACGCACGCACGCACGCACGCACGCACGCACGCACGCACGCACGCACGCACGCCGCACGCACCATCCACACTTGACCCATTAAATAATGGGAAATTATTTTAGATTTGAGCTATTCAAAAATAGCTGATCTACAAGCTTGTAGCCTGCATATATATATATATTTTTTTTCTAGGTCTTTGTGGTTTACATTAACTGCCAGAGTAAATCATTATTTAACATTCTCTGTCATTTCTGTATTGACAGGAAGTCCAGCAGAGGGAACATTCAGAAGAAATGCGAGCTCGTCTCCGACGCAGCGAATCTATCGAGAAAGCTGCTGTAAGTCAAATGCACACCTGCATACACATGCACACACGCACGCACGCACGCACGCACGCACGCACGCACGCACGCACGCACGCACGCACGCACGCACGCACGCACGCACGCACGCACGCACGCACGTACGCACAGACACACACACACACACACACACACACACACACACACACACACACACACACACACACACACACACACACACACACATACATGCACTCACTATTACTATACCTGGGAGGATATCGTCAATCTATGATGACTGAATGCTATTTGTTTTATTTTATTTTTGCTTCAAACTGAAGGTTTTCCTGCGGCTTTCTGAACTGTCCTGAGTTGACAGAAATGGTGACATTATAATGAGCATCAGTGGGGACCAATTATTTGAAGATGGGTTTAAAATGGCTGAAGTGCTCCTTTAAGTTTGTCCACTTTTTTAGGGTTATTATTATTAATAATGTTCAGTTCGGTATGTAATTCCCTGCTGCACTTCCCTGTGTGCCCTGCAGGAGGCAGCGGTGCTCGTGTCTCAACGCTCCATCAACCCCAGAGAGTTCTTCAGACAACTGAGTTCTTCTTCACTGAGTCCCACCAGCCCTGGGTCCCCACGCACTGGTACACACACTGTGTGTCTGTGTGTGTGTGTGTGTGTGTGTGTGTGTGTGTGTGTGTGTGTGTGTGTGTGTGTGTGTGTGTGTGTGTGTGTGTGTGTGTGTGTGTGTGTGTGTGTGTGTGTGTGTGTGTGTGTGTGTGTGTGTGTGGCATGTCATGTAGACAGCACAATAATTGCATTGTATGTAGTCATAGCACTTCATAGTATATATGTACAGCATAGTATAGCATATATGTATAGTTTATATGTATAGTGTCATTATATAGATATGTTCTAGTTACGTTCTTAGCTTACGCATGTTTCTTGATAAATGCATTTTACATATGTGATGTATTCCCATGTTTTTGTTCTTGCTTAATGTAAGTCGCTCTGGATTAAGAGCGTCTGCTAAATGCCTAAATTGTAAATTGTAAATTGTGTGTGTGTGTGTGTGTGTGTGTGTGTGTGTGTGTGTGTGTGTGTGTGTGTGTGTGTGTGTGTGTGTGTGTGTGTGTGTGTGTGTGTGTGTGTGATAGAAACAAGCTCCCTGGGGCTTTTTGTGTTATCTTTATAGCATAACCTTTCACTGTACTACATGTACTGTTAATCAAGTATACGGTCAATCAATCAATCCTCGTTCTTCTGACCCCGTCCAGGTAAAGCTCCGGTCAGGCGGTACCAGCGCAGTCTGACCGACACCGCCTTCATCTTCACCAGGTCTGACCCCGAGACCTCCTCCTCCCCTCGCAGCCCCTTCTCCTCCCGCACCTCCCCCTCCCCCTTCTTCCACACCACCGCCGCGTCTCCTCCCACCAGCCCCATCTTCCTCCCCTCCCCATCCTTGTCTCAGACCCCCCGAGGCCCCCAGTCACCCCTCCCCTCCCCCTCCCTGTCTCAGAACCCCTGGGGCCCCCTGCGCTCCACCGCTCCAAGCCAAGGTATTTTGTCATTTTACATTGTTCATTATTTTCTAATTTACTTGTGACTTTTTGTTTTAAAAATAATTAGTTATAATGGTACTTGGACCATTGTTTTGTGTTCTTTTTTCTTTTCTTTTCTTTAATTTTTTTGGCGAATGTTCCCCCCAGAATATGCTGGGGTTCAAGACAAGTGGTTAAAGCGGGTAAAGCTATAGTTTAGTTTAGTTATTATATTTTTAAAAGGCATAGTTTCAGTTTAGCTTTTATTACTTTCTAATGTCAGTTATCATTATTAATTTCTCTTCGGTTTTAGTTACTTTTATTAACACACAATACACTTTCAGTCTTATTTTGCAAAGGCTTGTTTTAATTTGCATATCAGTTCACTAAAACGTGTTTTTTTTATTGTAGTTTTGGTTATTTCCTTAATACGCCTGCCCCCCCCTCTCCCCCCAGCTCTGCCCAGCCTGCCGCCGGTCGGAGCCCGGGCTCAAGAGACCCCTGTCGTTTCCAGATCCCCACCTCCCACCCAGCCCTCAGCCCCCCCTGCCTCTCCCACTCTTCTGGCCTCCTTGGAGGACCCCGGGGACTCAGAGAGCCTGGCCCCAGCGCCCCTGCCTCCCTCACCATCCCCGGCCGCCCATCCCCAGGCTCTGCTGGAGACCCCCGTGGCCCCTCTGCCTCAAAGCCCCTCGCTGAACACAGGTGGGAATAAACACAAAGACATATTGTACACACTGTACATGCAGCAAGGTAATTAATCACATGCCTAGAATGCAGAGAGAACAATGTGCCTCAATTAGGATACCAGTTGAACAATGAACCTAGCATCTGGCTAAACGACATGCTATCTAAATAACATTCTATTCAATTCAAACTATAGGATACAGGTAAACAACATGCTATCAAAATAATATGCTATTCATTTCAAACTATAGGATACAGTACATACCAAACAATGACCCCACCCATTTTAACCACGTGAGCCTTTAGCATCCCTATTGCTAACCCCTAAAATAGAAGAATCCGTATCAGTTTTACTTGTTACACGACAGGTTTACAGGTGTAAAGCTGTGGGGACAGAGGTAGAGTGAGAGCAAAGATAAATATATAACTTTAAATATATGGAAACCAAGTCCAGTCATTTGATACTAAGAGCTTGCCTGGTCGCTGTAGTGATGTGGCTGGTAATGTCTTTGATACGCTGAGCTCTGACAACGCACGTTGAGGGTAGGCAGCACGCACGCACGCACGCACGCACGCACGCACGCACGCACGCACGCACGCACGCACGCACGCACACACACATCATCATCATCATTTTTCGACTGCGGTCGAGATCATGGATTTCACAATGCCACGCCAGACTTTCTGGTCCTTCATTGCCATCCCCAGTTCCTGCTTACACACACACACACACACACACACACACACACACACACACACACACACACACACACACACACACGCGCGCGCGCGCGCGCGCGCGCGCGCGCGCGCGCGCGCACACACACACACACACACACACACACACACACACACACACACACACACACACACACACACACACACACACACACACACACACACACACACACACACACACACACACACACACACACACCACACACACGTATTATACTGGGGCGACTGTGGCTCAGGAGGTAGAGCAGGTCGTCCAATGATCCATGGGTCGGCGGTTCGAATCCCGGCTCCTCAATTTACAATTTACAATTTAGGCATTTAGCAGACGCTCTTAATCCAGAGCGACTTACATTAGGCAAGAACAAAAGTATGGGAATACATCACATATATAAAATGCATTTATCAAGAAACATGCGTAAGCTAAGAACGTAACTAGAACATATCTATATGTCTACATGTCAAAGTGTCCTTGGGCAAGACACTGAACCCCAAATTGCTCCCGATGTGCTGGTGTACCCTTGCATGGCTTCCGCCGCAATCGGTGTATGAATGTGTGGGTGAATGTAATGCACAAACTATGTAAAGCGCCTTGGATAAAGGCGCTATATAAATGCACCATTTACCATTTACCATTTATACTGTACTCTCTTTCTCCAGAGTTGTTGTCAGAAGTAGCTTACAGAGTCCAGGCTGTTCTGGTGGAAGAGGAGGAAGAGGAGGAGGATGAGGATGAAGAGCATAAGGAGGAAGTGAATAAAGAAGAAGATCACAAGGCCGGCAGAGAACTACCATCCAGCACAAGGTTTTTATAGTTTTTTATTTATCATTCGGTTTTATTTTATTTATTTTACTTTGTTATTTTAAATGACAGTTTATTTATTTAGCCTATTCATGTTTTTAGATTTAGTTTCGGTATTAGTGTTAGTTGTATTTTGTTATTATAATAATATGGCTATTATTCAGATAAATAGCTAGAATAGCTGTAAACTTGTAGATCAGCTATTTTTTTTAACCCTTACTCTAACGTCATTTTCTCGATTTTGTGTACATTTTGTAAACACAAAACGGTTTCTATTCCAGTTTTTATTTCAGTTTTACAAAATGCTTTGTCAACTCCAGATTTAGGACCACATTTTCAACCTGTCCTCACTAATGCTTTAGTTATAAGATGACACCATTTCTGTTTATTATCTGTGTCTCATTGGAGGGCTGTGGACAGTTCAGCTACCATAGGACATCAATGGGGAGTCCAAGCTACAGCCTTTCTCTTCCTGGAAAGTTAGCCATTGTTCTTGCATTAATAAAAAAATTAAAATCACACCCGTGTGAAGTGAGGGGCGCTCTTATCATCATACATCATCATACATCATCTCATTCTGACCCAAAAAAAAGGGAAATTAGCAAACCGGCCAACCAATGATGTCACTGGTAGTTGGGTTTATCAACTGTCCACCCAGCCCTCATCTGAGACTCGGGGTGAGTAGATCATGGTTCCATGATCTTATAATGAGCATGAAGTGCTCCTTTAACTATGTTAACCCTGATCCAGCCCCATTGTCATGGAGACGATGGAGACAGCCGAGCCAGAAGAAGGAGAAGAGGAAGGGGCGGAGTCTACACAGGAAACAGAACCTGAGACCATTGAGACGTCATTGGAGGAGCCGGGTGACGGACAGGCAGAGAACCAATCGGATCACAGCCAGGCCCTTGCAGAGCCAGTCAGTGTTGAGCTGTCAGAGGAAGGGGAGGAAGGGGCGGAGTCTACACAGGAAACAGAAGCTGAGACCATTGAGACGTCATTGGAGGAGCCGGGTGACGGACAGGCGGAGGACCAATCGGATCACAGCCAGGCCATTGCAGAGCCAGTCAGTGTTGAGCTGTCAGAGGAAGGGGAGGAGTCAGCTGTTATAGGTGAAGTAGCCACGGGAAAGTTGCCACGATCTATAGCTCTGGTCCAGGGT
The DNA here is from genome assembly GCF_951216825.1 of Electrona antarctica. NCBI lineage: Eukaryota > Metazoa > Chordata > Actinopteri > Myctophiformes > Myctophidae > Electrona > Electrona antarctica. The sequence continues at coordinate 16,669,397 of NC_136793.1, read as the reverse complement.
TGGGGTTAGAAGGACTTCTATTAACACTATGGGACTTTTGAGCCTCTGCGCACGTTTCACAGGCTGCACACCCTCTCGTCTTCAGTCAAAATAAAAAGTACACTTTGCTACTCACCAAAACAAAGACGGTTTTGTGGAGTTGAAAGCTTACTTTCCTTAGTTGAAATGAATTGAAATGAATAGCTGGGGGGTGGGGCAGTTCGTCATCTAGTTTATAGAGAACTATATAAAGCCTGTTGCAAATCGATGATGCATTTTGTCCTTTTGTCCTTGTTTTTGGTCCATGCATATTCCAAAGGCGATTCCTAAATTCCTTAGGATGATCCAACAGGATCAAAACCTTAACAAGCAATAAACAAGTGGAGCTGAGAAATATACCAGCGTTGCAGACTTTATGGTTTTCCATTCATGTCCCTGAGCTATAGACGCAATTTCAAATATTGTTTCACTGTCCATATTAACTGGAATATGGACTGTTATGATGGGTACCATTGTTTATGGTTCCTGCAAAGAGTTTTAATCACATTTTCGTGAATGTTATTTCTGTTGTACTGGCATTTGACCACCGTGTAAAGAAGGTAAAATAATAATTTTAACAAAAGAAAATAAAGCTTACACTCCCTTCATACAATTGGTTCATCCACCGCTAGATGGCAATAGCGATAGTTCAGCTCCTGCCACCATAGATTTGTTTTAGAACGAGATTTGTAAGATTTGCGGTAAGTCATGATTATAATGTTATCAATTAATGCCCCTTTAAAAATCAGTTAAATCAGTCTTTGATGAGTTAAATATTGTATAAATAAAGTGAGACTAATCAAACGTCGGTTTCAGATGGAGAAGTGATTTTCCAGCAAATCAAAGAGGAAGCTATGATCCCGACAACCAATGGCGTCGCAAACGGAGAGGAAGAGGAGGATTTGAACGGCACAGGTTTGTTAGTTAGTTTAAAAACAACCATTGTAAATAACAATTTTCTATCTATTCTATTGCCTCTCTCGGATCTTATAGAAGTAGCAGTGTTGATTTCATCGACTAAAAGCATGAAGAAAAATGTTCGTCAGCTACTTTTTTTCACTGACGAAAAATAAATAAAAACTAAGCGCTGACTAAAACTATAACTATTGGCAATTTCATCAATAAATAAAAACTAGACTAAAATGTTAAGGAGGGGAAGAGATTCAGTAAAACCAAGAAAATAGATCTACAAGCTCACTTGTAGATCTGCTATTTTCGGCCTAAACCAGGCATTATGAGTTACGACGCCATCTGCTGCCTGCTAAAGACACATTTTAATCGACTTTAAGCGACTATAATCGTATGATATTTAGTCAACTAAACTAAACAATTTGATGTCTAAATCAACACTGAGAAGTAGAGACGTTAAATTGTTCTTACGTGTGTGTTTTTGCCCAGAACGTTCTGTCAGTCCGTCTGACACCGATCCCAGTTCTCCTGAGCTGACCAGTTATGACCTCCATGGGAACATGGAGGAGAACCCAGAAGAACCATGGAACCATGGGAACATGGAGGAGAACCCAGAAGAACCATGGAACCATGGGAACATGGAGGAGAACCCAGAAGAACCACACATCTCAGAGAACGGACAGCAGGTAGCTAGCAACCACACACACACACAAGGTGCTGCCACACGGTCGAAAGAGCTGCGCACGTTCTCGGCTGCGCGCAGCTTAAAGCTTGAGTTTTTAGACAGCTGGTGGATGGAAATTAAGCTCCACCTCCGCGGAATACTTGCGCGACGGCCAGATTCCCGGAAACGCTCTCCTCCGCCCAAAAAGTCCGCGGAGGTGGAGCTTCTTTTCCATCCACCAGCTGTCTAAAAACTCAGAATTTAAGCTGCGCGCAGCTTAAGAAGTGCGCAGCTTAAGACCGTTTTGCGCTAAGGTGTGGAGACGGTGACACACACACACACACACACACACACACACACACACACACACACACACACACACACACACACACACACACACACACACACACACACACACACACACACACACACACTAATCTAAACTAATCTCTCTCTCTCTCTCTCTCTCTCTCTCTCTCTCTCTCTCTCTCTCTCTCTCTCTCTCTCTCTCAGGTTGTAGCAGACAGACAGATGTGTGTCCGCGCACTGTACGACTACCAAGCAGGTGAGATGTCATGTAAAGTTAATAATTGAGGTGATCAGAATCAGAATGGACGTCAGTGACTGTACAGTATCTACATGACCAATATTTCTTCGTTCAGAATTAAATCATTCCGATCAGAGATTCCAACTTAACTGTTTACATGACGCTAAATAAAAGTAATCTTTTAGTTTATCTCTCAGAGCATTCTCGGGGCTATTTGTTTTTCTGCTGTTCTTTCTAGTCGAACTAATGTCTGAATGACACACGACGGCCATTCATAAAATTCTGCACGCAATCAAACATTATCAGACCAAGGTACAGGCAGTACAACAATTTTAAGACAGAGACAAAAAAGCCAGAGGCTGGTTTTCATCAAACATTCAACACTCAAACAACTGGACAAAACAACAGGGCAACAAAAACACACCAAAATGTTGAGGACATTAGATCCCCACATTAGGGATGTCCGATATTGTCTTTTTTGCAGATATCCCGATGCGGTCGTGGAATTAACACATTATTGTGATGCATTCATAAATGTAAGGTTTTCCACATACAAATAAACATTATCATAAATTCGGGAGAAATTGAAATGAATTAAAACCTATAAATTAAAACTGCGATATTTTCGATACGATATTTTCCCTTTTATGCAAATATCGGCAGACAATATCGGGAGGCCGATAATATCCCTAGCCCACATAGTATAGACATAAGGTAGGTCCACATACTGTAGCAGCAGGTATGTACATGAGGTCATGTAGCGGGGTGTGGTCCTCCTCTTCATGGGTACAGGCTTTAGTTTCGACATACTATTGGTCCGACAATGACAACCTACCTCAAGCAGTGCATGTTCGCCAACATTAACGCATGTTCGCCAACCTTAATCCGGTCGTTTTCCGCATGTCGGTCCAATGGTATGTTGGAAATGCGTGCGCACCCCCTCTTCACTATCCTCCTCTCCCTCCCTCACAGAGGACGAATCAGAGATCTCCTTTGAGCCTGGTGATATCATTGTCGCCGTGGAAGCCATCGATAAAGCCTGGTGGAGAGGATGCAGCAAAGATGGCCGCCAGGGCCTGTTCCCTAGCAACTATGTAGAGACCATCTGAATGTCTGTCTGTCTGTTTGTCTGTTTGTCTGACAGACATAATGTCCCAATGCTTAATTTATACCGCGGCGTTGCATGCCGAACAACGTGTCACGGACGTGAGCATGTTGATCTGTTCATTTGACAACATTGTACGACGAAGTAGGCTTCACACAGACAGACAGACAGACAGACAGACAGACAGACAGACAGACAGACAGACAGACAGACAGACAGACAGACAGACAGACAGACAGACAGACAGACAGACTCAGAGACAAAGGTGCAGCAGATTATGCTGACAGAGATAAACACACACACACACACCGATTACCGCACGCACGCACACACGCACGCACGCACGCACACACACACACACACACACACACACACACACACACACACACATACACACACACACACATACACTCAGGGACAGCATCTCCCCCATGTGTCATTTATTTGATGAATTAACTAATTTCTATTAATGCTTTGTGAATCTATGAGCGATTAGTTGTTTTTTTTGCAGTTGTGTTGTCAGCGCTGCATTGTCAAGCAGACAGCGTTAATAGTTTATATTGTTGCTGTCGGCAGAAACCTTGTATTGTATAACAAACAATGCTTATACTTTTCATTTTTTCCCCTTAAATTAATGTCCTACTTTATCACAGTACAGTGTCACACAAAAGTAGCGAAAATAGCCAGGGGAAAAAATAACGGCTGTACGCTAACAACGCGTAGTGAAAACTATTTTGAGTGAAAGTGGTTAATTGTTAAGTGTGTGTGTGTGTGTGTGTGTGTGTGTGTGTGTGTGTGTGTGTGTGTGTGTGTGTGTGTGTGCGCACGCGTGTGGGCGTGCATGCGTGCGTGTTTCACATGTATGTAACCAATGAAAAGTATTAACAAGAGCTTGTGACTAAATAATGACTCCATGATCCATTGGAACAAAGGTTTCCTGAACCGTTTTGGACATACAAGGTTTCTGACAGAGACGACACACATGGATGACGGGGTGTGTTGTGTTGATCATTAACACACTCACACACTGTAGAGAACCCAAGTCTGACATCAATGCCGCTATAGAGGCCCATAGGGTCTCAATAACATAGTGACAATGTGATAATAAGAACATCATGGAACTGTGTTCCAAAAAGAAACAAATCAGCCCTGCAATTTTACTCATAATTATGGATATGAAGCATCAACTGATGGTGGAAATAGTAGATGAGAAGGAAAATAAATGTTTTCCAATTGTTCTTATCAACTGTAACTCAATGTCATAAACAGACAGAATCGTAGGGCTGATGTGTTTATTTTTGGAACACAGTTCCACTTCTAAGATTTCTCTGTGAGATTTTCAATAGAAAACGATACTTCCCTGGTCCAGTTGGTGGTGGGAGTTGCGTCAGCACTTCGGTACTATCTTCTCTTACAGTAACCATTGTATGGGGCGGGGCCATAGATCATTATCTATAATGTTACAATTGATTATTATGTCTGGAATTTTGCATATCATAATGATCTGATATTAGTTTTTTTCAGATTTTAATCACTTAATCACTTAAGCCTTTACTTTTTAAATCATCAAATATTTACAAAGATCAAACTCACAACACGCAAAAAATAATTCTGCTCACTATTTGTTAAAGTTTAATTGCACATGAATAATATTTTAAATACAATGAATAAAAATGAATTAAAACACAATTTGACACAACGTATAGCGTATGTGTTGTTGTAAAATGTATTACTGTATTATGTGTTGCTCTTATGTGTCATTTTAATTGTTTTAAATGTTTTTTCGCTACATTAAAAAATACCTTCGCACAAAATAAAACCTTTTCTGCGAGTTTTCCCCAGAATACGGATGCTGAGGTTTTGAGTTGTTACTAAGGGGTTGTTTCTCTATCTACAGTATAATGTACATCTGTCTGCATTGATTATATGTTGATTTCATTATTATTATTATCATTATTATTATTTTTTACTTTTCCATACACTGCATCACTGAATAAACTTTGCTTCTGTTAATGTGTTTAATTATTTCCAGAGCTCGTTAAAAAGTCTGTCTGTCAATATCTGTGTTGAATAGGTTTGTACTTTTACATTACGTTGACATTGTACTTGGATGTGAGGAAAATACTGCACATACATATATGTATGTTTTAATGTTTTGCTTTTCACTTAATTTCACTACATCTGTATATAAAAATGTATAGCTTCATATGTGCCGTTTGTGCCGTCTTTGCCTTAATCAGAGAATTATTTGATTTGTATGCGCTTTGTATTTACCACAAACTTACAAATATACCATCTAAAAATACAGTGAAAGGTGTTTATCTAATTTTGCTCTCTGTGTGTGTGCAGAGAGCGTGCGTGCGTGCGCGCTCGCTCGCACGTACGTGCATGTGAAATACAATGTTTGACACAGCATACTGTACATATCCTTTTGAAACAGTCACAGCTAAAGTAAATAGCGGACCTACTGTACTCTTATTACATCTCCGTAAAACAATCCATAATTTTGGGGTCCAAACATACCCTTAGTAATGACAATAATTTCAAGGTTAGAGTTGACAATAGTAATCTAAAGCGAAGAAGACCTACTTCTTAATCTCATAACAAACGGTGACAGGTGAAATGGCCTCCAAAGTGATCAAGAAAGTAAATCAAAGAATGAACTGATTTGACTACTATACTCTGCCTTAAGCGCATGACCCACCTAATTCCAACACACTTGTCTAGTTTGGGATGTCTCAAGGTAGAAGACCAGGCAAATGTGGTATTTAAGGGACAGTGAGTGACCTCATACCTGTCTATCTCTACTTCTGTGAGTGACACCACAGCAACACCACCAGGGCTATGGGAGTACCAATAGATCATAGAACTGTAGATGCCTCATTATTGCCGCTGTGCAGTTCATTGGAGTGATGCATCTGCCGGCTGCCATAGCAGGGATCGGGGGGATGTCTCCCCACTTCATCATAACTTCCTGAATGAGTTCAACCGATTTCCCAAGCGGTTTGTAACAAATGCCAAGCGTGGAGTTATAGATACTTACATAAGAAATGCATATTTCCATACCAAAATACTTGGTTTCTAATCCAAGTAATTAATAAAGTAATATTAATAAAACTATCTGATAGACAATCTGTATAATGAATGCAACTGTAGCTGTTGAACAGAACAGATTTGGGCATTAATAAAGTATCTATCTATCTATCTATCTATCTATCTATCTATCTATCTATCTATCCTAGTTTAACAAAGTTGTGGTTAACTTCAGGTAACTAAGACGGATACATGCGGAAGCCCAACCACGATGGGATTTGAAATCTCAATCTTCTGTTTCGATGACTTAGCCATTAGGCCAGATTGTCCTTGTAGACAGATTATGTATTCTTTCTGTCAGGATGGTATTTGGCTGAAATGTCCATCAGGCCTTATCATTCTGTGTTTGGTGGCATAATCTTGCTGGATGAAGACCATAGTGGATGTGCATAAAGACAGTTTTTGCCTACCATGTCCATGTGTGAATAAAAGATAGTTTTTGCAAGTTAGAGATGCACACAGATACATTCTAATCAGTACTCTATTGGTCAGACTCATACGGGGATCAAACCTGCAACCTTGGTGTTATTAGCACCACGCTCTGTCCAGCTGAGCTTACTGGCCTGCTTTGCCAACAGAATGTCTGTCTGTCTGTCATGCAGATCATGCTACACTGGGCGGTGTATTGTGATCGTGCTGCTGTAGCAGTTACAAGCTGTACTTTTCACATTGACAGTGAACACACTGAAGTGCATGTCTTAAACACATTTTGCACTGGATAAGAACCAAAGTCTCAATGTCTGGTCCGGGGACAATCAGGGGTCCAAATGGGCGCTTACAGGTCTGTAACAAGTTGTTTTGCGAATATAGAGCGTCGCAGTCCCGCCCCCTTTCATGACGACAAGCAGCCCGGAAAATAATTTCCCATGCATTTTTCCCATAGACGTTTCAAAACGTATTTACATTTCAAGTTGTCGTTCTGACATAATTATTGTATGTTATTATTTATGTAACATAATATGACTTAAATGTAAGGCGCTATAAAGTAGTAATGTAATTCAGAGTTTATGTAGTTCGAAGATATTTACAATGGGTGCCCCGAGTCAAAACCACAGTTCTAGGCAACACGTAGCTCTATAGGCTGCGACACGGTTGCTAGGCTGCTCATCTTAGGCCCCTGATAACTGGGCCTCCAGCAGCGGCGCACGCTTGGACGGCGGCAGCAAGTGTTCAGGCAGGTTGGCAGGAAGATCGTGACCTTCCAGCTTGAGCTTGATCAGATGGTTGGCCAGGGCAAACTCCTCATTGTCCAGGAAGTCGTGGTTATCCATGACGGCCAGCTTCCAGATCTTCCCCAAGACTGTGTTGGGAAGCTTGGACTTAAGCAGCTCCTTTTTGGCCGCTGCGGCCGACACTTGACCATTGACGGGAGAGAGAGCGTAGAAGATCTCGTCGTAGGTGGGCTTCTCGCGACTCACTACCCATTCCTGATCGCCGATGCCCTCGCTTACCCCCACACCGTATCCCAATCCAAAAGGCCCCCTCGTGGACCCCTCGAAGGCTCCGCCCTTGACTGAGGGGCAGGACATGGAGGTCTCCTCGTGGCGCACCACGCTCATGAGGTGGGCAATGTCATTGGCCAGCATGTCCTCCACTCTCTGCAGCAGCTTGGGCTTCAGCGACGGGAACTTGGAAAAGTCCTGGCCATCCAGCAGCTCCCTCATCTTGTGGATATTGGGGAAGTCCCCTCGCGAGATCTTGTGCTCCTTTTCGATCTTCTGGTAGATCAAGTCGAGGTTGGAGAGGAGCTCCTTCTTTTTGGATTCCTTCCTAAACATGCTGGGCATCTCGCTCTTCAGTGAGCTGATGATGTAGGCGTGCACCATGGCGAGGCGAGCCCGTTTGATCAGGTCGTTGAGCTTACGTACAGCTGCGTTGCGCGGCAGGGTCTGAATGTCTGAAAACAGGTCTTGCTCCTCTGCTTCAAACAACTGTCTGTTGTCAGGGACCATTTGTGCCTGGGACCAGAAAGAGCCGATATACACGCGCGCCACCTCAGGCGTGTTGATGATTTTGCCCAGGGCCCACATGAGGGCGCCATAGACCCTCATCAGTTGCTGGGTGCTGATCTGGTCAGCCTTATTGAGTACCACACGCATCTTGTCCTCATGGTTCTTCAGGGCTCGGATGACCTCAGAGAACTCGTCTGAGATGTCCAGCTTGTGAGCATCAAACAGGAGGATGATGCGGTCTACTCGCTCGGCGAACCACTCCAGCACGGCCGCAAAGTCATAGCCTCTGCAGAGCCTCTGTTTCTCCCCTGAAAGGATTCCGGGGGTATCAATGATACTGATGCTCTCCAAGACTGGATTAGGCATCTGTGCACACATGAACCTATTCAAGAATTGGTTACCAAAACAGTTCAGCTTGTGGAATGGCGTTTTGGGGTCGACCACCAGAGCGTTGCCTGGTATCACACCCTCCTGTTCACCGTGCATCACAGCGATGAAAGAGTCAGTCGTCGGCTCAGGGCCGATTCTCATGCCGGGGAAGTCCTGGTCCAACAGGTGTCGAATGAAGGTGGTCTTCCCGGTGGAGTACTGACCCACCAGGAGCACCATGGGCTTGCTGTCAAAATGGCCGTCTTCCAGTGCTGGGGAGTGGAATTCGTGGAATCGATATGTGTTCTCCAGTGGGAAGAGTTTGGTCCGGTACAGTCGCCGCAGCCCCTCTGAAACGTTGCTATACACCTCAGGATTTTTCTTTCCGTTCTTCCTGAACATGGTGGCCTTGTCTTTTCCCATGTAGGCCTAATGATGTCAGTTTCAAACCTATGTTTAATAATGGTGTGGTTTCTTTCACAGCTTGCCTGCTGGAATAACAACTTTTGGGGAAGATACTAATACGTTTCTGTCTCTGTTGGATGGAGTTGACAAGTAATCCTTAGAACCTTTATTAGGCTGATCAGAGTTCTGGTCTGACATCATCACAACACAAAGTGTTGCCATGCAGGCTTGCAAAGGGCTATGACTGCCTTCCAAAGTTTGCGGGCCCTGGGTAGGAAACCCTGGCATTTTTGAGTGGTGTAAACCACTCCTACAACTGGCTTTGTTTGTGCAGAAAAATTACCCTGTTCACCCGGGTGTGATTTCATTACGTCAGACATGATTTCATTACGTCAGACAGGCTATATAATACCTTACACCACTCAGTTCACACGGGTGTGATTTTTATGGTATTCATCTCTGACACATTATTACTGATGTAATGTTATTCCAGAACTATTTTCTGGAATAACCCTGTCTTTCATGTGTGAGCGACGCCCAACAGGGCGGCATGAGGATTGGTAGCCAACTATGCCACAACTAAGACACCTGATTATACATATGTGACTCCTCACACGGTTTGTTGTATACAGTTAAGAATAAAGGCAGAAAGGCAGTGTTTTAACAAAATTACAAAAAGCTTTATTTATGGTTAAAGGATAATTCCTGACTAGGCTTTTTCTTACCTTAATCTTTACTTTATTAGTTTATTTGGACATATTTGGTGCATAATGGACATTACATGTGAATGCAACGTAAATAGCCTGTATTTAGCAAAGATGCTAGTTTACATCCACAGTCCCCACACTATACATCAAAATAAAAAAATAAAAGCACAGACAGTGGAATACATTGCATTAGGAAACAAGCATAAAACATACTACAAGAAGGTATAACGTGATACAGTTCAGCAGCATTTTATAGGGCAATGAAGATTTTTAAATAAAGTAACTGTGCATAAAGTGCACTAGACTATTGTCACAGGTTTGGTTGTCGAGTAACCATTTTTTTAGATTGAACTTGGAAATTAAGCTAAAATTAAGCTAAATCTCTCATGGTCAAAATTTGATCATTCATTCATTCATTCATTCCAGATTTAACAGCCCTGAATTGAGAAGATGTTTTTACCGAAAGCCCGGCACTTTGCAGTCCCCTCTGGTTGCTCTAAGTCAGAGACGTCAGGTTCTTATAACTGTCAAGGGTGCTAAACCTGAATTTGACCCGCCGCCACAGCGGGGAAAATAAATTCTTCATAGTTCATCCTTCAAAACTAAAACTAAAGTTTTAGTTCATGTTTCCAAAAATTAACTATTTTAGTTATTTTTAGTTCATTTTTTCCCAATACGTTGCTGCAAGCTATTTTCAATATTATTGCCACCGCCCATATAGAACCACATACTTTATTCCTATTGGGAATAAAGTCCAAACCTTAAAAAATCCCTTTGGTATTAATAAAGTGACAACTTTTACAATATTTTGGGGGAAAAATTAACACTGAGGTACCCACAGTGTTTAGGTGCCCATTCTTCCTGCATCATTTTGCAATGTGAAATTCCACCGAATCAGTATCCCTTTCCACTTTGCTTGTCTTTATACGGGCCATGTGAAAATTAACTCACATGGCCCAAATCTGATGCTTTTATTGTGAAGGCAAAAGTTTCTGAACGTCTCACATCCATCCTGCATATTTCCGCATGCTGAGCGCACAAGCACATCATCATCGCCTCGCTACAACTCGATCGCGTTGCGCACACTCCAGAGACAGTGCACGTTAATTTGGTGTTGGATATTATTTTATGCTTTAGCAGGAGCGGGACAGATTGGTGTTTTTCCGCACACATTTAGGCCTGTTTAGATGGAAATCTGGCACACAGTCTTGAACAAAGTGAACTATCAGAGAGTGACGTTCACACATGCCCAGAATGAACGCGTTCACAGTAACGTTCAGCACACAGAAATACAGGACGTCTAGTCACATTCACACAAAATATGAACAGGTTTGTGAACGATCGTTCAATGAGCGCGTTCAGGGACAACACTGGTAGTCATGGCCGTGAGTTCCCAAATGATGTTGTGTGGGAGTCCCGACTGCTCCAGACCGTACTGAATAACTGTGAGTTTGCATAATGTCTTTAGACTAGGACGCAAGTCTAAGATGTAAATTTCAGTATGAAGGAGGATGATACGATCTCCCACCATGGAACAGATCCTAGGAGAACTTGGAGATGGGCATTTCCCCTTCAGCTCAACCTTCTTCCAGGAGATGGTCTCTGGATTAAATTTCCACAGATCATTGAGGGTCTCGTCCCTGTTGATGCCACCAAATATGTACAGCTCTCCATTGTAGGCAAAGGCTGAATGACCCCAGCATCTTTTTGGAAAAGGCTCTGTAGAAGGCATGCTCATCCAGTGGTTGGTCTCTGTGTCAAACATTCTGATGTTGTCGTCCTGGTTCACTATGCCTCCAAATACAAACATCTTTGTTCCGATGATGGTGGCTGAGTGACGTGATGAAGCTGGGGGTGCAGTGCCTCTAGTGTTAAGTAAAGACCAGACCATTGCGGTAGTGTCCAACTTGTAAATGTCATTAGTTTGTCCTTTCAGATGAGTGCATCCTCCATAGACATACATGACCTTCCTCAAGGCACAGGCTGTGTGGTGAAACCTTGATTCTGGAACAGTCCCAGAAATATTGGGCTTCAGCCATTTGTGGGTGTCGACATCAAATGCATAAAGCTCATTACAATAAGGAAACCCTCCAAAGATGTAGACGATATATTCTACCAGCACAGCTGTGTGTCCGAAGCACCTAGAGGAAATATGTTCTCCTCTAGCCAATGTCATTGGGGGCAACTTCATCAAGTGCAAAGACATTGTGTTGAATACATAGTTATTCCCCAAGTCAAAGCAGTACACCTTGTGCCCCACTTCTACGGCAGCATGGAGGCTTAACCATTCCCTAACTTTCAGGTGGACTACACAACAAAACATCTCACTCTACATAAGCAAGAATGTACATGTTTTCTACGCAAGTCCACTTATATTGGTACAGCGCCACAAAGATTGGCTAACCTGCGAAGGTGATGGGATGGATTAGCCAATCAGAGAATCCGATCCATTTTGTGCTCCCTAATATAGCAAATAGATTGCCACAGCAACGCCACCCTGGGAGCCCATGGGGATCCCTGTTATGTGCGATAGACTGGTGTGTTCAGATGGTAAGTGATGCAAGTTTGGAATGAATGCCCTACTTGGTAACGCTATAACCTTATACCCGTTGTCAGAGTTTAGGGAGATCTGTATGTGTCTGTCCGCATCACCTTCATGCCCATAAATGGAGATCCCTGATGTCATCAGTATATGGTCACGTATGGGCATATTGGATGGATTAGCGGTTCTGGACAACATGCCATGTGGGGTTTTAACAACAGCATGGAGGAAAAACACTGTGTACCACCAACGGCATACTGTAGGCGAGGGGCTGGCTGTGTACTGAAACAAAATAAATAGCTTCAACATAATAACTCTGATGCAAGTAATTCATCTTACAATAAATGCACCAACTCTGTATAGTATAGTCTAATTGATGAATAACTGTGACTCCTTAAAAGGTAAGCAAATACCAAAAAAGCCTGGCAGTGGTTAAACGCAGCCTGAAACAAATCTGGCAGTCAACTTTGCAAGTATTTTAATGAATTATGACAGTATTACACTACATGGCTATTTAGTCGGCCATAAAGCCCATACATCTTTCCCATAGTGAGTTCCGAAAATATGAATTAGTCATGACCCTGCGTGAAACATTTGATTCTGTGAAAAAGAAGACAAAAAAACATTACACTATAAATGATTTAAAAAATATATTGTAGTCTATATTGTAGTAAACTATGGCTCATTTGCCACAAAATAGTCCAGACCATTTGTAAGAATGTACATAATTATGTATACAAATATATCGATTATTCATTCAAGCCCAGATCAGCGTGAGGTGTGTCCAGAGCTCTGCGTAGGTTCTCCCAGAACAGTCCAGGGTGCTGTCCAGCCTGGGACCAGCTCAGGTAGGTGTGTCTCTTCACCAGCCTCCTCATGTGATGGTAGGGAGACAACTGCTGGGCTGGAATGTCCTCCAGAAACACCAGGATCAACACGTCCTTCTGTTCATCAAACAGACGGTAGCTGCACACAGGAGACATTTACACTAAGTCAACTTTATTTTTACATTAATGCCTGAACACCTATTGGTTGTTATTCCTTTCAATCTGGGAAAATGTTTATAACATATAGCTGTTGTTATACTGTATACAGTACTGTATACAGAAACATAGTCTTTTGTGTGATTTATTATTATTACTTGCGCAAGCAGAGCGTGCAAGTCATGTTTCAGTCAGGTGCTACGATGCACGTGTTTGGGGCCAGCACATGTTATGACGTCATATGCTGGCCCCAAGCTGACCGTGCAGGTGTGTTTTTGTCATGCTACGAAGCATATGTCCCATGACGTGATGAAGATATGTATCAATGTCCCTGCATGCACGTGATATGATGTCATACGGACATACGGAAGCTGACCGTGCAGGTATGTTTTCCGTGAATCGTGATTTAGATTATGTACCAATGCCAGGGTATAATTGGTTGACGATGATGATACGTTTCAGTGTCAATTGACCCAGCCGATTACATTATACCACCAACCACTCAGAAAAGTAAATATACATACATATATACATGTACACATATATGGACACGTGAGCATAATGACGTGTTAAATATATGTACCAGTGCCAGGGTATAGTTGACGGTGACGTAACGATGACGTGTTCCAGTGTGACGTCAAACAAGCTTATAAGTAATTACCATCATCATTTTTCAACACTAGTGCGCGCTCTGCTTGCGCACTAGTAGGCCATTTATGGCCTACTTGTGTGCAACAAGCAAGTAGGCACTCGACAGAGTGCACTTCTAGTTATTATCATTATTAATAATAATTAAAATGCATATTATTAATTCAAATTCATTCCATTCATTGTGATGGAGCCTCTACCCTCCTCCAGCTCTGATACAATGATCCACCACAGTGTGTATTTGATTACAGCACCCTTATCTTTTGTTCTTCTTTACATTGTTCTACATCCGCAGGAGTTCGTTAAAGCAATAGCCACAAGCAGGGCTGGACTGGCCACCGGGCATACCGGGCATTTTCCCGGTGGGCCGCGACCGTAGGGGGCCGCCATGATTAAAAAAAAAAAAAAAAAAAAAGGCAGGCAGGCCAATAGGCGGCAGGCCACCAGGTAGCGCCCCCCCTGACCCCCCCGGCGGTGCTTGTTTGTGTGTGTGCCTCGACGGAGTGGGTGGTAGAGTTTCTGCTATCTGCGCGCTGGTTGTGGTGGGCCGGTCTGGGCCAAATTCACGCGAAAATGCCCGGGCCGAATTTTTGTCCCAGTCCAGCCCTGGCCACAAGAGGCTGTCGTTTAACGTGGGAATGAGAATTGAGGCCTGTCACTGAGCAGAGTGCTTCAGGCTCTCTTACAGCTGTTCTAATATCACAGTAAACCAGGATCTGAAAGGCTGCAGCCTTTCAGATCCTCTTATTAAGAGGATCTGAAAGGCTGCAGCCTTTCAGATCCTCTTAATAAGAGGATCTCATAATAATATATAGGATTTATATAGCGCTTTTCAAGATACCCAAAGTCGCTTTACAGAAATAAGTAAAAAACAATTTTAATAGAGAACTAGTTAAAAGGTTTAACTAGAGGATCTCATAATAATATATAGGATTTATATAGCGCTTTTCAAGATACCCAAAGTCGCTTTACAGAAATAAGTAAAAAACAATTTTAATAGAGAACTAGTTAAAAGGTTTAACTAGGGGGGGGGGGTGTTAAGTAGGGAAAGCCTACACTGCACTGCTCAGTTGACACAGGTGTGATTTTTCATGGATTTGCAGTTAAACAGCAGAGAAAGGGCACCCCCACCTGGCCATCTGGAACTCCCTAGAGCACCATTCACTCTCCAGGTAATGATGGCTGATCACACAGATGATCTTTCTGCTGCCATAGATGGCATCTGTAATGTTCTCTATGATGGGGGCACCTGGAAATATAACATACCAACATTAGTCAAACCACATTCAAAGCTATTTCACTTCTTGAGAGACAGATAGATATACACATACCCTGCCTATAGTATTACATGCTGCAACTAGAAAAACTAGTGCTCCTCAGAGCACAAGTCTCCACCAGGTTAGGTAGGTTATTGTGGTCCGGGCAATGTTCAGAATTCGCCAATCAGGATCAGAGGTTCCTATAGATTATTTACATAAATACAGTATTACTTAGATACAGAGAGGTTGGTACGGTGGTACCTGGTAGGAAGTCTCGGTGGTGCAGACAGAGTCTCCAGCCCTGCTCTCCCTCCAGCACTGGAAGCATTTCTCTGCAAACCCAGAGCTCATCGTGAACGTTGTAGGAGATGAAGGCATCGTAGCGCTGAGGAGACCCCCTCTTTCTTTCCTTGGCATCATAAAGGAAGGCCAGGAAGAGGTAGTAGGCATAGAGAAGATGCAGACTCAGGAAGTGGTAGGTGAAGGATGTGAGCAGAGTTAGCACAATCACACAAGAGGAGGAAAGGAAGTAGATGAAGCTAGCGTCCACCCAACATGAATGATAGTCAAAGTCCAGAAACCTCGTTCCCTTTTTAGCAAGAGGAAAGCCACAAGTGTAGCGGTGAGCGTCAACTACCTGTGTTTGGTTGTTGTTCTGCATCCACTGCTGAAAGTCAGCATTAGAACAATCACAAGCTAAAGGGTTGCCATTCATGTTAATATACTTGAGAGCAGTGAGAAAACTGAACACAGAGACATTGATCACCGTCAACTCATTGTGGCTCAGGTCCAGCCAGAAGAGTTGAGTCAGATTGGCTTGTGTCAGGAAATCCAGGGCCGTCAGATTACAGTTTATTAAAGAAAGAGTCTTCAACTGTGGTACATATTTAAATGAGTTATTTGGGTCTAGTAGTAAACCAGAAATATTCAAAATTTCCAATTGTTTCATATCTGAGGGCATGTCCCATGCATGGTTTTGTGAACCAAAATGTATTGTTAAGCTCTTCAGTTTCCTCAGTAAGGTGCTTTTGTTTTGCCATTGTAACTCATGGGGAGGTGGAGATGTCATTTTGAAGAATATTTTATTAAAATGTAGACTAAGAATTTCAAGTTCATCTAGTCCTTCCAAATAACTGTTTTCCCATGGATACCGGATACAGAATACCATGCCTAAGTTCTTGAGTGATTTCAGACCAAAAAATGCCCGTTTGCCGATCTTGTAGAAGATATTCTCATTTAAATCCAATAATTCTAGTTTGTGTAGTGCAATCTTGAATGTGTTGTGGTGTAACCTCCTAATAAAATTGTGAATCAGAGTTAGAACCTTTAACTCATTCAGATGTTTAAAAACACATGGTTCTATTTTAGTGATGAGATTGTAATCTAGATGAAGGTGTGTGAGTCTGGTTAAATTTAAGAAATCTGAGCAGTTTAAATCATGAATATTATTATTACGTAAATTCAGGATTTGAAGCATGGAGAGTTTCTTAACATCGTGCGGTACTGTGGAAAGGTTGTTGTAGGCGAGGTTCAAGTGACTCAGTTGATTCATTTTAGTAATTGAATTCTTAGACAATATAGTCAGGTTATTATGTGATAGATCCAAGTTGGTAAGTTGAGTACAAGGTGACAGTATTTTACGTATCTTGGCTTTGAATGTACCCTGCAGGATGAGTGTTCTCATTGTGCGTTTTTTGCAGACAATTTTTAAGAGATCTCTGTCCATCCTCCCATCCACCAATACCAGCTGTAGGTACTCCAGTGCATCAAGGCTCTGTAGAGCCTTTCTGATGGTGATAAAAGACATATTAGAAGCAGTCAAATGCACTGTGGTTATATTCCTTAGGAAATACTTGTCTGGTATGTCCCACTCCCATTCGGTATCATTACAACATGATGACAGGTCAATTTTCTTAAGATGTGGAAATACAGCTGCTGTGATGCTGAACGTTTTTATCGAACCTGAACTAACTCTCAACTCCCTGAGCTCAGAGGACATGTTTGATGGCAGATCTTTTGACTGAAAAGACTGTAACTCATCAGTTGTGATGTTCAGCACCTGCAAGCTTGATAGCTGTAAGACATGGATAATATCTGTCATTTGATTGGACTTCAGACTTAGTTCCTGTAAGTTGGTGAGTGAGTGAAAGGCAACAGGGTTGAAGAATTGGATATTGTTAAAAGCCAAGCGTAGTATCAAGAGGTTAGACAGTCCCTGAAACATATTGTCTGTCAGTGTTGTTAGGTTGTTATTGTCCATATAGAGCACTTCAAGTTGCACCAAATTGATAAAAGCCCCGTTATCAACATGAGTTATTGAATTAAAACTCAGATCCAAATCTGTGAGAATTGACAGATTGTAAAATTCTTTCCAGTTTATCTTTTTGATCGCATTCCCCTTTACTTTTAGTGATATAACGTCTCTGGGAATGTCTGCTGGTACACTATGGAGATGGCGTTGTTCACAATCTACTGAAACACCAGCAGTGACATTGTCAGAGTAAAGAATGGTGCAGTTCTTCATGAAGTAAGCCAGTATGGGACTAATATGAAGCGTGAACAACAGAAATAAGACAAAGAAACAATGGCAGCTTCCTATCTGTAGCATCATGGCTGTCTTCGTCAGGGTCAACTGTTAGATACTTAATTCTGCTGTGGACACTGGTTGGTGACAACACTGTTCAGCATTGATGATCTAAAGAGGATACAAAAGTAAAACAGTTACAGTACACATGTAACCTTTTATTTGATCTGTAACTCTACATAGATTCTCAGTCTCTCATGTATCATGTTCCCTTTTTAGGACTATAGTATTACGTGTGGCCAGACTGTCAACTTCTCCATTTAGCCTAAGCTTTCACTACACGGACAGTGATCAAGTTAATGTTTCATTCTTATCAAATATTATCTTGGCACAATAACAATTCAAATATATAAACCATGTCATATGTAGCACCCGTATCGCAGAGGTTAACCACTGGACTAGTTCTAGGTTCTAACGAGTGGGTAACAATAATGTATTAGACCAGAGACATCTTACTTTAAATGCAAATGCAAAACTTTACAGCCCAGCTGCCTTAATTGCACTCATTCTTTACCATGAACAAATCAATGAAATAATAACAATGTTTTCATGTAAAAGTGTGACCATACACAAACAATTTGTGCAATGATCCATGAATAGTTTTTTAACTCACCAAAACACTCGGTCTCTGCACAAGCACAAAACAAACCGAGCAGGTTGTGCTCCCAAGTTTGACCAAACACTTCACACAGATGTTTTTCTCCACACACACTCTGTGTCATTAAAGGGGAAGAAACTGTGCCTGTCCCTTAAAGGGAAGCGAGCAAGTATTGTGGTCGTGCTGGCTTTTTTATGCGTATGCTCGTGGTATACATACTGATTTTGAGTGTGACGTAATGACAGTGGCGGGCCGTGCCGAAATGAACTAGGCCTTCAACCCCCCCCCCCCCCCCCCGACAACCTGTCATATGTTCTTATACAACATTAAACCACGCAAAAATTGGTGGAACTGAACCATCAGGCTCTGTAATATCCCAGCTATGCTGCACCGGCGGGGACTAAACACACGCAGCGTGCGCGCGTGCGCGCACACACACTGACACACACACACACACACACACACACACACACACACACACACTCCAGTGGCTCCGCAGCGCACAGCCAAATGAGACTCGGCCACACACACACTGTCAGCACGGACAACCACAAGTCCTGAAGTCCACAACCATAGCCTATAAAACGATCAATCATCAATAAGCTGTGTCGCATCGCGATCGCATGTATATAAATATTATATAAAGATCCTTACCATGGCTGCCTGCATCATACCAATGGTCGACCCTGCAAGCTTTTCTTGAAGTCCTTCATTCTCGAAAAATGCTGTAAATCCACCACTAAATCTGTTTATTCTCCTCCTTCAGCCGTTTTCCGCGTTTGTTTGTGAGTTAAATCTATTTAGCTCCTCAATCAACCCACATATGGGAACTCGCACAGAAAGTTTGAAACACCCAGTTCTCTTTTCTCATTTGACAATATTTCCCCCCAGTGATGGAATCCAAGCAAGATGTTAACGTCACCAAAGGCCAGCTAGCTGGCGCTGGTACATGAAAGAAAACGCCCAGCAGGGCAAACTCGAAATCTGATTGGCTAAGGAACCTGTCAATCTCTATATTGCTCCCATTCATTTCAACAGAAAGGGGATTCACTGGAGTTTCTGCAGGCCTCCCGGTAGAGAATTTTACCCGGAGACAACACAATGAAATAATCTCATTGGTTAAAAAAAACAAGGGCTGTTGTACCTGCACAGAATGGAAGCAGAGCATCCAGCCTGTCTGAGTGAGAAACAGTGCAGTGGCAGCGAAATAAATATAATATTATATATAATATTATAGATATAATATTTGTTAAAAAGAAAAACTTATTATAAAATATAAATTTTAATTTCTGCATCAGGCAAGTGGGCCAGCAGAGAAGGCCTTGCTGGCCCTGACGGCCCACCACTGCGTAATGAAGATATTAGGGATGTCCCGATCACGTTTTTTTGCTCCCGATCCGAATTTTGAGACATACCGATACTGATCTTTCCCGATCCGATCTTTATATTTTTATATAACACTTATGCCATATCACAATAGCAAATATCCTAATGTATGTCACTCTAGTGTAGTCTGTTGTGTGGTCTTTCAATTATTGAAAGGCAAAATGTGACTATACTTTTATTAGAATTACCGATTGTGAAACAGGGACCTGACTTAGGGGCTGCCTTCACGAGGACGTCGCGGGCTGTTCCCCGCCTAAGTTTTGTGAACGATATAAAACTTTACTGCGTCTACATTGCGGTTATGTTAATTATGTACGACGTCCACTCGAGACCGGTAAACTGCTTCGTTTTCAAGATAAAGATGCAGTACACATGGCTGGCCTGTAGATGGCCACAAAAAAAAGAAAAAGCTTATTCTAAAGGCTATATGAAAGCGTTGGTATTTCACACAGGTGTTGCCAAATAACTAATTATCTTGATCAGTCTGCACACACTGACTGACCAGCTAAAGTGTATGCCTACTAAACCATAATATATGACAAACCTTGGATTAATTCTTCTGAAAACAGCAGCAAGCACAAAGTAAGTGTGAGAGAGAGAGAGAGAGAGAGAGAGAGAGTGTGAGAGAGAGAGAGAGAGAGAGAGAGCGAGAGAGAGCGCGCCCCTTCTATTTTTTAACACGCAGCATCTCTCTCTCTCTCTCTCTCTCTCTCTGTGACTGTGACTGCGACGCGGTCAATAATATATAGCATAAATAATAGGCCAAATATAACACTTTCCCTCTATCTGTGATCAGCTCCTCACACACAACTCCTCTCTCGTGCATGCCTGCTCAATCTCAACAACGGTTTGCATGCGTGCGGGCTGCAGATCGGCTATTTTTGGAGAAGAGATTTATAGACATTATGTGCAAATATAAAATAGCTGTGATACTTATATGTAAGTGGTTATGGTGAAATAAACCATTAACACTGGTTAGTTTGGAGGGGCGAGGGGACTATGACATCACCGTTTCAGCAAATTAGGCGGCATTCGCTGTACACACGGAGACGTGAAAGTCGCGTCTCCAAACTTTCCCACTCTGGAAGGTAGTTTCAAAATTAGCCGTTAAAGTCCCCCAAAACGCCGTCTCCGTGTGACAAAAAGGGTAGATCGGCTAATTACTTGCCCCAGAAACACCGAATACGTCCTCGTCTGTACAGGCCCTTAGAATCAACCTGGGGACCACTATTGTGTTGGGTGGGGGTGGGCTAAGATTAGTGCTTTTGTAAGTTAACACTTGCTATGCATGGATACATCCCACTGTTTCTCAACCGTTGACTACTACTGGTAAAATGTCCTAATAATAATGACTCAACCAGACAATCACTGGGGATTGGCACTTCCCCCTTCTTGAGATTCTAACTCCCTTTTTCTGTTGAATTTCTTGAACTCCAACTTGGCAGACTACATGGACTCATCATAGGTCACTATAGGTCATTCAGTTCACGGTTTCTCAACTAGTGGAAAGAACATTTAAAACAAATCAACAAATCCTACATTACTAAATGCATGGTCAGGGGCCACATGCAATACCTCCACGGACCACCAGTGGTCCACGGACCACCTGTTGAAAACCCATGAATTAGAGTGAATACAGCTTATAGAACTGAAGTCAAGTTAAAACTCTCTCATTCAGAGAGAGTACTACAGACACCTATGCCATCATGCATTGCGGGGTTGCATTTCCTTTGTTTTCATAATATGTGTCTTTCACGCCTCTGACTGTGACTAGTCTTCGTTTGATGATCTCTGACTGGGACCAGAAGGAAAACAACTAGCATAAATAACAGTTTTTACAAAATCTCATTGCTTATACATCTTATACCTTTTTTTTTTGCGGCTTTCACCTTTATTTATAATTTTTGAGTGGTGTAAACCACTCCTACAACTGGCTTTGTTAGTTTACGTGTCTGTTCGTACCAAAAAACTGGCTTTGTTCGTTTACGTGTCTGTTCGTACCAAAAAATGAGCATGGTTGCTATGGTCACCCAGTTCACACGGGTGTGATTTCATTACGTCAGACCACAGCTGATCAGTCTATATAAGACCTTACACCACTCAGTTCACACGGGTGTGATTTTTTATAGAGGGACAGACAGTAGGAAACAGTAGGAAACGGGGAGAGAGATGGGGGAGTGACATGCAGTGAAGGCCGTCGGGATTGGGAGTCGAGCCTGCGGCACCCTGCCAGACTGGATTATCAGCCAAGGTGCCTGGACCGCTGAGCAACGGCCCAGGCCTTATACATCTTTCTTTGAGATTTACATTAGACAATTAAAAATCCGATATTTTCTCCCCGATTCTGATTCATAACGTGTCAAAAAGATGTAAGACAAGATAAGAACATTATTGATACCACAAAGGGAATTCAAGTGCTAAAAACCTGGACAGTGGTGGATACACGTAGCTTATAAGAATGTCAAGAGCTCAAAGCTAAAACTTTAACTGCTTCAGACCTTTAACATAGAAATTACATAATGAATGAACAGTGCTTTCCAGGATGAAGGAATTGTAATGTTGAATCCTACAGTACCTGAACTGAACTCAGTGACAACCATCCTTCCAGTGTTTTACTCAGAGACAGGAATGAAGTCCATTAATTTTGACCACACCCTGACTAAGAATCAACCTGAGAACTGAAAATGCACTTCCCATAGCAATCAGAACCGCAGACTCACTCCCAATCTTCCGCCGTAGTCAAGAAAGCCCACCTCGTCAGACTCCTTCTTAGCCTGTAGCACTTGCCATAGCACTTGCCCTGCCTCGACGACCTTACAGGCATAGGCTCAACTTATGTAACTTACATAGCATTTTATGTAGACATAGCATAGTGTATACACTAGTTTCATTATATATATTCCACTGTTCTTAGCTTACGTATAATTCATTATGACCATTTTCTTTAATGTATTTTTGTAGTTTTCTGTTCTTGCTTACTGTAAGTCACTCTGGACTAAGAGCATCTGCTAAATGTCTTAATTGTAAATTGTAAATTGTCTGTTCCCTCCTTGTTGGAGCTCTACACAGTGCCCAAACAGCCACCAGCATCATAAGGGACCTCCATCACCCCTCCCGTGGCCTGTTTGCCATCCTACCCTCTGGGAAGAGGTACAGGAGCATTAAGGCCAGAATGTCAGGCTTGTCAATGAACTGCGCTGAATTGTGCGTCGCTTTGCCGAGTGGGATACTGGGGTTCGATCCCAACTTAGCCAAAGACAGAACACACAGTAGCATGTCAGATAGGGCATCGGCATAGTGCAGGACACAGACAGAACACACAGTAACATGTCAGATAGGGCATCGGCATAGTGCAGGACACAGACAGAACACACAGTATGTCAGATAGGGCATCGGCATAGTGCAGAACAAAGACAGAACACACAGTAACATGTTAGATAGGGCATCTGCATAGTGCAGGACACAGACAGAACACACAGTAGGCCTAACATGTCAGATAGGGCATCGGCATAGTGCAGGACACAGACAGAACACACAGTAGCATGTCAGATATTGCCCATGCTGTATGAACTGTTGTTTTCTCCGAGCAATTTAGTCAATTGAATGAGCCGAGCGACCATACAGTTGTTATCTCTGTCTTATCTCTTATCTATCTCTCCATAATCATCTATAGACCTGAAGCCCATTCTAAAAAACATTTTCTAAAACGGTTAGTCCCAATACTTGATCCTGATTGGCTGGTTACCGTCACGTGACCATTGTAAATTTCACAGATAACCCACACCTTCAATCACTTTATATCATTCGCAGCTGTTTCTGCATCTCTGTAGCTGTACTGGGGAAGGGGAACGCTTGATTGCCTTACGGACCCATGCCGTGCGGGCGTCTAAGCACCGCCCGGCTCATATGACTGTGAATGTGTGGCTCCAGAGCCCAAAACACCCGCTGCTAACAGCTCACCTGCCACCCTAAACCAAGGGGCCAGTGAGGCTATTCAACGTTGAAGCTCTGGGCCCTAGTGGTAGGAGGAGGGACTACAGGCGGACCCGTGGATTCATGACCGGGAAACCCCGTGCAGCTGGGCTTTAACATTGAGCGCTCGGTTGCACTTCCGCATTTGACCACCAAAATTTGGTGGTCAAATGCGGAAGTAGACGTTCTGAGACGGTACTTCCGGCAGTCTTCCGGGTGCTTCAAAACGCCACTGAGCAACTTCCACTGACATGAATAGCTGGGGGGGCGGAGCTTCGCGCCAGTTCAGTCTCTATCCTTTTATATACTCTATGCCCTAAACCCCCAAGAGACGGTGGGGGAGCATGACCCTTGGACACTAGCTTGAAAGTACCCAAGCTTTTCTTGGCATAGAGGGGCGGATCCTGGAAACGGACGCGGGCTCCTATTGGTTCACCAACCTACAGTGTGCAATCAGTGGACATAATGAGGTTATCTAAAATTACACGGATGCTTTCCCGGTTTTAATGGGTTAAAGCAGACACTGTAAAGATTTAAGAAAAATTACCACGCATTGTTATCGTTCGGACATCTACGGTATTATTTTGTGTTGTTGGCCACATGTTGTGAATCGATTATACAGTATTCTCGTAAACACAGACCACAAAGATTGCAGCAGCTAAACATTTTATTTCAACCATTTAAATCTCTTTTGTTTGTGTTCAGGTGGGCTTGGATGACGCTGGAGGATGACCAGCGGGAGTCTGACCTCTACGTCTCGCCCGTGTGGCACGTGCAGTGTGACCTGCAAACACACGTAGACATAACGCACGCACGCACGCACGCACGCACGCACGCACAAACACACACAAACACAAACACAATGGTACTGTAGCAAAAAAGCTGTGTTAGCTACTGTACACTAATAGGGCTTTAAGCAACTAGTCGACTATTCAACTAGTCGACTAGTAAATCCACTAGTCGACCTTGTGGGTAAGTTGTTTTTTTTTTACCCGTTTTTGTAAGCCTCGAGATAAGATAGATTATAGTTATAGTCACCAATGTACACAGTTTTTTCTATTATTATTTATTTTTTTACATAATAGGTAGGCCTAGTTAAACAACTAGTCGACTAGTAAACTAGTCAACTAGTCAACTTGTAAAAATCACTAGAAGTGAACTAGAATGTAAACATAAACCATGTTTACACCTTAGAGTATAGGTTTACATTGGATTATGTAGTATGCAAAACTGAGCAATACTAGACGTCAAAAACACAAATAAAAAGTACGGCATGACAGGTCCTGTCCAATTTTGGGCCTGTGGCTCCCCGGCTATAGTATGGACACTCTTAAGACACCACAAGCAGAATACATAAACATGTATTGTCCAGGCTGCACATTACGGATACACTGTACGCACCTGCCAGTATTCAGTTTGTCCTGAGGTTCCATGTGAAAATGAAAAATCACACCCGTGTGAAGTGAGGGGCGCTAATGTATTAAAGTCTAACTCATGTTGATTAGGTGATGTAATGGTGATGTTAAACAAACGGTGCCTATTAAGGGCATAATTTCATGTAACACCAAAGGTGTAATTTACTTCATTTATTGCCCCTGCGGTAAATATTATATAGGTAAGACCATTCGTGCTCTCAAGACACGTATAGCGGAACACCGCAGTTCCATTAGATGCAAAAACATGTTATACCCTGTTGCAGCACATTTTCTTGAAGCTGGTCACTCTATCTCCTCTCTCCGTTATCTAGGCATAGAGAAGTTGCCTGTCCCCAGAAGAGGAGGAGACTTTGACAATGCTCTATTAAAAAGAGAAGCATTTTGGATTCACTACTTGAATACTTTAACCCCCAATGGCCTCAACATGGAATTTGATCTAAGACCCTTTCTGTGATGGTGGGTAGAGCTCCACGTCCAGCAGCCTATTATGGCCTGGACTTATTTCCCTCTCCCTCCCCCTGATCTGTTGATGGCTTTCTATGTTTTTAATTTATTCTACTCCTTTATATATGTTTCCTATTTGAAAGGGTACTTTAAACCCATGCCCTAAATATTTTGAGAAACTTATTTCAACAAATAATGTCCATGAGTGTCCTTTTCTGTGTGAGATTGCGTCCACAGGAACTCCTCAATATGTAGAAGAACACCCTAGGAACATCATGCCAGGATCAGAGAACAGGAGTATGATACTATGATGTGAAGTAACTGGAGAAGCCATATGGAGTTGCTTCAGAGGCTGCAGTACTTGGAGGATTATACAGTGTGTTTGATATTTCTCTGTAATGTCTTATAGACTGGCTGCTATGAGAGGCCTTTGGAATTACATATTAATTCCTGCTGTATATGTAATGAAAGAAATCACACTTGTGTGAAGTGAGGGGCGCCTTTGGCAGAAAGTCCATAGACTTGGCTGACACATGACGTCATGGTGGGGCGTAAATAACAAACATAAAAAGACCATTGACTGCCACATGATGTCATGGGGGCACACACAAAGCCATCCGTTTTTGAGGGGTTAGCGCCTATCAAATATCACACTTGTGTGAATTGAGGGGTGCCTTTGGGGGGCACCCACTGTCATAGTAAAAAGTCCATAGACTTGGCTGTCACATGATGGGGGCATGAATAAGACAAACCAAAAAATCTATAGACTTGGCTGCAACATGACATCACAGAGGTACACATAAAGCCAGGCACGGGAGGGGCCAACACCCATCAACAATAATAGCTTGTTGTGGTGCTGGTCAGTTTTGTCCATTTTAAAGCACTATAGAGAGGTATCCGTGTTGTGATATCAGAACAGGCCAGATCCATATATGGACATATAGGGGTGATCAGATCCAGACCTGGGGCAGAGGCTTTTGTGCTGGTTCTGGACAACCGGGAATGCATGTCCCACCCAGTTATTATGTACGTGTCCCTGTTATGCCTATATACCCCCTCTAAAACGAGATGATACATCTCAAGGTGCTATCCTTTAAAGGAAATACAATTTCAATATATTGTGATGATTCTGAGACAAATTTGAATGAGGAACGAGGGGTCCTCTAGTCACTCTCCCCCTTTGCCTCGGCGTCTGGCCCGCTGCCTTCGCTGCTGTCGCTGCTGCTCGCGTTGCTGCTATTACTGCTGCTGCTCCATAAAGCCTGTGAACGGACAGAGACAGTGAGGATGCGGATAGCCATACAGACATGTGTGGTGGATGGTGGCGGGGAGGAATAGCTCTGTTCACTTACCACCCAAGGCTTTCGCTACGAGCGTGCTGTCTGTCTAGCCGCCCTGCGTGGTGAATCAACCTGCTCTGACCCGCGAGCCGGCAGGCGTTTATATAGTTGTTCAGACGCGCAGGTGCGTGTAGTTACCTGACGAGTAGGCGGCTGCATTAGTGTCAACTGGCCGAGTAGGAGGTTGGGCAGATAGGCGTGTTCTGCTACGATGCCTAGAGCGGCTCTCTGTACTCGGCGTGCCGGTCTGAGTGACGCGCTACTGGTTGCCATGGCAACGTGTGACTGTGTATGCTGGTGGTTGTCTTCGGAGAGTGAGGAGACGCCACAATATATATGGAGTTCACGAACACGTTCCACCCATCTATGTGTGTTCCTTTTATGCCCATATATGGAGATTTCTATATGTGTCCCTCTGTGTCCCTTTATTGAGTTTATTCAGAACAGGTCAGCATATATGGACCATGGGACCATAGATAGATATATACTGCACGCACAGACATAAGCCAGCCATTATTCTCATACACCGGTTCAATATAGTGGAACAGATGAAACTGAAACTGTTTGTTAGTGAGGGCAATCCACATTGCCTGAAGCCGTTAGCGACACTCCAACTGACAGGAGTTACATGTGAGGTTCAGCATGTCAACCCTGAAGAGCGAGTGGTGCCATTCCTCAGCCGTCCAGCCCTGCCAGCCATGCTTCTGCCCAGTGGACTGCACCTTTTCAGTGCAAACGCAATCTGCAAGTACATGTTTGAAGTGAGTGGACAGCTATCCAGTGACCAGTGCCTTCAATGGCTTGAATGGGAAGCCACAGAGCTTCAGCTGGCGCTTATGGAGGCCCTCCACATGGCTGTGCTGCAGGGGAAACAAGCAGAGGCATCCAGGTGCCTCCAGGGACCCCTCAGCTACCTGGATCAAAGTCTGAGGAAGACCACCACACCATACCTAACTGCTGAAGCAGTTTCGGTGGCCGATATCGTTCTGTGGGCATCACTGCACCCTGTTATGTCTGATTCCACCCTAACAGGCGAACACAAGGCACTGCGGGCATGGTTTGACCGTGTGGCCATTCTGCAGGCCTGTCAGACTGCAGCTCAGAAGGCGCTGCAGGGAAAGGGCCTTGAGGCACTGAAGGGCTTCATGCAGAGGCAGCCTGCCCCACACTGCAGCCAGAGCAGAGACCCCCAGACACACAGCAGCAGCTCCACTGAGGGTGAGGGAGAACGTCAGTTCTCTGAGGAGGAGATGGCATCAGCTGCCGTCACATGGGGTCAAAGACTGGACAGCTGCTCAGTGAGCACAGAGAGACAACACCCCATCCTGCCTCAGGAGGGTAAGCGTAACATCCTGCTGACTAGTGCTTTGCCATATGTCAACAATGTCCCCCATCTGGGTAACATCATTGGCTGTGTCCTGAGTTCTGACGTCTTCGCCAGGTATGGTCGTCTGCGAGGCTGGAATCTGCTGTTCGTGTGCGGTA
The DNA here is from genome assembly GCF_951216825.1 of Electrona antarctica. Classification (NCBI taxonomy): domain Eukaryota; kingdom Metazoa; phylum Chordata; class Actinopteri; order Myctophiformes; family Myctophidae; genus Electrona; species Electrona antarctica. The sequence continues at coordinate 16,640,951 of NC_136793.1, read as the reverse complement.
CGGATGAGTATGGCACGGCCACGGAGAACAAGGCCAGAGAAGAGAACCTGACACCGCAGCAGATCTGTGATAAATACCACGCCGTCCACTCCAGCATTTACAAGTGGTTCCAGATCGACTTTGATTTCTTTGGCAGAACCACCACAGAGCAACAGACAAAAATAGCCCAGGACATTTTCAGGCGGCTACACAACCACAAGTTCCTGGTGGAGGACACGGTGGAGCAGCTACGCTGTGAGAGCTGCCTGCCAGCTCGCTTCCTGGCTGACCGCTTTGTGGAGGGGGTCTGTCCTCACTGTAGCTTCCCAGAGGCCCGTGGGGATCAGTGTGACGATTGTGGTCGACTCATCAACGCCGTAGAGCTCGGGGATCCCCAGTGTAAAGTCTGTCGGCAGACTCCCGTCATCTGCTCATCCAAGCACCTGTTCCTGGACCTGCCCAAGTTGGAGAACCAGTTGAAGGAGTGGCTGGACAAGTCGACCAGTACAGGAGACTGGACATCCAACGCCAAACAAATCACGTACTCCTGGCTGAGGGACGGACTGAAGCCGCGCTGCATCACCAGGGACCTGAAGTGGGGAACACCAGTGCCTGATCACCCTGACTTTGCAGAGTGTGCAGAGAAGGTGTTCTACGTGTGGTTCGATGCCCCTATTGGCTACCTGTCCATCACCGCCAACTACACAGACCAATGGGAGAAGTGGTGGAAGAATCCACAGCAGGTGGAGCTGTACAACTTCATGGCCAAAGACAACGTGCCATTTCACAGTGTGGTGTTCCCATGCTCCCTGCTGGGAGCTCAGGACAACTACACCCTGGTTAACCACCTCATCGCCACTGAGTATCTGAACTATGAGCGTGTCAAGTTCTCAAAGAGCCGTGGCGTGGGCGTGTTCGGAGACATGGCGATGGAAACCGGCATCCCCTCAGACGTGTGGCGGTTCTACCTGCTGTCCGTGCGTCCAGAGAGCAAGGACTCTGACTTCTGCTGGGATGACATGGCTACCAGGAACAACTCTGAGCTGCTTAATAACCTGGGAAACTTCATCAACAGAGCAGGGATGTTTGTCAGTAAGTTCTTCGAGGGCTGTGTGCCTGTAATGGACCTGCAGGACAAGGACAAGATTATCCTGGCCCAGGTGGGCTGGGAGCTGCGCCAGTACATCCAGTTCATGGACAAAGTCAAAATTTGCAATGCTTTGAAACACATCCTCAACATCTCTCGCCATGGCAACCAGTACATCCAGGACAACGAGCCGTGGAAGAAGATCAAGGGAGGAGACACCGACAGGCAACGTGCAGGTACAGTTACCGGTGTGTCTGTGAATATTGCGTGCTTGCTGTCTGTGATGTTGCTGCCATACATGCCGACGGTCAGCCAAACCATCAGAGATCAGCTCAATGCCCCTCAGGCGTGCATCAACACCATTCTGAAAGGTACTGGCAGCTTCATCTGTACCCTGGCTGCTGGCCACCGCATTGGCACCGTCAGTCCTTTGTTCCAGAAACTAGAGGCAGACCAGATTGAGGCTTTGAAGGAGAGGTTTGGTGTACAGCAGACAAAGCCACAGAACGCCGCTGAGGCCACGCCAGTGGCTGCGTCAACCCCGGTCAGTGTGCAGTGGCGACCCAAAGCGAGCCAAGCAGCTCACAGAGGCCGTGGCCCAACAGGCGGACACAGTGCGAGCGCTGAAGGCCCAAAAGGCAGAGAAGGCCGTTCTCACAGGGGAGGTCGCCAAACTATTGGACCTAAAAAAACAGCTGGCTTTGGCAGAGGGGAAGAGCCCTGAACTGGCACAGCAGAAGGGCAAGAAGAAGTCAGATATTAAAGCACATTTAAAATGACCCAAAGAGGTTAGTCAGAGCAAGGGAAAACTATTCATGGTTTCAGGTATCATACTGGAGAATGTGAAGATGTACACTAAGAGAGAGATGAGGGTATTTGCTTAAGGCAAAGCCGTGACAGGATCTGAGACAATGTGGTATTGCCGTATTGGCATGAATAAATTGAACTAATGAACTGCTGGCTAGGCCGACGGGGGAATGAAAGCAGACACAGAGTCAAATGAATACATAGAGAATGGGGGGATTTTTGCTGTAATAGGCTACTGTAGTCTTAGTCATAAAGTCAGTAGGCTACTGCTAATACAACTTGTTAACTGAGTTTACCACCTTACATGAACATCCAACGTTTTGGATCTGATCAATAAAAAAACAAAAGACAACCCACATTTAATTCCACTTTACTAAGCAGTTCAATTCAAATACAACTATTCTCTCAAGAACAGATTCTGAAACAAACAGCAGATGGCACTGTTTTTCCTTTCCCAGATTGATTACTTCCCTTTTCTCTCCACTGACTACAATACAGAAACTTGGCAGGATGAAAACACAATAAACAGTCAGAGTTAGCGCAAACCTTACGGTGCAGTATCTCTAAGGAATGGGCAATCTTTACAGCATATTGTGTGCTTAACAATTTTTACACGATCAATCAAAACTACTTTTTTTTAGGTAGCCCCTCCTATGCCCAGCTTTCCGAGTTATTGAAGACAAAGATGAAGAGGGAAAAGTAAGGACGCAAGTTGTGATTGGCCGGAATGAGATGATGTACGATGATAAGAGCACCCCTCACTTCACACAGGTGTGATTTATTTTCCTATAGTGAAGCAATAGAGGAATTTCATGTTTGGATAAAATAAAAAACTACATCCCAAAATGATTTTCTCTTCAGGAACACCCACTTTGGGTGTTGGCCTGATTGAGGACACTCCCTGACTCCCTGATCCCTTGTCCCAATCTCTATAAATATCTGGTGTAACTCCTTGTATGTCATTCCCTGAAGAAGGCAACTTGTTTCCGAAACGTTGGAAAAATAAAGATTTTGATGGCATCGTGACTACGAGCTGTGTGGCCTCTCTCCTTTCTCAAACAAACGGTGCCAACACAAACAATACATTTATTGTTAATGTTTGTGTTAGGGACAAATGACGTACATTTTCCTTCATTGTCAATGGTGTTTTAAAACAAACATTAAACCTGTATATAAAATAAAAATGAAAGGAAAAAAATCACACCCGTGTGAAGTGAGGGGCGCTCTTATCATCATACATCATCAATGACATGTGAGAAGTTCAGTCACACGAGAGAGACTAGGAGTAGAGTCGCTGTTTCTTCGCCTGGAAAGGAGCCAGCTTAGGATGCCTCTCGGGCGTCTCCCTAGTGAGGTCCTTGAGGCACGTCCCACTGGGAGGAGACCCCGGGGAAGACCAAGGCGCAGTTGGAGGAAACACATCGACTCACTGGCCTTAATTGGAATGTTTCGGGATCCCCCAGGAGGAAGTCACTAATGTTGCTCTGCAGAGGGAAGTCTGCAACACTCTGGTGGAGCTGTTGCCCCCGCGTCCCGACTACAGATAAGCGGTTGAAGATGGATGGATGGATGGATGGATCATCATACATCATCTCATTCCGGCCAATCAAAATTTGCGTCCTCACTTGTCTTCAATGTTTGTGTTTACACAATGTTTATAAACACTCAAAACTGGCCATTCATTGTCAATGGCATTCAATCAATGTTTGTGTTAAACACTCAAAACTGGCCATTCATTGTCAATGGCCTTCAATCAATGTTTGTGTTAAACACTCAAAACTGGCCATTCATTGTCAATGGCATTCAATCAATGTTTGTGTTAAACACTCAAAACTGGCCATTCATTGTCAATGGCATTCAATCAATGTTTGTGTTAAAGACTCAAAACTGGCCATTCATTGTCAATGACATTCAATGTTTGTGTTTGCACAAACACTCAAAACTGGCTATTCATTGTCAATGACATACAATGTTTGTGTTAGCACAAGGTTTGTGTTTACACAAATCTGGACATAGGAGGGGCTAGTGCCCCTCAAAAATGTGACTTGGAGAAAGACATGATTCAACTTGATGAACACATAATTCAACTTGATGGAGCTGGCCTAGCTTTCATCAAGAGATGATGGCGTTGTTAAATCCATTGGGGTTTTGGGATTGCCATCGCCACGTGTCCTCACACATTGTCTCCAGGCCAAAGTCGGCCTTCCATCCCAGTTCCTTCTCAGCCAGGCGAGGGTCTGCATAGGTGGCTGCGACATCCCCTTCTCTTCGAGGGACGATCTGGTAGTTGATCTCCTTCCCTGAGGCCTTCTCCATAGCTTTGACCATCTGCAGCACAGAATAACCAATCCCTGTTCCCAAGTTGTACACTTTGCAGCCGCAGTTGTCCTTAAGCTTCTTGAGAGCAGCTATGTGTCCTTTAGCCAGATCTACAACATGTATATAATCTCTCACACCTGTTCCGTCGACTGTGTTGTAGTCATTCCCAAATATGTTGAGGTGCTTTCTTCTTCCGTTGGCAACCTGGGCTACATATGGCAGGAGGTTGTTGGGGATTCCCTTTGGTCCATCTCCTATTTGGCCCGAGGCATGAGCTCCAATGGGGTTGAAATAGCGTAGCAGCACTGCATTCCAGTCCTTTTCAGCCTTGCACTGGTCAACAACCATCTCCTCGATGAAGTATTTGGTCTTGCCGTAAGGGTTGGCGCAGGTGCCCACTGGATGCTGCTCGCTGATGGGTAGGTGCTGCGGCTTGCCGTACACCGCGGCCGAGCTGCTGAAGATCAGATTGTGCACACCATGGGCCTGCATGACCTGCAGCAGGTTGATGGCGCCGGTGAGGTTGACATGATGATAGCGCAGTGGCTTCTCTACCGACTCCCCGACAGCCTTCAGACCAGCAAAGTGCATCACAGCACTGAACACGTGTTTCTGAAAGAGCTTTTCTAGTCCAGGTCGGTCCAACATGTCTAGTTCATGGAACTCGATACTGGTGTCCAGGAACTTCTCTATCCTGCGAATGCTTTCAGGTACATCCCCATGTCCTCGTATGGCATTGCTGAAGTTATCCATGACAACTGGGCAATAGCCTGCTTCAATAAGCTCCACAACACAATGACTGCCGATGTAGCCTCCTCCACCGGTGACCAGGACCTTCTCAGCCATTCTCATGAGTGGTTTTCTCAAACCCCTCGTCACAAGTACAGGTGCAAGTTCTTTCCCAGCAGAGACAAAGCTAAATTAAGTGCACAAGTGTAACACAGAGACTGTGAACATGAAAATTAAAACGTCAGTCTAACAATCACATTAGTGATTTTCCAGCCATTCTTTGCGATTTGATGTACAATGAATATATTTTAGGAAAATGATACATGTGACGTCATGGTCATGTCACCATGACTCAATGCAGCTACGGCCAAATATGGAGTGTGTTGTCTAACATCAATGGCTTCAGCAAACAAATCAGTCTGCATATATTGATGATTGGATATATACTTTTTCAGAAAAAGAAGTAAAAAATATCAAAAAATTTTGGAACATTGTCCCTGTCACAAAACCTTTTCAGATGGGGGTCCGTGGGACTGCGGGCCAAATACATATCATTTTGGGGGTTCTTGGATCTTGACATGGAAAAAAGTCAGAGAAGCAGCAGTGCTCTATACATACCTTCAGCCTGTACTCCAGCTTCATCATGGAGCAGTTGAAGAAGGTGGGATGCATTGTGGGAGGAGCGCTGAGGACCCTGGACACTGTGAGGCTGCTGGCCGCGGGGACGCTGTCCCCCGTCCCGAACTGGACGCCGACGGTGTGCACCGTCCTCTCCGAGCCGGACACAAATGTCTGCTTCTCACACAGGTGGAACATGGGCGTCACAGCGGACGTGGACTCGTTCAGAACCTCCGCCGTCACTTCCATGGACTCACCTTTTATACAAAAGGTAGTGTACTTTTTCAGGTAAGTATGTCCATTTGTCAATACATTATAATAGCTGGGTCCCAATTCGTCCAAAATCAACAAGATCGTGGTTCAATCGTGGATCGATAGTGGTCTGTTTGCAATGAATCAAATATTAAAGTATATGGGTAAAAACCAAAATAATTGATAAAAGAGATTTTCCAATGGATTCTATTAGTATTGGGTATGCTAAATAACATATTCAAAATTTGGGTGAAAATAACTTCTGGAAAGGCATCATTTTCAAGATGGCGTCCACGGTGGCCTCAGTGAGCTTAAAATGCCTATAAACTGGGATTTAATACATACAAAAATCATAACAATTATGCACTTGGTGACAAGTTTTTGATTAGATCAGCTTTATAGGCATTTTGCAGCTATTGTGGACACAATCTTGAAAATGATGCCTTTCCAGAAGTTATTTTTTCCTACATTATTTTTTCATACATTATTATTTAGCATACCCAATACTAATAGAATCCATTGAATTTTTTCTTTTATCCATTATTATGGTTTTTAACCATATACTGGCCCATTTAAAATTAGATTCATTGCAAACGGACCACTAGGCCCCGGGGGGCGAGCCCAACTCGTTTGCGATGGTTTTTGAAAACCTTATGCCCATCCCTAACACCATGCCAAAAATCAAGAACTTGTCACCAAGTGCATAATTGTTGTGATTTTTTATGTATTAAATCCCAGTTTATAGGCATTTTAAGCTCATGGCAGCCATCGTGGACGCTATCTTGAAAATGACGCCTTTCCAGAAGTTATTTTCACCCACATTTTTAATATGTTATTTAGCATACCCAATATATAATCCATTGGAAAATCTCTTTTATCAATTATTTTGATTTGTAACCATATACTGACCCATTTAATATTAGATTCATTGCAAACAGACCACTAGGGGGCGAGCCCAACTCGTTTGCGATGGTTTTTGAAAACCTTATAACCATACCTAACACCATGCCAAAAATCTAAAACTTGTCACCAAGTGCACGATTATAACGAATTGGGACCCAGCTATAATTCTATTATATGTTTCAACGAGGCAAGTTGCTATGTGCTTTACATGAAACATGGAAGGAAAATGTAATATTTAAAAGTTTTAAAAGAGACACAATATTAAAGGTCATTTGAATGCAATGCAAAAGCAAATGACGTAATGCAAAATGCAAAAGCCGTAAATGAAAAAGAAAAACTGTGAAATTTAAGTGCAGAATAATAATAAATAAAACTCATGAATATGGTATTGCCTGACAGCAACGATGTATCATGTTATATAGCGTGATGCATATCATGTTATCGAGTGATATTTATGTTCCTGTCATGGCAGCAAATATGCGGGCCATAGCAGATCTACCTTGTGTTAAGCCCATCTTCTCAGAGGTGACATTCAGAGTGACTTTCCCACATCCATAGAACGAGATTCTGGTTCCGTACTGAGGTTCCTGCAGGAGACACGATGGAAAGGCTGTCAGTACATCACATAACTCTTCCCACTTCTGAGCCCCTTCCCTGTACTGCTTCCTTCAGGTGTTACCGATGATACTAATTGATACTTATTACTGTTCCATTTGGTGTACAGTGCTTCTCAAACCATAGACTGTACAAGGACCCCCTCTGAGAGTTACACACCCGTACGGGCCATTTGGAACCCACTCAAGGACACTTTGAGACCCACTGGTGTAGCAGTGTTTCCAGTGAACCCATGGAACAGAGCCTTAAATTAGTATCATCGGTAAGGTAACACCTGTGAAGGATGTATTGAAATGACCCAGAAGTTATTCTGTGTGCATAGGTAAGAGGTTAAACTTTGTATTAAGGTCGGGCAAGGGATAATTGGCGGCCAGCCGGTCATTGTTGAGAAATAAGATTTCTCCCTAAAAGTTTTATTGGGACTTATTACACGGCTACTTAAAGGTATATTCAGTGATTTGACTTAATTCAAATATCACTTATTTTTTCTTTTTTTCTGGATAATCCTCCCTACTATAGAGTGTGCTGACCATATAAGGAAATCCTCCCTGTCCCCAGTGAGCCCCTGGGGTCAAAAAACCCTAGTTTCAGTTTTGGTGGCGGGTGGCAAAACCTTCATCCAATCAGGATGAGAGGGGCCTTCCTCCAATCATGATCGAGTGGGGGCGGGCCTTGGTGCACATGCTGTTGGCCTGTTGCACTTCCCCCCACTGTAGAGCGTGCATGTGCACATTTTGTTACCGGGGCGGACTGGGTGGTTTTCCAAATCACCCAAATCACTGAATGCTCCTTTAATAGATTCATTAATACATTTACCCAAAAGTAACAACAAAACAAAGTATTTTCTTGCTTACGGTATAATGAAAGTATTCCATAAGTGTTGAGCTGGGCGGACAGTCGCCTCGGAAAACAAGGAAGTGTTGATCAAATAGAATACATTTTCAGTTAGGCCTACTCCTTTCAAATGTTTTCAAAAACATTCTTGAGAGCAATGTGTAAATGACATTGTGCGTTTATTTGCATGGATCTTATATGTTGGATGCAGCACCAAATTGAGTCTTTGATAAAAAAAGATAACACGCCACTGAATTCAGTGATTGACCAATCAGAATCACGCATTCAACCAAGCCAATAATGCATTATAACCACAGTTATAATGCATTATAATGCACTTATAACTCCTTTAATGTAGCTGTAATGTGCTGTTCCACTGAGTTTATAATGCATGACCATCACTTAAAATACATTATAAATGTCATTATAATTAAGGTCTCATACTTATACACATTTATAACGAGCCATAGGTGCACTACAATGCATTAGACATGCATTCGTAGGCCTACCTATAGATCCGACCAAGTAAAGTGATACCAAAAAAAGCATACCTTCAATCCTATGATGATCATTTCTGACTTGGACACAAACGGAAACTCTGCCTTTGTCAAGAAGGGGAAGTGTGTCTTGGCTTTGTGCACCAACCAAATGGACTGGGTCATCTTGGCTCGCAGGCTGTATGCAATCCTGCCCCATTTACCCTCGTAAGAGGAAGGCATATCTCTGCGAGCGTGAACACATCCAAATCAATGTTGATTTTGTCGACTAAAACTATGACGAAAAATATAAACGATACCTACAACAGTATGATGACTAAAACTATTCACTAAATATGCTGACAATTTTGTCAACGAATAAAAACTACACTAAAATGTTAGGGACGAACTAGTGGAGAACAGTATAACTAAAAGACAAGTCATTTTATGTTTGGTTGCACTTGGTTGTTGTTGCGCTCTGAAAATAGCTGATCTACAAGATTGTAGATTGGTTATTTTCAGCATGCAACCAAGTGTAAAATCAGGCATTACAATGCCATTAGACTAAAACATTTCAGATGACAAGAAATATGAAACCTTTTTCCAAATTTGCAGTCAAAATCAGCACTACTGTATTCAAAGGAACACACACCTTTCTGGAATTTCAAAGGTGAATGAAAACACACTTTTCCCCGGGCCAATGATTACAGAGCCTGAAAAAAAAGACATTAAGGAGAAAAATTAAATAAAAAATATAAATATTCTATTAAAAACTGCTCAATCAACAGTTTTGATCAATATAATCAATGGCAACTTGCCATGATGTAACTTCAAAGGTGGACAAGAAATCAAAAGATATTGCTCCATTCATAAGAAATTGATAATTCAAAATGTGCTCCTCATTGATTTACATTGTCAATGACAATGTAAGTGCAGTTATTATTATTATCCATTATAATCGCACACTGAAACTTGAAGACATGGTCAACCATAACACCGCAATGTACAAGTTATTCAATAACTTACTTCCAATCTGTTTAAAGGAGCATTCAGTGATTTGAGTGAGTTGGAAAACCACCCAGTCCGCCCCGGTAACAAAATGTGCACATGCACGCTCTACAGTGGGGGGAAGTGCAACAGGCCAACAGCATGTGCATCAAGGCCCGCCCCCACTCAATCATGATTTGGAGGAAGGCCCCTCTCATCCTGATTGGATGAAGGCTTTGCCACCCGCCACCAAAACTAGGTTTTTTTTTACCCCAGGGGCTCACTGGGGACAGGGAGGAACTCCTTATATGGTCAGCACACTCTATAGTAGGGAGGATTATCCAGAAAAAAAGAAAAAATAAGTGATATTTAGATTAAGTCAAATCACTGAATTGGAACTTAAGCGTTTCCTAGGAATGGCTGGGTACTACAGATGTTTCTGCAAGAATTTTTCTGTAGTCGTTTCCCCCATAACCAGACTAACTAGTCCTAAGCAACCCTTTGTGTGGACAGATGAGTGCCAACATGCCTTCGAGTGTGCGAAGTCTCTTCTCTGCAGTGCCCCAGTTCTGGCTGCGCCAGACTTCTCTCGACCATTCACGCTGGAGGTGGATGCCAGTGCTTCTGGAGCAGGAGCAGTCCTGCTGCAGGAGAGCACAGATGACATCAACCACCCAGTGTGTTACTACTCCGCCAAGTTCAAGAAGCACCAGCTGGGGTATTCAACAATAGAGAAGGAGACTCTGGCCATGCTGCTGGCACTCCAACACTTCGATGTTTATGTGGGTTCCAGCCCATCACCAGTGACGGTCTACACCGACCACAACCCACTGGTGTTCCTGGCCCGAATGTACAACCACAACCAACGATTGATGCGGTGGGCTCTGCTGGCACAGGACTACAATCTGGACATCTGACACAAGAAGGGGGCCAACAATGTAGTGGCCGACGCTCTGTCCCGCGAGTGGGGGTGAGATCAAATTCCATACATTAAAATCATGTGTTAACTGTTAATACTTGTTAATACTTTTTCAGTTATGGTTGAATAACCATTTACCCATTTAAGTTGAACATTGTAAAGTGTACATGTTTATTTTTATGGGAAGGGGTGTTACGGTCCTATGTGGCCCTACAGTGTTTTGGTCTGTGTATAATCTAATGTGAGTGTTTTCCAGTGCTGATGATGGATGGTGGGAGTGGCAGTGGAGATTGGAGGCGTGTCATGGAGATGGTGACACACCTGGGCCTCATCACCAACCAATATAAAAGGAGAGAGAGAACAGCCCACAAGCCTCTTTTGCCATTGTACCAAACACATGCTGCTGAGACCCTGTGCGTCTGTCTAGCCAATACTAGTCAGACAAAGTTGTTAAAAGTTAAACTCATAATAAACCACTGTCTAAGTATCCCAAGCCATTGGCCTGCGTGTACCCCCACCAGGGAAGCTGTATAGGGTAAGGGTGTGCTGCTATTTCTTTTGTGCCCCAGTTTTGACTCATTGTTTACTGTTTAGTCAGGGAGCCTAGATTGTAATTTTCTTTTTGGTGTAGTATAGACTATTTCTTTTCTAGGTAGGGTTGGGGGGAGTTTTGTTTGTTGTTTTAGCCTTGGCCACCCTGACGACATAAACATACAGCTTGCCCTGTCTTGATTTGTGAAACCTTGTTCTCAAATAAATACACTTTTGCTTGAATGGGTTTGTGATCCTTGACAGCGCTCATATATTACTCCTTTGGAGCCAAGACCCCATATATGGTCGTAAGGTTCGTAATAATACCTTTAAGCCAATAAAGCAGATGAACTCAAGGGAACTGGATTTTTTTTAAAGCTCAACAAAGACTAACACCAAAGAGAGATGTTTATCCACCATTGGGGTAAACCTATAGAATAAACTCGATACTGAACTTAAATTGAGCAACTTCCATACGAATATTTAAAAGATCCTATAAAGCATAGGTAATTGATAAATATATAGAATCACTCTATTGTTTAAAATGTGTGTATCCTCCTCGTGTGCATGCGAGCATACGTGTGTATCCTATACCTATACCTATACGTAGAGGGAATAAAAACAGTAGGCCTACTGGTTTTGGTGATTGTCTGAATCCCTTTGTGTTTGTTCACGTACTAATAGAGTGACGTTGAGAGCTGTTTCAGCGTACTGTAAGTCAATGTCTTTTGAATGATCAATTCCTAAACAATAGAGCAATTATTTTTAATTATTGAATAATGTCCTGCAAGTAAAGTGAAAGTACCTCAACATTGTACTCAAGTATTTGAGTAAATGTACTTTCCACAAATTGGCAATTACCATCTCCTTTATCTTGGAGTAGAATGTGTTCAAAGTAGAAGTATTTCTTCTTTGTGTGGTTGAGGACGGCGGGGGGTGGTGCCCCCTCTGGCGACGGCCACTTCACCTCCACCTTTCCTTTGGCTTTGACCAACAAACACTGAACTTTGACCTCCTTGCCGGTGACCACGACCACCCTTCCGGAGAGGCGGTCCCCGGGAGAGAACGTCCCTCTGTCATTCACCTTGTTGTCACAAGAGGAGAGAACGTCCCTCTGTCATTCACCTTGTTGTCACAAAAAGTACAGTTAACAGTTAATCTAACCAATGCATTTGATCCATTATTTAACCACTTGGGGTTGGACTGGAGTCCATCAGGGCTCTATACTGGTGTATTTTCTGTTTTCTGTTATCGTGGGGAAAGCTCCATGCATGTGGGGGCTCATTGTGGGGGAAGGTTTCTTCTAAACCCTTAAAAAATGATATGTTTGGCCACCGACCCCCATCTCAAAATATTTTGTTCCCAGAGGCAAAGATTTTAGTTTCAAACTTTCGCTGTGAAAAAACAAGGATCGAGGATAGCAGAAAATAGCAGATCTACAAGCTCGTAGCATCTGCTATTTTACAATAGCTAAAGTATAAAGTTAAAAGCTAAAGTGACACAGATGTGTTCCAGGTCTTAATGGTTAACACCACTGAAGTGTAGTAAAACACTAAAAGATACTACATTCTAAAAGGATAACACAAACAATTCTGGTCATATGTATATTCAATTAATCAACAGAGCATAGAATAGTAATTCTCATGTAATGACATAAATGTCATCAAGAAATACAAACTATATCTATATTTATAGATGAGAAAAAATATTTTTTTTAAATTGGCGGCAGTGTATGATCCATCATTTCAGTTATTGGATTTGTTGATAATTATAAAGTGTGTATATCGTCTGTCGGGTGGAAACCTTGTATGTCCAAAACGGTTACTTTTCATATTCTCAAAATGCTTTGCACAATGTGGCAAACACAAGAGGTTTCTGCCCCGACAGAAACTATTATAAATTTAGAGTCATCACTAAATCGCTACAATAATGGATAATGCAGCAGCCCTACCTTGTCGTACTCCACAGAGAAATGCTTCACTGTCATGATGAACCAATGCAGAACGCTCTCTCTGTATCATATAGAGTTCTCTACTATGAGGTTGTTCAGTTGTCACACACGGCTTCGATTCTAAAACGGTTCCAAACGAAACCATCCAGTATGAGAGACTACGTAGGTTAAAATGCATCCAGTTGATTCATTCTGTTGGTTTGTGTCTGTTCTGGAATGAACAAGGATGCCGATGAGGATGGCATGCTCTGGACCTGCGTGTGTGATCTTAGCGCAGGTGTCGCGTTCACATTGGTAACCCGAGATCAGACGGTTACCAGACACTGGGCCCACGACCCGCAGCATGGTCCACAATATGAGACACTGTTATACCGTCGCTGTCGGGTGGAAACCTCATACTGTATGTCCAAAACTGTGACTTTTCAGGCAGTGGTGGAAAAAGTACTCACGTTTTACTTAAATAAAAGTACCAATCCTGCAATGTAGAAATACAATCTACAAGCTCACAATGCATCACAATACAACACATTGTGAGCTTGTAGATCGGCCATTCTCAAATGGCTGAAATGCATATAGTGCTGAAGTACTGTATCTTTTGTAATCATAATTCAGTCAGATAACTCACGAATAGATTTAACCAATATTTATTATAGAATGAGAATACATTTGTGCATATATTTTATCTTGGCGTTCGGCTCTGCTCGGCACAATCAAACACCATCATTAAACATTAAACATGTACAGTATACAATAAAACCCCACATGGTGAACATAAAAAACAGAGCCCAACGGTGGTGCTGGGGTGGTGGTGGGAGCAAACATCACATAACAACCAGGAACCATAAGCAAAAGGAAGGCAGGAAGAGCATGCAGTCTAGGTAGCCCGCCCAATTGGTCAGCTGACTGCCACATCAGCGAATGACATGTGGGTCTTGCACACACAGAATACACCCACATAGTAATGCAGCATATTAACCCCTAGCCCCTTTCTGAAACCAGCTCCTCGCCACTCGCTCTACACACTTGCCCTCGATATGCGCGTTCACGCGAGGCTGCGCCATATTAAGTGTCGTCCGAAACCAAGCAGCCTTGAGTGGAAGTGGCTTATAAAGCCCTCAAGAGCGAGTCTCTGCCGATCTAGACTCGATTGCCTTGTGCAGCCCTGTGTCCGCATGGAAACCGCGACCTACAAATGTAAGAACCACCACAAATAAATGATAAATAAACTCCTCCTAAACAATCGTCATCTGATGCAGAATAGACAATGCTCCAACTGATGTTCACAAGGGCTCTTTATTTACCCCACCGTGAAAAAACTATAAATGAAAGTTATGAAACCACACAACTTTTAACACAATGATTTATAAACACCATGGATGTATATGACATGTCATTTTTGACAGTCACGCTGTATTTCCTTTTTCCATATTAATGAAATCCACATGTCACAAACATACACGATGCAATGCAATATAACTGTACAAACAAAATAACAGGTAACGCAATTGCGTGATGGTAACCATGGCAACGAATGGTGTCTGTTTCCTGTTTCTGCACAAGGAGGGCGAGTGTATTTCCAAACAGTTTTGTATACCCAGCACCCTAATCAAGGGAACTTGTTTCAGCTGGAGGGGCACTTTCTGACGAGGGAACCTCCTGAGAGCACTTCAAGTCAAGGGACTGGTTTCAGAAAGGGCCCTAGAGTATGTATGCGCCCTTGAGCACAAGAAACCCCTCGAGTATTTCTGACTGAACTAACTCCGCAAGCTACGCATCATTTAAATAATTAACTTAAGTAGGTATTTGTACTCCACTGCATAGTGGAGTACAAATACCTACTTAAGTAAATGTACTTAGTTACTTTCCACCACTGCTCATATGTCCAAAACTGTGACTTTTCAGGTAATGAAAAAAACAACCTAATAACAACAACAACAACAACAACAACAACAACAACAACAACAACAACAACAACAATAATCTTTATTCATATAAATAATAGCAGATTTACAAGTTCACAATGTGAGGCCTTGTCCGTTTGGAAATAGTAGCCTACATTTGTTGTCTTGTTGACCTAGCATCCTATACTTTGTACAGTATAGTTTCAATGCGACTGTGGCTCAGGAGGTAGAGCAGGTCGTCCAATGATCCATGGGTCGGCGGTTCGAATCCCGGCTCCTTCTGTCTACATGTCAAAGTGTCCTTGGGCAAGACACTGAACCCCAAGTTGCTCCCGATGTGCTGGTTGGTACCTTGCATGGCTTCCGCCGCAATCGGTGTATGAATGTGTGTGTGAATGGGTGAATGTAATGCACAATCTATGTAAAGCGCCTTGGATAAAGGCGCTATATAAATGCACCATTTTACCATTTACCACATATACACACACACATTAATTTTTGAGTGGTGCAACCACTCCAAGGAACAGCAATGTGCGTGTTCACCTATGTGTTCATGTTCACCTATGTGTTCACCTAACTATGTCACTATGAGCACGAGTACCAATGAGTACCAAAAGTGGTGCTGTTGTGCCAGAAACAGAGAGAGAGAGATAGTGCTGCACTGCTGCCTGCTAATGAGAGACAGAGAGAGAGAGACAGAGAGAGGGGGGGGGGGAGTTGCACCACTCAGTTCACACAGGTGTGATTTGTTTATATACTGCTTAGAGTAGACTGATTCTAGGTTCATGGTTTACCTATGACCCTAGATTACTGAGGCACTACACTGTCTCTACTCCCAATGTATGAATGAATGGACCATTGTAACGTGCTTTGAATAGCCAAGTCTTGTTACGGACACATTTGTCTGAGTATGATTTTTTCACTGATACATTCCCTCAGTGCTTGTATGCTTCCAGGGCCTTTGAAGAAGACCAGTCGTTCATATTTGGGAGGACCACGATAGGTAGTTTAATCTCTGGGTCCTTGGCGAGCTTCACGTCCAGGATAACCTGAAGGGAATTATAATCAACGATTCATTTTCATTAATAAATTAGGGTATATGTGTCATGATCCAACCGGTAGGCCAACTACTTCTAGTGGTGACTTGTAATCGATGTAAAAATGTAAAACATTGTTTTGCAATTTTTAAACTTCATTGGAGTACCAACTCAATTTCCAGACAGACAGACAGACAGACAGACAGACAGACAGACAGACGTACCTTCAGTCTGTACTCCAGCTTGATAATCTTGCAGTTCAAGATGGAGGGAGGCAGCTCTGTCGGGAGACAGATGGTCTTGCACACGGTCCTCCTGCTCGACTCCTCCACGGACTCGTCCTTGTCCTTCAGGATGGTCGAGGTTCGGCACTTCCTCTTCTGGCCGTAAATACCTTTGCCAAAGTAGCTCTTCTTCTCGTACAGCTCGAACTTCGGCTTGACGCTGCGCGTGGAGCTGTTCACCACCTCCACCGTCACGCTCAGGGACTCTCCTGTCGGAACGGGGGAGAGAGAATGGCAACACGTCAGTGTTTCTCAAACGTTGTTTCTGTAGGGCCTATCAGGCTTCGTACACACATAAAGAACAACTGTGCTGTGCTCTGCCTGTGTTTCATGGCCGCCCCAATGCTTTTCCAATGGAAGTCACGTGGTTTGACCAAACACTTGTGTTTGATTGCCCCCCTCCCCCCATCACACACAACTGTTTGGTCAAACCACGTGACTTCCATTGGAAAAGCATTGAAGCGGCCATGAAACACGGACAGCACAGATCATGTTCGTCTGATATGTGTGTACGAAGCCTCAGAATCTCAAAAGGACACAGACACACACACGTGTCGTGTACGTGCACACAAAAACACACACACACACACACACACACACACACATACACATACACATACACATACACACACACACACACACACACACACACACACACACACACACACACACACACACACAGTGGATGGGATTATGGGATGTATAGGGCGGGTCTAAGCATGCATTAATTGCGTTAAAATTTTGAATATAGATTTTGCTGTCACCTAGTGGTGATAAGAGGGAAACAGCTAGTCGACTTTTTGATTGATTGATTGATTGATTGATTGATTGATTGATTGAATACTTTAACAGTTTGCAAACATAATAATATTGAGAATATTAAAAAGGCACGGTGGTACAGATTTATACAAAATAATGCTAAAAGTATAACCCAGATCAAATTTTGCACATTTTGCAAACCTTACCTTGCAGGTATCCCATCTTCTCAGTGAATACGTTCATAGATACATTTCCGGATGCAAAGAAAACAACGTCTTTGTCCTTACTGCCGTACTGCTGCTCCTGAAATGACACGCCACACTCAGTATGGTTATATACTGCAGTGTCACACAGAAGCATCAAACGTATCTAGATCTACAAGCTTGAAATATGCTGCGAAGCAACAGACTTTGAGCTCATCGATCTGCTACTTCTGCTACTGTTAAATTTGAATCCTGAAAAGTAACAGTTTCTGTCGAGGTTTCCACCCGACAATATACTACAGTCCCATTCTGTTGGTCTGTTCCAGGCTGACTTCTATAGGTAGATTGAGGAACAAAACATACGGGACTCCACTGTATGTATTTGAAAGTAGCTTCCACCTAGGCCTGAAACATGACTGTCATAATCATGACAGTCATGACGCAACTGAAGCCAGTTTTGCGCGATCGCTACATTTACAGTACACTGAAAACTTGTACATAAACATTCAGATTTCAAATATAAAGTACTGAACGTGTGCCAGGTGTTAGGAATTTGCTGGGACAGCGATTAGCATTAGCATTGCTGCATTCCGCGTTGTTTAATAAAAAACATTTTTATCCGAGCGCCTCGGTTACTTTTCTCAAACGGGGTGTGTTAAGGAAAATTACAGTTGCACACCGGGAGCGCACTCGCCTATTAGTCTGTATTGGCAGTGCGATCAGCGTGCCTATATCGAACACACCCAGTGTTTCAGACTGCCACACTATTCCCGACCGATAGGGGCGCGTAGTTGAAAGCCAATGGCAAAAGAACAGCTCGGATAAAAATGCTTTTTATTAAACAACGCGGGATGCAGCAATGCTAATCACTGTACCAGCAAATTTCTAACACCCGTGGCCCACGTGGTGAGTACTTCATATTTGAAATCTGAATGTTTATGTACACGTTTACAATGTAAATGTAGCGATCGCGTAAAACAGGCGGAAGTTAAGCCGCATCAAGTACGAGCATCATGTGAACCATAGCTACCACTGACCATGAGTCCAGGCAGGGCCATGTCTGCTTTGGAGACAAAGGTGAACTGGGTTTTGTCTTTGCTTGGAATCTTCATGGATCTGCTCAGCTTGGCCTGCAGGGAATGAACCACCTTGCCCGTGTGTGTCTTGAAGGTGGATGGCAAACTCCTGCACACAAATGTCACACAGCAAAAGCAAAATGCATAAAGTAAGTAACCATGTCTTATATGATCTGTGGTCAGTGGTACTGACAATGTGGTCGAAGTTGGTCATTGAGGGGGTTCCTAACAAAAAAAAGTCTTAAATATTAATTGAAATCTGTTTAACAACTTTAACATTATTGTATACATTCCTTCAGCTATTCTTGAATGAATTTGGACAATTTGGAATAGAAATTGTCTCTTGGCACAAAATGTTTTCAGATGGGGGTCGGACTCGGCAGCCAAATGCATATGTCTGGACTCAGGTCCTTAAGAAAACTATACCTGTCAGGGATCTGGAAGGTGAAAGGAAACACATGGCGGCCTGGTCCAATCTCCTGGGGATCTGTAAACAAAGTCACATGGTTATGGCCTGATCACCGACTCTAAACAAAGTCACATGGTTATTGTGAATGTATTTCTCAATAAAAACAATCTGTATTTTCTGTTATTTCTTTTGCATGCATGCATAAACAAAATATTTGCACCGGGTATCACGATCGCCACTGTGACAGATACATACGGACATGGTGCACAAGTTTGGTATGCATTTGGCCACAGACCCCCGTAACTCTGAGTGTACACAAATTGTCCATTCATTTGGTTCAGTTTGTGGAAGATAGCGCCCTCAAAGTTATGGGTCAGTGGTCCCACGCATACCAAAATGGGGGTCCTAGGCTTTAAATGAAATGAAATGAAACAACACACACACACACACACACACACACACACACACACACACACACACACACACACACACACACACACACACACACACACACACACACACACACACACACACACACACAAAACTGGTGCTCTGGGCTTTCAATGAAAAACATGTTTTTTTTTCTTATTACCTGCCAGAATGGAGTGTTTCACGTTGTAATACTTCTCTTTATCGTGATAAACCACGGTGTTGTTCTGTCCATGATGCTCAGACCAACACACTGATGCTTTGCCCTTGGCGGTGAAGGTCAGCGACTGGACCTTGGTTTGACCCGACGTCACCACGATGATTCTGCCTGTCATCACCACAGTTTTTAGAGTTAAATATAACTTTGAGGAACAAAACAACATTTCTTAACTGAAATAAAACATAGCTTAAGGAAACTAACTGAAATTGTATTGTGTTTACAAAATGTACATATCGTTTTGGGTGGATATGCAATTTTATCTTCCGAATCTTAAAATAGATTTAGAAATAGAATAGCAAAAATCTACAAGCTCACAATTTGCTTCCCCTGACCTTTTTTCACCCCTGATATGACCAATACAAATAAAATACTACTATAGCAGACCCCAATGACAATAAAAACAAATGCAAAACTACAACAATCTTGCCTGTTATTGAATCTCCGTTGGTGAAGATGTTTCGATCATTGAGAGCATCATATTCGATGGTGAATTTATTGATGGTCATGTCTGCTTTAACTCCGATCAGTGCTTGAAAAAACAGACTGCTTTAACTGCAGCTATAGCTGTGAAGGAATGAGCAAAGACAGGAACAAAAAAAGAAACAAACTGGTTTCACCAGCTTTGTAAACCACACCAGTCTGTTCAGTATGCAAAAGTCAAAGTACAGATAGTAGGCTAGTAGCCTACCAGTGGTGGAAAGTAACAAAGTAGCCCAATACTGTACAATTTTGAGGTATTTGTACTTTACTTGAGTATTTCCAATTTCCAATACTTTTCTACTCCACTACGGGTGTGTTCGGAAATGTGCACGAAGAATGTGCTCAGTCTTTTGTGTGCAGCGGTGGCCGAACGGTTTGCGGAGCGGTCTTGATACCGGAAGGTCGCCAGTTCGAATCCCTGGACCGGCACGTTAAAATGACCACCGCTGAAGTGCCCTTGAGCAAGGCATTGAACCCCTACCATGAAATGTTCTATGAGCAGGGTGTGGCTGTAAACAAGCATCTCAAGCTTAGTCCACTTCCCTGGGTAAACAAAGAACTTTGCTTTGCTTTGCTTTGCACTGTGCGGTGACGTCACAGAGGGCACTGAGTGTGGCTTATTTACGAACGACAAAACACCTTCCTTTAACATTGAAAGGTAATTCAGAACAACAGCCTACCTGCTGTTGGTTGGTCTACAACCAACAGCAGGTAGGTTGTTGTTCTGAATTACCTTTCAGCAGCATGTAGACTCTACATGTTGATGCGTGTGTAATAATAAAGCTCAAAGGACCAATTTCACCGCCGGGGAGCGCTCGAGACACCGCAGTGACGCACACTGGACAGCCCCAACTTCTGAGTAGGGTCGTCAGTGTGGGCACAGGGCACCCAGCACACCCCGGGCGCAGTGCACTGACTAGATTTTTGCCCTCGTACAAGGTTTCTTCGACTATGCATGCACCTCCTGGTACCACAGCACCTCTAAGGCCCTTAAAACTAGGCTCCAGACTTCCCAAAACAAACTGGTCAGGCTACTACTTGGCCTCACTCCCCGAACCCACCTCACCCCTGCCCACTTTGACAGGCTGGAATGGCTTAGGGTTGACGACAGAGTACAGCATCTTGCATCTTGGGTCTGGTCCACAATATTCGATACACCACCAAGATACCCATGTATCTGTCTAAATACTTCCTTAATGTCAATGAAGTCCACACCCACAACACCAGAGGGAGTTCAACAAACCATGTGCAACCCAGATTCGGCACAAACAAGGGACTAAATTAATTTCGCTCCTATGCCACCAAAATGTGGAACGCCCTACCAACAGTCATTAAGACATGCAAATCCCTTGACTCCTTCAAAACCGCTCTCAAAGGGCACCTACGGACGGCTGCAATTCGAAACTGGCCCCCGTAAATTCTGAATCCCCCACCCACCCCCTTTTCCCCCTCACTGTATATGTTTATTTTCCCTTTTTACCTCCTCTATGATGATTTCCTTTTTTGACTATAATATAGTCAAAAGTTATAGTGTTTTGATATAATATAGTCAAAACAGGTGTATCGTCGTTAATCAGCAGGAGGAGCTCCCACTGAAACACAAACCGCAGTGAAGTAGCCTACAGGTAAAGATGAACAAATTGTTGTGTTTCATCCATTAGTCTTCATGAATCATCATTTGAGACAATTACTTATACTCTTATATCTATCTTATACTAGATTGTAATTTAATGTGATCTTTGCCATTTGCACACAGTAATGTTAATTTGAATGTCAAGTGAAGTTGAATGAAACTGTCTGTCTGTCCGCTATAGTGATATAGTGTGTATTGTATTGTGTACTGAACATTGTGGACCCTATTGGAAACAAGTGTAATGCTTAATTGGGTCGTCCACTCACAGTTAACAGCCTTTGTATTGAGTTTGTGCTTGAAATGTACTGTAATTACTGTAACATTTTTCAATCAATCAAAAAATACTGTACTTCCAAGTTGTTTGTATATCACAAGGTAGAAAAGTCAGGAATTGCTTAAAATAGTATATCTTGCACAAGAAAGCTGTAGCATCAACTATATACTGCATATAATTATAGTTGTCAGTTTTCCTAATGTTTGACTTGCTCATCCAATTATAATCCAGTTCAATGTAAAACATGTAATCCACAATGGTTACATTTGATCACCCTTTATGTAATTTATAAAGTCTGTGGAGTGTCACTAACACTAATGTTGCTACAGTAAAGTATAAACTATAGCTTGTGCTATAGCTACATGTAGCTATAGCTACATATATTATATTGTGTATATTCGTATGTCTCTAATTGTTTTGATGAATTGAAAATGGTGGGCCCTATTGTAAACAAGTGTAATGCTTTATGGTGTCGTCCACTCACAGTTGTACTTGACATGTACTGTAATTCTGCAAACTGTTAATACATCAATCAATCAATCAATCAATCAATCAACATCCCATGTGATCAGTCTGGCAATGCCAGGCTACGGAATACCAAGCACTGGGGCAGGGAAAAGAAAGAATAAACTAGAAAAAGTGCCCTTCTGGGCACAGGTCTCCACCAGGAGGATAGGAGTGTGTGTGTGATGTTTGGCAAAATGTTTAGGAGCAATATAAACGTGTGTGTGTGTGTGACACGGCTTGGCCTGTTGTAGCGCCACCATGAGGCTGATTTGAAAACTGTCAAGTGGCATTTCTTCCAAAGCTTAGTGGGAATATGCATGCACAGTTTCACCACAATCGGACGCTGTGTTGAGTAGTTGTGGCGATTTGTACAAAATGGGTACAAAGCGGGCTACTCCTGAAAAGTTTAGAAGCCAATCGTAGCCAATGAGGGTGGATGATGAGAAATCAAACAAACCCGTCTTGATTACATGACTATGAAGAAGATGTGTACCGACTTGCGTGAAATTTGGATAAATTCTGAAGGAGTAATATTAGAAAATGTGTTTTACATATGTCGGCCTCCTGGTGGCGCTATAAAGAGCAGATGTGAAAAATTCCAGGCAAAGGTTTTTCCTTGGCCTCTAGGGAGTTGGCATACAAAGTTATCCACAGATCCGTGCAGTTAGAGGTCAAAACACTTTTCGGCCAGTTATAGCGCCACCATGAGGCTGAGTTGAAAATGTTCATGTGGCATTTCTTCCTCGGCCTAGTGGGAATGTGCGTGCACAATTTCACGGAAATCACACGATGTGTTCATGATTTGCAGCATTTCTTTGAAACTGAGCACTCCTGCGAACTTTGGAAGCCAATCTTAGCCAATCAGGATGGAGTCTGAGAAATCTGAAAGACCCGTTTCGTTGAATGGCTCTAGAGAGACTGTGTACCATTTTGCGTGATGTTTGGACAAAATCTGTAGGTGTACTGTCCAAAAACTTGTTTTGCACAAAGCGGCCTCCTGGTGGCGCTATAACCGGCCGTTCTGGAAATTTTGGGGCAGAGGTTCATCGTTGGCATCCAGGGAGTGTGTGTGCAATATTTGGCATCGACCGGGTTAACGGTGCCGGAGATTAGCTGGTCACAGACGGAAGGACGGACGGACGGACACACACACACACACACACACGGACGGACGGACGGAGTGCAAAACATACTCTCTCCCCATGCCTTCGGCCTGGTGGAGACAATGAGTGAGTGAGTGAGTGAGTGAGTGAATGCATGCCAGACATCGCAGACTGTGTCACTGTGCCCACTTTTCCCACAATGGGCAATACCCAAGATTAACAGTGGGGGGCAGCAACAATACGTCAACCTGGCGTCTAGTCTGACAGAAAGAAACTCAGAAGAAGAGGATCATACCCGCAATGCAGTGTTTTGTTTGTGTTCTGAACCAAAGATGGTAGATTTGTATTCTTAAATAAACTTATGTGCGAGAGAAACAGTGTAATTTATAATTCTACAGTGTAGAAGTGTCAGTGAGTGACACTTCAGCTCCTCAAAACGTCTTCTGGACATGTCGCTTTATCAGAGGTGGTGATACTGTATGTGAAAACAACGTGGTTGTTGATGTTGACTGACATCAACAACCGTTAAAGCAACTAAAAACGTGTCGTTTAAAAAGTGTATCGTCGTTAATCAGCAGGAGGAGCTCCCACTGAAACGCAAACCGCAGTGAAGTAGCCTACAGGTAAAGATGAACAAATTGTTGTGTTTCATCCATTAGTCTTCATGAATCATCATTTGAGACAATTACTTATACTCTTATATCTATCTTATACTAGATTGTAATTTAATGTGATCATAAACACATTACAACTGCAGCTGATTATGTTGATTATGCCACTGTTTTACTGTTTTGTTGTACTAGTAACTATAGCACTATAATCTCCATAATCACTGAGGTGCAAACTTATTATCATTAACATCATTAACTTGTAAATGAGATTATTACCTTGCCATTTGCACACAGTAATGTTAATTTGAATGTCAAGTGAAGTCATTGAATGAAACTGTCTGTCTGTCCTTATTTTTAGTGATGTGTGTATTGTATTGTGTACTGTACTTCCACGTTGTTTGTAGGCCTATATCAAAAGGTAGAAAAGTCAGGAATCGCTTAAAATAGTATATCTTGCACAAGAAAGCTGTAGCATTGTTCAGCTAAGTTCATCACAGCCCCAGCATTGTAGACCACCACTGTAATAGCACCACACTGACGAGGGAAAATAAATGTAGACGGACACAGACAGCTCAGATTCACAGCTCCACAGGACGCTGTCCTCACAGCAAGTGAGGCTTTTTATTGAACACATGACACACCCATAATCACATACACGCCCACTGCAGGTGGCACTGATCAGTGTTCAATTACGCATAAACATGCATCATTTTTCCCTTTTCCCTTTTTACCTCCTTTATGAATTCCTGTTCTGTCTATAGAAGTGTCTATTTGTACGTCTCTAAATGTTTTGATGATTTGAACATGGTGGACCCTATTGGAAACAAGTGTAATGCTTAATTGGGTCGTCCACTCACAGTTAACAGCCTTTGTATTGAGTTTGTGCTTGAAATGTACTGTAATTCTGCAAACTGTTAATAAATTCTTCAATCAATCAATCAATCAATCAAAACAATAATAGTTTGCCTCTGTACATAATAAAAGATACAATTAAGAGCACTTCTTAACAAGCATCAACTATATACTGCATATAATTATAGTTGTCAGTTGTCCTAATGTTTGACTTGCTCATCCAATTATAATCCAGTTCAATGTAAAACATGTAATCCACAATGGTTACATTTGATCACCCTTTACGTCATTTATAAAGTCTGTGGAGTGTCACTAACACTAATTTTGCTACAGTAACTATAAACTATAGCTTGTGCTATAGCTACATGTAGCCTATATCATGCCCCAGTGCACCGTTCACCATAAAGAACACAAGTCTGATATAATAACTCAAACGTTCAGATCACTGAGTCTCAAGTGACCATATACACCCCAATGGAAACAAGACCATATGGCTTTTTAATTGTGTTGTCCTTTTGGCATCATTGTAAAATTGTACCACTGTACTATTTGTAAACTGTTAATAAAGTCATCAATCAATCAATCAATCAAAGTGCTTTGCTGATGCAAATTATTTTCATTTTTCAAGTGATGCACATGAAAAAGAAGGTTGTTTATTTACTATTGGCTTTTTTCTGTATTGTTTTTTTGATGCTGGACAACTTTTTATAAAGGTAGTGTAAGTGATATTTGCAGTGTTAAAACAAAAAGTTTAAATAAATATATTCCGATAGTAATCATTGCTATAGACTTTTTGTTCAATAACAGGGGTCTCAAAAAGTTCAAATTTTTTCTGCTCATTTCTTTATGTCATCACTTACAATACCACTTGTTCAGTCTGTATCCTGACTGGTATCCCAGTTTCAGTTTCTGAAAATGCATTTTCAGTTTAATTAAAAGCTGGAGAGACATGGAGACTCCTGTTACTGAACAAACACTATAGCAATGAGTGTGCTGTCCTCCCAACAGTGTCTCCATTAATTGACAGCCAGCCAAACTCCCTTTAAACACCACACGGAGTCAGGATGTAGCGTTCTAGCTCCGGTTTTAATTTCCTTGATGTGTGTAAAGTATATATGGTAAACTGCAATTTAAACAAAACAGAAACACAAATATTCCATCAGCAAACAACAGAGACAAAAAGTAACATTTAGAATTATGTAAATGCAAACTATAAATATATCCACTTACTGTAACAAACTTAAAATCTGACTGCTGTCTAACACTAGGTGCGGTTCCATTAAGCCTTTGCGAAAAAAGGAAGCGTATGTTCATTAAGTCGAAAAAAGAAAAGCGAATTGTCGGTGTTCCCATTAAACTGATAAAATGCGCATATTAAATAAGTTCATTAAATATGCAGTAGTTGGCACTGTTTGCCAGTAAAGTGAGGCTCATGTAAAGTAGTCCTAATCCATGTTCACACCATTGATTTAGGGATTTGATGCGCTTGTGCGTGCTCTCAATTTTCGGACGGGACCCCATATACAGATATACTGCGCTGTAATCTGATCCCTGGTCAGCGGCTGACCGACCGTCAGCAAGTCTACAGCAAGCCAGCGGGCATCTGCTGCTTTCACAGTATTGACACCTATACAGTCAAAGAACGTACAAAGAACGATTTGTTGTGTAATGCTTGTCTTAATATATTCAGGGCACATGTAGCCATGTCGCGGGACTCGATTGGAGCATACTGGTCGTTTATACTGTAAATTGATTGATTGCAGCTGCAAACAGTTGTAAATAACTTAGCCTACACGTTTAGGTTGCTTATCTTATGCAATGAATATATAAGAATAGATGAAGCATATGCATGGATCGAAATCGAATAGCCTGCAGGGACCCAGGCAGCTAGGTTATATAAAAGTTTAGTCTACTACACCGTGTGTGTGTGTGTGTGTGTGTGTGTGTGTGTGTGTGTGTGTGTGTGTGCATCCATACAGTAGGCCTAGCGATCCAGATATCAAAATGATCGGAGCGCCCCGATCAACTCGGGAGGATTCAGACTTCATATGGAGTCGGGTTGGGGATCTTTGAACACACTACACAATTATTAATCGGACGGGTCGGGTAGTAGTAAATTGGGACCTTATATGTATCCACAACATCACTCCCTCTCCCTCTAGCCACCCTCCCTTGCACCGTTCACTCCACTGCCTCCCCATCGGTTTTTATTTTATTTTCCAACTGTTCAAAAGCGATATAATGCGAGTTCAATGCTTTCTAATTAAAAACCTTTTCCGCAAGTGTTTCCATACACTATTTGCGCATTTCCCTTTTTTCGAAAAAGCCTAAATCCGCAACCTCCAAGCGAAAAAGTGTTTTTGCGAAAAATGGAGACTTATTCGCACTTTGATGTGTTTCCATCCAGGAGATTTTGCGCAAGAGCCTTAATGCGCAAAAAAACGGCTTTATGGAAACGCACCTAGTGTTGTTTCCAAGAGTGACTGAACTCTGCTCTCTAGCAGTACTTTTCCAAAAATGACTGAGCTGGCCTGTGCCCTAATTACTCCCAATAAAGAACAGGTGCTACTCCTGCAATCAACAACTCACAAGAGGTTGAACACTCAAATTGCCCATCCCCCAGTCCTACTTCTGTTGCAATACCACACTAGAAGCACAGGTGGATATGTGGTCCTGAAGAAAGCAAGGATGTTACAGAGACACTGGAGATGGAGTCACTTGGAGGGGGGAGGGAGGGAAGAGGGGTGAAAAAAAAATCCTGGGAACTGCACTTGTGTCCTATGTATGCATAGAAATGCTGTTATTGTACTGCTTTTTCCAAATAAAATAAATATTATTAAAAAAAAAAAAGCACAGGTGGTGCTAAACACAAAATTAACTGCCTGGGAGGCAGAACAATGAGTACTTTCACAATTTAGAGCTTTTTAACACAGTTTCATTATTTATAATGTGCTGTGAAGCAGTAACTTGCCAAGTTGAAAAGTCCTTCCTTATTGTCTGTTGTTGTTGAAGTTGAGTATAAGAGGTGTTTCTCTTCTCAATGAATCCTAATTAACTCTTTGGTCTTACTTGTTTAATTGCAGACTCTGTGGAGTCCAGACTACTGATGCAGATGAACTCTCCAGATCTATCCAGACCCGTTTCAGTGAAACAGGAGGAACCTGAAGACCAGCCACACCTCAGTACGTTTCACGGTCTCTCTTTGTTTTTTTTTTGTTTTTTTTAGCTAAATGTGTTTCATGTCACATACACTTACAAACAGTTAAGGTGCTGTAAGTAATATTTTTTGGTCAAAACGAAAATCTTAAAGTTAAAGCTATAGGCAAGGCAATTATATATTACATTTAAACAACAATTTCACTTCAATGTGCTTTACATAAAACATTAAGCAAAGGAAATACATTATAAAAGGACATTAGCAATAGCATACAGTCAAAAATAAAACTGACAAATAAGAGCGTAAAATTAACGTTAGCAGCCCTTTTGTTATTAACGATCTTTCAATGTCTGACTCATACATGAATCATCTGACGATGTGGTAACAAAGGGTGATCAAGCTTTTGCTGTGGTATATCCCCTCACTGGAATGACTTACCGACTTGGGGGGTCTTACTTACTTACTGTCCTTAACCTTTGAACCTGAACATTGGATACTAAGGACAGGTATACTCGTCCTATAAATTCATTACGCGGGGTGCTCATGACGACTGGGCTCGTCTTAAGGCGTTTGATATCGCTATAAGAAAGCCCCACTGTGTATTATGTTCTGTTTTATTTTAACTTATTTATTGGGGGGGGGGGAATTAAAAAAGAAAGTAAAGGAAAAGACGAGGAGTGGCAAAGCTAACAACACCACCACTGCACCAGCCATGGTAGTGATGTTAGCCTGTCTAATTCAACTTAATTTCATCTCCACCTGTAATCTATTTTATTTTGTTATTGACAACGTGGACGTGGAGTCACGTTCTTACCCTGACACCGGCACGGCAAAAACAGGCAGTGGTGGCCGAACGGTTTGCGGAGCGGTCTTGTTATCGGAAGGTCGCCAGTTCGAATCCCCGGACCGGCACGTTAAAATTACCACCGCTGAAGTGCCCTTGAGCAAGGCATTGAACCCCTACCATGAAATGTTCTATGAGCAGGGTCTGGCTGTAAACAAGCATCTCGAGCTTAGTCCATTCACCCTGGGTAAACAAATAACTTTGCTTTGCTTTGCTTTCTCAACGCGCCGCGAACAGCGCTGCAAAAACAGGCAGATCTACAAGCTCTCAACGCGCCACGGATGCGTTGTGTTGAGAGCTTGTAGATCAGCCTTTTTTTCAACCCGCTGTGAGCTGTTCTCATATTGCTTTAATAGCGCAAATATATCGTCCATCGGCGATTTTGGGGCAGACAATGGGCTGGGTGAAATATTTCACTATATTTATATATATGTAAAATGGTGTTGTTTGTAGTTTTTGTACGTTGTGATCATACTGTACTTGTCCTTGCAAAAGAGAGCATGTTCTCAATGGACTTCCCTGATGAAATAAGGTCAATATAAAATATATATTTTTTAGGAATCCAGTATTCACCATTATCTTATTTTTCTGCTCCTAGACATCCGGCACATGGTTGTGTGTAAAGAGGAGATTTCTCCTGAACAGGAGGAACCAGAGCCTCTACAGATTAAAGAGGAACAGGAAGAGATATTTCAAAGACCAGAGGAGGCTGATGGGTCATGGTTGACATTACTAGCAGTGAAACGTGAAGATGATCATGAGGATAATACTGAAGAAGACATCGCTTCACACTGCTCTAAAGTTGAAGTTGAACTTGAGTCTGACACTGAAGTCACTGAGGACAGTGATGATTGGGGGGAGTCCACTGAAGGCGGTGATGATGACCGGTGCGACAGGAGTTTCAGTGAGTCAGGTCCCCTGAACACACACCAGCGTGTCGACACTAGAGATAAACCTTTCCACTGTAAACATTGTGACAAGAGTTTCAGTATCTCATTTCTCTTGAAGAGACACCAGGGTGTCCACACTGGAGAAAAACCTTTCCACTGTGAACATTGTGACAAGTGTTTCAGGTTGTCAACTCACCTGAAGGAACACCGGCGTATCCACACTGGAGAAAAGCTTTTCCACTGTGAACACTGTGACAAGAGTTTCAGTCAGTCAGGTAACCTGAAGACACACCAGCATGTCCACACTGGAGAAAAACCTTTCCACTGTGAACATTGTGACAAGAGTTTCAGTCGCTCAGGTCACCTAAAGGAACACCAGCATGTCCACACTGGAGAAAAGCTTTTCCACTGTGAACACTGTGACAAGAGTTTCAGTCGGTCAGGTCACCTAAAGGAACACCGGCGTGTCCACACTGGAGAAAAGCCTTTCCACTGTGAACACTGTGACGAGAGTTTCGGTCGATCCAATGAGCTGAAGACACACCACCAACGTGTCCACACTGGAGAAAAGCCTTTCCACTGTGAACACTGTGACAAGAGCTTTGGTCGATCAAATGAGCTGAAGACACACGAGCGTGTCCACACTGGAGAAAGACCTTTCCACTGTAAAAACTGTGACAAGAGTTTCAGTCAATCAAGTAACCTGAAGACACACCAGCGTATCCACACTGGGGAAAAACAGTACTGATGTCCCCCAGTGTAGCAAGGGTTTCAGGTTGGCAAGTCACCATACTGGAGAAAAACCTTTCCACAGTGTACATTGTGACGTCAGCCCTCAATAGCCACCATGGGGTGTCCACATTAGAGTAAAACCTTACTGATGTAACCAATGTAACAATAGACTAGTTCACTAGGTTCTAAGAAGCACCAGAATGTTCACACTACACTGGAGGAAGAAAGGATAAACATTGTGACATGAGCTTCAGTCAGTTACTTATTTTGAAAAGACATCAGAGTATTGGGTAAAAACTTTACAATTTAAATAATTAAACGTCTGTTTGTACTTGTAGGTATGTAGGTGGTTAGACAGAAAAAAAAGTACTTATGTAAATATTGCTCCTGTCAACATAGGACTCGTCCTTTGGAGATATTCCCCAGGTCTTCTTTCTCATTCATTAAAATCCTGAATTAACTTAGTGAAATTAACTTCATACTGAATAAACCAACAACAACTGAATAAAAATGTCCGTCCATCCTTACTTTTAAAATAATGAATGGGGACAATTGTGCGGTCGCCTCACAGCTAGAAGGTCCTGGGTTCGATTCCCGCTGGGGACACTGGCCCCCCAGGTTGGCAGTGGAAGTGTAGCGCCCAGGATTACATTAGATAATTGACACTGGGTGAAACAAATGGGCCTTGTACTCCAGTGTGTTATGTTGTAGGGTGGTGTAGCAAAAGATCTGCCATGTAATTTACTGCATGTTTAGATACAAATGTATACCATTCTATTATATTGATAAGCTGGAATGGCTTAGGGTTGATGACAGTAGGCTACAGCGACTTGCAATGGGCCTGGTCTACAAGATTCACTACACTAAGATACCCATATGGCATGTACCTGTCAAAATACTTCCTCAATGTCAACGAAGTCCACGATCACAACGCCAGAAGGAGTTCAACAAACCACGTTCAACCCAGATTCGGCTCAAACAAGGGGTTAAATGAATTTAGCTCCTGTCACTAAAATGTGGAACGCCCTACTAACAGCCGTTAAGAAATGCGAATCCCTAGCTTCCTTCAAAACCACTCTCAAAGAGCACTTACGGGCGGCTGTAATTTGAAACCCCCCCTCTATTCTGTAGGCTACTGTTCACGTTTATTCTAACTGTATTTGATGATCTTTATTAATTTCTTGTGTATATGTGTATATTTGTATGTCTAGATGTTTTGATGAATTGAAAATGGAGGACCCTGATGTAAACAAGTTTTAGTGCTTTTTCTCTGGTTTTACCCCCTTAGCAGTTTTTGTATTGATCTGTACCTTCCTTGGACTGTACCCATTTTGTAGTTAATAAAACTTTCAATCAATCAATCAATCAATCAATCAATCAATCCCATTATAAATAAACACAAAACACTCATGTCACCACCAAGGCCTGTACTTTTGAAAAATAGTAAATGTGTTGTATTACTCAATGTGGAAGCAATTAGTTATATTACTAGTTATCGGAAAAAGGTAATACGTTCATGTTTTTCTTCTTTTTGAAGTTGGATGTTACCGTCTTCCCCGTCATGATCAGCAGACCTCAGCTCAGAGCTCCGCTTCTCTAGCAGAGTTATTTCTTTTTTCAGCTGTTTGATGAAGCCATGGGCCTGTTTCTCTATTTTTTTCTGTTTCTCTTCAATTGCAGCAATGAGCTCAGCCTGGCTCCTCTCACTACAGATCACCAGAGATGTATTGAGAGCGGTGACGATCTGTACACTGTCTGCCATCGCTGTGAATGCTTCCTTCTTGCTGAGCTCTACTGAGTGTTTGAACTCCTGAATCCTCACTTGTCTGTCCTGGATCATTTGCTGAACTTCAGCCTCAGTCTTTGCTTCATATTCGTTTTTCCACTTGTGACTCCCGAACTGATGAACCATCTCAGAAATAAAAGTATTGACGGATGATTTTGGTCTCCTATGGAAGGTTTCTTTACATAGTGGGCAGTGGCACACTTCATTAGTATCCCAGTAGTGTGTGATGCAGGTCTCCTATCGAAGGTTTCTTTACATAGTGGGCAGTGGCACACTTCATTAGTATCCCAGTAGTGTGTGATGCAGGTCTCCTATCGAAGGTTTCTTTACATAGTGGGCAGTGGCACACTTCATTAGTATCCCAGTAGTGTGTGATTCAGGTCTCCTATGGAAGGTTTCTTTACATAGTGGGCAGTGGCACACTTCATTAGTATCCCAGTAGTGTGTGATGCAGGTCTCCTATGGAAGGTTTCTTTACATAGTGGGCAGTGGCACACTTCATTAGTATCCCAGTAGTGTGTGATGCAGGTCTCCTATCGAAGGTTTCTTTACATAGTGGGCAGTGGCACACTTCATTAGTATCCCAGTAGTGTGTGATGCAGGTCTCCTATCGAAGGTTTCTTTACATAGTGGGCAGTGGCACACTTCATTAGTATCCCAGTAGTGTAGGTTTCTTTACATAGTGGGCAGTGGCACACTTCATTAGTATCCCAGTAGTGTAGGTTTCTTTACATAGTGGGCAGTGGCACACTTCATTAGTATCCCAGTAGTGTTGGTCTCCTATCGAAGGTTTCTTTACATAGTGGGCAGTGGCACACTTCATTAGTATCCCAGTAGTGTTGGTCTCCTATCGAAGGTTTCTTTACATAGTGGGCAGTGGCACACTTCATTAGTATCCCAGTAGTGTGTGATGCAGGTTTTGCAGTAGTTGTGTCCACATGGAATGGTGAATGGATCAATTTACAATTTAGGCATTTAGCAGACGCTCTTAATCCAGATCGGTAAACACATCCACGCATATACAGTTAGGTGCCACCGATATTGTCCCTTATCATTTGACCCATTTAGGCCTGACCTCAACATTTTAAAAAATCCTTCTAAATCCTCCAGTTTTCTGAAATAAATATTTTCACGATTTTTCAAAAATAGCAGACCTACAAGCCACTCGGTGGCGCGCTATGAGCTTGTAGATCTGCTATTTTTCAATAGCTAAATTATAACAATGTTTAAAACACCAAAAGGGGTTCCCGCCCAAAATGGGTTAACTGTCCTTTTGCGCAGATCACGCAAACCTCAGCAAAAAGAAAAGGACAATATCGATGGCCTCCAACTGTAGAACACAGAAAGTGCTCTTCGGACAGGAGACTACTGACGGACGCCATTTCTACACAGTGAGAGTATTAAGTCAAAGTAATTAAACACAGGAAATATTGTAAAGACTACTTAAAACTACATTTATTTATTTTCTGTATCAGCAGTGCCGATTTGACTGAGAGACTGCCATCGCGCAAATTCCAGCTTTTCACCAGAGGAGAAAAACCTTTTATTTTTTTTCCAAAATGGGTTTATAGCACAGGCAGACTCTTCACATACTAGAGCATGTCTGAAATAAGTGTCAGAGCTGAAATCGACATGTAAATATGAAATAAATGCTTAAACATGTAGCTAGGTGTAATGTTAGAGACCACAGAAGTGAACCTTTCAAGCCTGTTTTCTCAACTCGCTGTTTTCTGCAAGACATTACTCTATAAGCCATATCTCCAAAACTGGTGGGCCAAACTGAACAACCAATATGTCAATTTGAAGCTATGATTCCCTGCTTTCATATGACATGAAAAAACGAGAATTCAAAAAAATCCAATGGCAGTCAATCAGTCAAATTTAGTCACGTATGTCCTCAACCAGTATTGGCTGTATTTACGATCCAGGAATGTTTAGAATTACAGCAGAATCTATAATCAGCATGTAGGCCTATAGGCCGTCTTAGGTCACGCCCATGTCACCATAACTCGGCCATAACCAAATAGGGAGTTCACACAACTGGAGTGTGTTGTCTAACCTCAATGTGTCATCATGGCATCAGGCATAAACAAATCAGTCAGCTCCATGGACACACAAAGGGGGCTGCCCTTATATGTCCATATACTGATGACATCAGGGATCACCATATATGGGCATAAACTGTACAATGTCTGACAGATGCAGACATCTCCATATATGGGCATAAAAGGGACAAGGACTGACTGATACAGAGATCTCCATATAATGGGAATATCAGTCAAGCATTCCCTATTTCCCTATGTGTTCCTGACTTGCATCATTCCCGAGTTGGCTGGCCTAGTTTTGGTCGGTCATTCATTCATTCATGCATTCATTCATAATCTCTCTAGCATTACAGGTGGGGTAGCCTCGGAGACCACAGGTGTTTTGACATATGGCTTGTTAGTTGTTTCTTTGCCCACCTCAGTTGTTCAAAAGGTACGTGGTTCAAGACAACGTAGCTCAAACAAGCCAACAGAGTCTGGATCCTGTGCAATGTCGAGAGAGATCTATTAGAAAATGATTATAATTCAATATACACAGTAGCCTATGTGTTACGATCTTTCAATTCAAGCAAGCCATTTAGCATTAACCAGAGGTAGCCTACTCTAGTAATAACAACCATAAAAGTAACTTTACGCCCCTAAACCCTTCAATGATTTCTTTATCACAGCCTAATCTGCTTGGCTCTAGGAGGGTGTACATTTATATTCATTGGAATAAAATCCCCACCAACAAATATAATAACTTCAATAATACTACATTGTCTTATGCACAACCCTGGGAATACAAAGAAAAAATGTATTCAACGCATGTTGAATTTAATTAGGCCAACAACAATAAATGGTTTCAAACTAATTCAAGGATGTAGAACTAGATATAAACTCAAATGCTTAAAATACGATTAAAATGAGAGAGAGACAACAAAATAGAACAATTACCGGTAAGTCAATGCTCTGAAATTAAAGTCAAACTTAACAGGAACTCTGGTAGAATTCACTGGTAGATATACAGTATTTAATTTATTGTTTTGAACCATTTTTACAATGTTGAAATTATTCAAGCTGCATTTGTATAAACCACTTTAACCCAAGTGAAAAACACATTTTGGAAGAGAGAAAAA
Source organism: Electrona antarctica (assembly GCF_951216825.1). Lineage (NCBI taxonomy): Eukaryota > Metazoa > Chordata > Actinopteri > Myctophiformes > Myctophidae > Electrona > Electrona antarctica. The sequence goes on along the minus strand of NC_136793.1, from coordinate 16,605,594 downwards.
GTAAAAGAAAAGCAGAAGCCCATGTGTTGCGAGATTACAAAGCCACTATTTTCAAAATAAAAATGTGATCATTGTTTTTGTTCAATTGGTTCAGTGTTTCAGCTTGTCGATCTGCTATTTTCACTAGTTTGGGTCCCGGGCTAATTTCTCTTGTGGGTCACAGGCTAAAAAGCCTGGAAACCGCTGGTCTATATCCTCGCTGTCATCGGGCAGAAACCTCCTATCTCCATGTATCAACTGTTTACTGTATGTTTTCTCATAAAGTGATGCCCTGCTTCATCATGAGTAGTGAAATAGCAGATATGCAAGCTCAGAACGTGTCGCGATGTTGACAGACATGTTGTGAGATGGTCTGCTATTTTCGGGTTTTCACTACTTTAATTCTAATATTATTATTTTGATTCTTAAACAATAAAAACAAAGCAAGGCATGGTTTTGGACCATGGCGATATGCAACAGTATGGCGTTGCTGGCAGAAACCTCTCATCTCCATATTTTAACTTTTTGTAAATAAAATGAACGACCCTATACTTGATCATAACTACCAAGTCACAAAATAGTATCAAAAGTAGCAGATACATATCTGGATGTGCTACTTTCGCTATTTTTACTTGAAGTATTGTGGTCGGCAGGACCAAAGGTGGTATGTATACATGTATGGTATGCATGTCACTAATTGGCTGTTGATGGTGACGTAATTAAGATATATTTAAAGATGTTTCAATGTTGGGTGGGTAAATGGTAACGTACTGTATGTATGTATGTATGTATGTATGTATGTATGTATGTATGTATGTATGTATGTATGTATGTATGTATGTATGTATGTATGTATCTATGTATGTATGTATGTATGTATGTATGTATGTATGTATGTATGTCGGTAAGAATGGTGGTCCCTTATTGGCTGTTGATGGTGACGTAACTAAGGTACGCTTCAAGGTTGGTATAAGGTCAATAACGGGTCTAAAGGATTTAGAACAGCAGTTGTAATATAGACATTAGTTAGTAGCAGTACTTGCGTGCGCACAAGTAGGCCATGTATGGCCTACTAGCTGTATCATGGACAGGCCACAGGAGGAGACGATAATGCTGTAATATGGACCAGTCTGAAAATAGAATGGCAGCTTTAAACAGTACAGTGAATCTCTAGACAAGGGCAGTTTGCTCTGTCAGTTTTTTTGTTTATTTCTTGTCTTCACACACTGACTACACACAATCATAATAATAATAACTGTTAAATACTGGAATGAAAGTGTTTACTGTACAACCAAAATGAAATCAAACAAAACAAAAAAGTAAAAAAAGAAAAGAAAAGAAAGAAAATGCATGCCTTCAAAGACAGCAAATCCTCTCTCAAATAACAAATAAACAAAGTAACCAGGATGGCAATAAATATGTACACACCTCTTTTAAACATCTCTGTACTTAAGGCATACTCTAATTGCAAAAAAGAATTACTTATAAGTGTGTGTGTGTGTGTGTGTGTGTGAGAGAGAGAGAGAATGAAAGACAGAGAGAGAGGGGTTTCGTTAAGTATAATAGTGCAACGTGTTAGAATTCTTTCTGACTTACAATTTCTTAGTAGAAAACCAAAGGAAAACAACGCTTCAAATCTTATGACGGCATTGGATTGTGTGTGTGTATGAGAGAAATGTATAAGTGTAAGAGAGACAGGAACGACAGAAAAAGAGAGAGAAGGCGAGCAGAGGAGAGCTGGTTCGTACTAAGCCGTTGTGTGTGTGTGTGTGTGTGTGTGTGTGTGTGTGTGTGTGTGTGTGTGTTCTCACATGTTGTCTTTGTGTGATGTGGTGCATGAGGTCCTGTAGAGGAGAGAGAGCGTGTGTGTCATAATGGGAGGTGCATGAGTTCCAGTGGAACTCTTACTATAACCTTAGCTGTCATGTAACCTATACAGTTAGTATTCAGACATGCTCCGTTTTGGCTCACAAGACCACAGTTTCGTTTTGGAAATACTGTACCTCCACTCCCCTACAATCATACCAAACATAAATAGTAATAATAAATAATAATAATAATAATACAACTTAAGACAAGCAGAATTAAGACTAGCACAACATCCAAATCAGCAGCAGTTATGATCATATTTCTAAAAGGGGGCCTATTATGCTCATTCATTTGCAGTGAAGATTATTAATACTTTACTTTGGATCTCCCCGCTAGAATAGCTTAATTTGCCTGATTAATAGCGTTGTCATTCGTTTATTCATCATGGAACTTTGGCTGAACAATAAAGACAAGTATAATGGGTCCCCTTTCATCTTTAGGGGCATCAAAGTCACTTTTGAGCATCAACTGACATTTTGTTGTGTATATGCGGCAGTGGCGTGCACAGATAGACACTAGGGGGTGCTAGAGCACCCCCTGCCCTTTTGGCAATGTGCCCTTTTGGAAAAAAAAAAGAAACAAAAACTTTTTTTTCTCTTTTTTTTTTTGATTTTTCAAAAATAGCAGACCTACAAGCTCGTAGCGCGCCACTCGGTGGCGCGCTATGAGCTTGTAGATCTGCTATTTTTCAATAGCTAGGTGCCCTTTTTTAACTTGAGCACCTGCCCCTCTAAATGTCTGTGCACGCCACTGATATGCGGGCTGTCCGACATGTTCTGTTCCACTAGTGGTTCTCAACCTGGCGTCCGGGTATACCCACAGGGGTCCAGCAATATGAGTTAATAGCATCACCTAAAAGTTGCACTTTCCGAATTCCTCCTCTACCCCGGATTTGAACCCGGCTTCCTGTGCAAGTGCAGAATGTTTTACCATTGAGCTAATAGAGCCTGCCTGCTTGCTCAGGGGATGAATTGAATCTTGACCATCAGATCCCGTGTCTAGGTGAGACATGACCTTTGACGTTATCTAAATGTCTCAATAGAAGAGCAGGGAGACACAATACAACCATCCCAATTGTATAAGTTACATACTCTACCATACAGATGGACAACATAACATTGTATTCATTAAAAGGAGTCACATAGTGCGGCTTTAACCACATGTGCATTGTGCATTGACTATTTGATAAATAACTAATCTAAAAGTGAACTTGTTTCTACAAGTTAACTTGTAGTTATTCAATTTTCAAACAATCTATGGAAAAAAAGTGTGGGGTTCCCCATGGCACACAATATTTTTAGATAGAGGGTGGTGGTCCATGCAATATCAATTTGGAAAGTTTGAGAACCACTGTGTTACACCACATCATCCAGGAGTAGGGCAATGGTGGATGAGACCCCCACCCACCCAGACCCCCCCAACCCCCCTACAACCAACACCTCCTCCCCCATCCATGGGCCTTAAACACAAGTGCACTTCCTGCCATAGGAGGAAACCACATTACTCTAAACATCCCTCAAGGTTATTTTCATAATTATACCATAATTAGGGATGGGACGATAATCGCTAATTATCGTTCATCGTGATAAAATACCACTCACATTCATATCGCAGAGATTTAAATGTATCTGGAAATTGTCCTCCGTCGCACACTAGGATGAATTAGCTTTTGTTGAGCTGCAAATTCAGTACCACTTAAACCCTCTGTACTTGATAAAAACAGATCTGTAAAGAGCACATTTGGTACGCTCATATTTCACTCTACACAAATCGATTAGCCAAAACAATCTACAAGCTCACAAGCTTGTAAATCGTCTCTTTTTGCCAAACGTTCTGCCCAGAATAGTGATGCTGGGGATTCAAGTGGTTAACAAAAGAGGCATTTTAAGTTTTAAGCATATTTTGATTATCGCGATAATATCGTTAATCGTCCCATCCCTAACCATAATATTAATACACTTTCTAGATTGACATGGAACTTTCCGTGAGTTTTGTTGATTAGAAAGTAGTTAGTGTAAGTGATATCCTTTGGTTAAAACTAAAGGTTTTTAGTTAAAAGGTCAAAGCACTATATTCTGAGAGTAATCATTGCTATATTGTGTTGTGTTCCGTTTTGTAAAGAGCTGGAGAGACATGGCGACTCCTGTTACTGAACAAACCGTCCATCTATAGCAACACATACTATCAGAAGAATATATTATTATTATTAAACACTTAAATCAACCACAGAAAATGTCCCTACCTTTAAAGGTAGTTAGTGTAAGTGATATTTTTTGGTCTTTTCTTGTGTGAAAAGTGTAAAGCTCTATGCGAGCATTATTGTTGCTATAGAGTGTTTGTTTAATAGGGGGTCTGTCCCCTGTCTCTTCTGCTCTTTAATAAACAGTCAATCAGGCATTTAAATGCTTAACCCATTCTGGGTTAAGCATTATGTTACGCTTTAGCAGGTTGATCTACAAGCTCATAGCGCACCACCGAGTGGCGCGCTACGAGCTTGTAGGTCTGCTATTTTTGAAAAATCCTGAAAATGTGGCACAAATGTGGAATATATATTCTTTCAGAGCGAACGTTTTTAACTCAAATCTTTGCTTCTGGGGAGGTCCCTGGAACAACATATTTTCAGATGGGGGTCGGCAGCCAAATACATATATTTCTGGGGGTCCTTGAAATGAAAACGACTGACATAGAAACATAGGTTTTTCAGAAAACTGTTTAGAGTTTAGAAGATTTTTTTTTAAGAATCGTCCTCAGGTCTAAATGGGTTAAATGTTGTACTGTTCCACTCATTTCTTTGAGTGATCACTTTCACCAATTTCACTTGAATCCAGTATGAGTTCTATCTCCTGATTGTATAAAGTCTGTATGTATGCCGTACATTTTCTGTTTACTCAAGAGCCGTAGAGACGGGGAGAGCGCTGTTACAGAACAAACACTCTAGCAATGATTACTGAATATAGAGATCATATAACACTTACTTTAACCAAAGAAATAATCACTTACCACACCTTTAATCTTCCTTGCCATCATTATTTATTATCGCCATCAAAGTAGTATGTAAGTAAATGCGTTAATTTGTTGTAATAATAATAATAATAATAATAATATTCTAACAATGCTTCTTTGTCGCTGCTGTTGGATAACAGCAGATGAGGATTGGAGGGAGGAGGGGTTAAATTGTGTGTTGAGGGGCTGGGGGCGGGGTTACTGTATTTGACAGGTAGTGGAGGCGGTAGCCTGGCAACACATGCAGGTAGGGTTGACGGACTTGGGCGGGATGAGGTCGAGGTCTTCGTCGTCGGGGATCTCATCCAATCGGTAGCCGTCCTTCAACAGCTGGATGTTCAGGTCCTGGTTGATTTGCTGCAGAGACGGACGGAGGGACAGATGGACAAGTTAAAGGGCTATTTCCCTTTTCTTTTTAAAGCATTTCTAGGGTCATTTTAACCCATTTAGGCCTGACGTCAAAATTAAAAAAAAAAGATCTACAAGCTCGTAGCGTGGCACTTGATAGCTAAAGTATAACAGAATGCTTAAAACACCAAAAGGGGTTCCTGCCCAGATTGGTTTAATGTCTACTCTGGCTTTTGTGTGCACCCCAGACAGTTTGTTGTTTTTAAATTCTGTGATTTAATGTTAAGATATTTGATGTTCATTTTAACCTAACACCGCTCCTTATGTGTGCCTGAAGACACACGTCTCTGCTTCTGTCCTCCTAATGTGTGAGGGGGCCATATTGTTTTAAATGTATGGAATTTATTTTCAAAGATGTTTGCAAATGTCATCCTATGACACACTGGGGGACCCTGTGGAACCCCTTCAAGCACCCATGGACCCTACATTGAGAACCAGTGTGCTAGGCAACTGAGAAACCAATCATAACATAATTAGCTAATTAAACAGTGGTAACCCACATGAATACATAATTAATTAAAGCAGCATAATGAGATAATGGTAATTTAGTTATTAGTCAGTGTTTCGATAGTCAAATTTAGATTCCAGCACTGATGTGATTATGCATAATAATATGTCTGGGTGATAATTGAATTATATTGAAATAGTCAACAGACTCAACACTGTAATGTATATTGTCGCGGGCAATTTGGTTTGGTTTTGGGTAACCTCGCGTCACCAGACTTTCCACCTCGGAGGAAAGCCTGGTCTGTGTTCCTAAATCGCCTGTGTGATCCGGTCTAGGTGTGGTTTAGACTGGATGATAAAAATAAATTAAAAAAAACAACCCTGCATCGCTTTGTTTTGGTGACCCCTGTTTGTTTTTAGTCTTGCCAGTCGCCACGAGTTGGAATAAAAGATGGATATACCAAACAAACTATTCCAAGAAGTACTTAGGCCCTAATATTATGATGCCCTTGATCGCTGGGAATTATCTTTCAGTAATTCTGATTCCGGTTTGTGGTTTCATCTTATTATTTTAGAGAAGGATGAGGCTGGCAGCACACTGCGTCAGGCACCCGGAACTAGTGGCAAGCAAACTGACATTATGGGAGCCAACCCAGGGAAAAGCCAGGAAAGGCAAGAGGCACACCACCTACGTAGATGTACTGCAGCGCGACAACTTAGCTAACAACACTGTAGAGCTCAAAACCCTGAGAGTTTTGAGCTCTACAGGGCAGGGCAGCTCTAGAGGGCAGAGATCCAGTAGTCCCGAGTTGGTGTTGGCTAGACCGCACCCTTGCATCGCATCGGCAGCATCTTATAATGAGCATTAGGGAGGACCTGTTTCATGTGGAAGATGAGGTCAAAAATGGGCGTGACGTGCTCCTTCAAGTGCCGTTTACCCAGAATGCATAGCTACTGTACCTGTTCCCTCACACATCTCACCTCGGCTGAGGAGTATCCTGACGACGAGTATCTGGACGAAGTCATGTCAAAGTCGTCATCACTGCACACGCACACGCACACGCACACGCACACGCACGCACGCACGCACGCACGCACGCACGCACGCACGCACGCACGCACGCACGCACACACACACACACACACACACACACACACAATGCCACTTCATTTAACTTGAATGAATGAATGTATGCATGACTTGCATGTATGGATGGAACTATTTGGTGATAAATGGAAAGAGCAAATCAGGCCTTCATATAACATAACAGACACAATATCACTGAGGATAAAAACACAAGTGTGTGTGTGTGTGTGTGTGTGTGTGTGTGTGTGTGTGTGTGTGTGTGTGTGTGTGTGTGTGTGTGTGTGTGTGTGTGTGTGTGTGTGTGCGCGCGCACATGCACATACTCGTGTGTGTGTGTTTACCTGTCTGTGTCTAGGGCCACTAGGGGCTTCTCATCTGGACTCTGGTCTAAGGAGGAATAGCCTTTGTTGGGCACGACAAGGCTGGTGGAGAGAGAGGGGGAGAGAGAGAGAGAGAGAGAGAGAGAGAGACACAACACATACACATACACAACATACGAGAGAGAGAGAGAGAGAGAGAGAACACAAACACAACATACATACAATTGTCAAATACTACAGGACCGAAGCAAACATTTAGAAAGCTACAAGCTTACAACGCCTCGCTTTTAGATTGGCTATTTTCACAATATTTACTTGTGTAACCGAGTAAAAACTAAATGTAGTATAGGCACCTTGGCTGGTAATCCAGCATGACAGTGTGTCGCGGGTTCGAGTCCTGATCCTGACAAACTTTGCTGTGTGTCTTTACCCCCATCTATCTCCCTGTTTCCTGTCAAGCTACTGTATATCTATCAATAAAGGCAATAAAAAACCTTCCCAACACACCCTGTTTTTTTTTTATTGTAACGCCCAAAACACCTAATTCAGGGCTCTTAGCGCCAGGTGTTAACATATTGCGGCCACAATAATGTATCTGGTAGATAGTCCTGGCTCAAAATCGTTTGAAATGAGGGTGTGTGGCCAAATGCTCTTAAATTTGTGTGAGGGGGTGTCCTTGACATGGAGATGTTTGAGAAGCACTGAAATACTTAAGGGCAGCATGTAGTTACCGTGTTCTGGCCATGACGTTGTTTTTCTTGGGTTGTTGGTTCACAGGACTGCCCACCGTGTTGGTGTTCTTCAACGAGCCTTTTCTGGCCATCTCCCTCTGTTTCTCTGCACACACACACACACACACACACACACACACACACACACACACACACACACACACACACACACACACACACACACACACACACACACACACACACACACACCACACACACACACACACACACACACACACACACACACACACACACACACACACACACACACACACACACACACACACACACACACACACACACAGTTTTAGTCATCACAGCTTAGCTTTAATTTAGTTTTCGTCAGTGAAACAAGGTAGTCGACAAACGAGTTTTAGAAATTAACACTGGATGAAGAGTGAACAATGTCCAACACAGTCACAGAAGACAGTAGCTATTTCAATCAACCACTGCTTAATTAGTTTTTAGGACAATTAGGGGAAATAGCAGGTCCATACACTGTCAATTTCTTTGAATTTGGGGGGGGGGGGGGGGGGGGGACAGCGAACTGACCTCATGCTTCCTTCTACGCATGAGGAGTCCAAGCTGCTTCTTTTCACATGACAGGGGAGAGTTTCCCCGGCCAGACGTAGCACGTGGAAGGAACACGCTATTCCGACCAGTTATTATGTTTTTGAATTTGAATCCTGAAAAGAGTTTTGGACCTGACAGAGACAATACTGTACTGGAGAGATGAATGCAAATGATACTGAAGATTAGGCTAACTTTGTTGGTGGCTTTTCTATTTAGTAAAGGTGGAAATACAACCACAAGGGGAAAAATCATGTATTCAAAATGTTACAAAGGTATACTACATTACTAGCATCAGTACCAAAACTAAATGTACTCATTGTACAGAATGCTTCCAACATATTTCAAAATGTGTTCAGAAATAGCAGATCTACAAGAGCTTGTATATTTGCTGTGAGCATGTACATTGGCTATTTTCGAATAGCCAAAGTAAAAAATAGGGCTTTATTGGTTAATGTTAATTTTGTAATCATTTAAATCTACAAAGTAACTTGTAACTAAATAACCAAACAATTGTAGTGGAGTAAAAAGGTACATATTTGCCATATTTGCCTCTGAGATGTAGCATAAATGCATAGAACAATATAAAATACTAAAATAACCTTGACATTGTACCTAAGTGCAGTACTACAGTAACAGTATTTGTACAGTATACTGAAGTTACTTTTCACCACTGCTAACCAGGACAGTGACATTTAGTCTTTTCCATGAGAGGAAGTAGTGTACATGATATCATAAGGAAGTGGGCTCATCTGGAAAAGGGAATTATGTTTAATCTGATTTGACAATAAGGGAGAATCCGCTCTGTGTCTCTGGGTAGAAAACCATGGGGGGAAAGCAAGCTTTGAAATAATCAAATAATTGAGAAGCTGACTCTCTCATCCACAGAGACTTACAGAGTCTAGTCCCAAATTTGGGCATGTACAACTTCCTGGTCTCAACTGCGCATGTTTCTTTCCTTCCATGGAGCAACATGGCGTCCACCGTACGGTCTTCGCTTCTCGTCCTCTTTAGATAGTCCTTGATGTAGTCCAGGAAGTAAGTGCTCACTGCTAAAATCTAAAATATCTAAAACCACATATTACACACATAAAGACCCCCAGGAAAGTGTTCTAAATCTTCTAAACGTCATTAACATATATTGTTTTGCAAGTATAAAGTTATATATAAAGTTTCCCTTTAAAAAGGTTTGCTTTAAAAAAATACATTATATTTTATTATTATTATATATTATATTAAATATATTCAAAGATGCACTAATTTTCACGACTTTTCAAGCTAATTTTGTGTATGAGCTTGTAGATCTGCTATTTGACCGGGAAAACTCAGGGCTCTATAACCGGCCTGCTCTCCCCAGTGGTTCCCAAACCTTTTCATGTCAAGGACCCCCAAATTGACACTAATTAGCACGCGGCCCCCATTAGAAAAGATATGCCAGGGACCCCTATGAGAGAAGATTTGTATGGCCTGTTTAATTCCAAGGTTAGGACCCCCAGTTTGATATGCATTAGGCTACAGACCCCCATTTAATGGCATTTCTATCTCTGAGACCCCAATGTATATTTTAAAATCAATGTTAATTTAACTCTAAATGGACCCTAACGGGTCATCTGGTTCCATTTGTACACTCTCTGAGTTACAGACCCATAAGGGTCCATTTGGTTCCAAACCATCATTTAGCTGGGGACCCCCTGGAACTCAATCAAGGACCCCTGCTGCTTTGGGAACCACTGCTCTACGCCAAATCACTTTGGCAAAAATAGCCGGATAACAAGCTCACGAGACTTGTGAGCTTTGTAGATCTGATATTTTTTGCCAAATGTTTACCCCAGAATAGAGACGGTAGGGTTCATGTGGTTAATAAAGGGGTTGAATTAGAAAAGGTGCCACTGTAAAGGAACAAAATATCAACCTCCTGCTACAGTATGTCTGTCGCTGTCCATGGTGCTGAAAATGATTCTTGGAGGACGACATCCTGATCTTGTCTGACATGGTACGTTCAAATCCTCCAGGGCTGTCACGATTATGACATTTACCTGACGATTAATATTCACTCAAATAAGTGCGATTAACGATTATATTTTGTTTCTGTCATTGAACATTTGAAAATGTATGAAGCATTTTCAACATGGACAATTATGCAAAATAATTGCCATTATCTCAAAAACTTTGTGACTGACAGGCTTAGCTATGGACCCAAACAATGCCGGACATAGAGGTCCAAAGACTGCTGCTCTGCAGGCCAAACCATTACCAGGACATTCAATATACATTTTAACATCAGCATCGTTCTGATTATGTGTATGCATGAAGGAGTCAGCAATTAACCACCGACGTCCTATACCACCGTATGATGAAGAGTGAAAATGGCAAGATCACAATGTGTGGTGTGCGATAAGAAATACATAAGGATGTCAGGTTTAAGAGTGTTTTAAGAGTTAAGAAAATATTCATGAAAAATATAAAGGCACAATAGTAATACTAAATTCTAGGACTCGTTTAGACGACAACAGTCTCTATAAACGGCCGTTGCCGCCAATACACAAAAAAGTGAAACCCCCTTCCAGAGTGGAAATCTCTTAAACGCTCCTCCATGTAAACATACAATACGGGGGAAACCGCAAAACGTGTGACGTCATGGCTCACACCGGTGTAAAGGTCCCTGCACACAGAGCGCGTTTTTCGGCGTTTCTCCATCGGTTTTCCGAAAAACACGTCTAGTGTGCAACCACCTTTAATCTGGGAAGCTCTGAATCTGTTTTAAGAGACTGCATCGGTGTAAACAAACAGCTGTGATAGGAAGTAGATGGAGCCAGTTGCACCACCTCACACTAAGTTCAAACTTAGCCTAGTTATAGCTTAAATGGCTTTTAAGTCAAGACTTGCATTACTTGTCAGCACTGTCAGGTGCTCTGCCCTGACGACCGAGGCCTGTTCTTTCACTACCAATGCCTCCATGATTATCACTCGACTGCCTTGAAAACTACAATTCACTGTGAACTGTGAATTGCGTGTGCTAGCAGCCGGTCCAATCATGCGATAATCATGGAGGCGTTTAGTGAAACTTAAAGGAGGGTCGGACGCGACTGCCTTTGACAGCACAGTCCAGAAAAGATAAGATGAAACAGAAACACCACCCCGAAGTGTTTCCATTGGCACGCCTGTATGGGTAACTTTTGTGAGAGACAAATAAATCCTCTCAAATCTCTAATTGACAAACACAGCAAGTGTTCCACAGTGCTGTCTAATTTAATGCAAGAGAACCGAACATAAGCACTTTTATTGTCAATTACGGCTGCCTTCATTGTCAACAAAATAATTCCATTCCATCCTACCTGTTGTAATCAACTTTCGATTTAGAACTCCAGTGACTTCCATTATTCCTGTAATTTCATCTTTTGGATGCTGCCATGATCCATATGGAGAAAATTCCATAACTTCAGTGGTAAATTAAATCTGTGCTACTTTTAAGTCAGAATAGCAGGGGGAAATCGAATCGAAGCACAACAGACTTATAGTTGCGCACTGGCGTTACGTGCAGTATATAGCATACAAGCTCACAGCGGGTAGCATTCGTGACACGCTGTGAGCTTGCAGATCTGCCATTTACTGTCTGCGCAGCAGTGCGCACGACACCGGCACGCCGACACTTCGGTGTCGCCGTGTCGGGTTACATTCAGTAGCGCGTGGTGCATTCTGAGTACATATTATTTGAGTGCGAATGGAAGCTTGGTAGTTTGGACTTTGGAGAGATCTCTTGACTAGTAGCAAGTATATGCTGCGTTTTGATGACTTAATGTCATTCACACTGTGGCCAATGGCTACATACAGTCATACACCCCCCACCCCCCTTATTAAAATGTTTTGCAGATCCGCACTGATCTCATAAATGGCCCATATGAAGTCCTCAAGACGGAAATCCGCCACCAGGACGGAGAACTTTAAGCCCTGTGCGTCTCTGTGTAAATGCAGAATAAAAAGTGAGGACGTATATTTTGTCCTTACAGTATGGGGGTTCATTTCAAAACGTTTGATAACCACTGCTGCAGGAGGCCACAGTGCATTCATAAACAGCCATCATTCTGACGTACCTATCTTCATCTGCAGGGGCGAGGGCTTATAGTTCATTGTGACGGGCTCTCCCTCCCGGGGGTCCGACTCTGCCTCTGAGGCTGTGGACGAAGCTGGGTCCTGGAAACGTGCACGGACAGACAGACAGACAGACAGAGAGGTATTATTAATGTTATCGTCACATTACAGGTCTACATGTGCAAAGAAGCGTGGGTATGGTCGAATAATTGAAATCATTATTAATAGTAGTAGAAGAATTATCGATTTTGATTTTGGTCAGTCATGCACATCCCTACTAGTATCAATGCATCAGGTTCACATAATGTAATCCACCTGATAGATATAGATCCACAAGGAAACGTAAAGTCAAAGACCGGCCTGGAGTCAGGCCTTGTACGGACAGGCACGCCTAGGCTATTGTATGAAGTATTATGAAGTGATGGGACATCTGAACAGATATGGGCTTTATTATAGGTTAACAATCCCAAAACGCCTGTATAGTTATAGGCTACTAAATCTGCACAAAACTTTGCTCTGTAACACATAAACCCAGCTGTTGGTAGTCATTATCACGATGACCCTGGTGCCCATAATATAATATCACACTGCAAGCTTGACTCTTTATTGTTTGCCTTACATAATATATGACAATTTGGCCAATTTGGTATTAAAAGGGTCATAAAAGTCATTGTCACTTTAGAAATGTGCAGATACCCTGTATATGTACACTCCATCCACATCTCCATCCACTAAGGTCTGTATATGTACACTCCATCCACATCTCCATCCACTAAGGTCTTCACTTCAGCCAATGGGGAGCATGCAGAACTAAGGCAAGGATGACCCTGCGGGCGATGTGACTTCAACAACATAACAATTATTTAAAGCCTTTGCCTCTATTATGACTAATGAACGATTATTTAAATAATCACAATGCGTCACAAATAATTGCTTGCAGATCGGCTATTAGCGATATTTCTCTACAGCAACATTGTACAACAAAGTCAAATACAGTTAAGTGGTTAACAGACTAATCAATTTTGTCAATTATAAAACATTACATGTCTTCGACATGAAAAATCTTGAGGACTCAACTCACTGATGTTATGTATAGCATTCAGACTATGGCAGTGGTTCTCAAAGTGGGGTCCGGGGACGCCCAGGGCCAGGGGTCTTTGAGCGAAATGAGTTAATATAGAGTCTCAATCATTCATTTTAACCACAAAGCCCTATTTTATAATATGGCTATCCAAACAGAGAAGATGGGGGTCCACGGCCAAATACATCTCAATGTGGGGGTCCTTGACACGAAAAAGTTTGAGCGGCACTGGACTATAGGCTAATATGGGGATGCAGCTGAGGATGTCGCTAGTGAGACATCACATGAGGAGGAGGAGGATGCTCGCTTGTTTTCACCTAGACATGACGGATGATGCTGGGCTTCACTACGCAGATTCCAACCACCCCACAAAAAATACAAATCAAACAGCCTATATCCTACCTTACGTTCATACCTATAAGAAAATGAATAATGATCATTATTATGAAAAGGCACATTTAATTTGTTCTGGTTTATGGTGTGTCTCGGTGGGGTTTAATAATAATAATAATAATCTTATTTATTAGCCTATCTTTAGACGCATGGCCAGTGTAGAATCATCAAATAGCTTTAGGCCTCGTTCAAACAATCATCAATTATATTTGTATCGTGTTTTTGGGGGTGCAACAACATAGGGTCGTTTTCATAACTATAAAGGCCCAGCACTGATTCATCATCTCTATAATTAAATATGAAACAATAATACATACGAGCGGCTGCATCTCCGACTGATCAGCCTGCATCTCATTCTCTTCCCCCTCCTGAACGGCGCTTGGGACTTGGAATCTGTCTATTTCTTCCATCATTTTGGCGACGATGGCCTCTAATAATCGCCCTCGCCTCCTCTATAAATACAGAATGTTGACCTGGGCTGCGCCGCGCGCGTTGTGAATGGTGGCTGAATTTCGTCCTCAGATTTGTAAGGATCCCAGCGGTTCTACGCTTGTCAGCCTCATCTCATCCCAGCTGCCAGGCTCACCCAAGTATGTCGATGATGTTGACCAGTATGACGACTGTGGTGGTGAGACTCCAGTCCCTAAACACCCACTTCCGAGGTTATATTATGGGGTGGCATAATTCGATAGGGTAACAATTCCGGTGTAGCAGCCTAGCCGGCGAAACAGTAACGGTATCGCCATCTACGCTGTCACACCGAAATTATTACCCCATCTAATTCTGCCACTCTAGGTGGGCAGACTGGGCACTATAGGGACATCACCTCGATGTAAAATTGGTTATTTTGACCAAAAGGTTAAAACATTTAGTAGGAAATGGTCTTATAAGTAAATGTAAAAAGTAGGCTATAGCCTACATGATGTTAACATGCACGGTACATCATTATCAGACTAAATTTTATCTTCAACTTCTTGTCTATAAATAATAATAATAATAATAATAATAATAAATGCTATTTATATTGCACTTTACATTTGAAACAAACCTCAAAGTGCTACAGTATTAGCATAAAACTATATATATATATACTAGAATTTCGCGGGCCTTCGGCCCGCTCATCCCAGAGTTGCGTTGCCCCGCGTTGCGATACAGAAGTCCACAGTGACACGCGTTGTATGCAGCTGTTTTGTGTTGTAGCGCGTGCGCTCGTGTGCGTGTAGTGTTGGTGTTGTTGTTCGTATCCATATATGCGCCTCGGTTCGTCCCGTTTGTTCCACGCCAGGTGTTGACGCAGTCGTTCGCGCAATGTTGGTGTTTGCATGATTTTAACTGTGTATGTAATCGCGGCGCTCTCCAGCCAAGTTAGAATCAGTGTGCGGTGTGTTGTTGTTCTTCTTCTTCTACTTTTGTTTTCCGGCAGGCTGTTCAATGTGTGCGTGTGTGTGTGTGTGGCTGGCAAGCGTGTGTGTGTGTGTGTGTGTTGACATGTAGTAACGGATGGGTATTATTATTATTTGTTGTATTTTCACATCAAAGAAAGTTAATGTAAATGAAAATAAGCAGACATGAAACTGCTTTTTACTGTTTTTGTTTACTTACAATAAGTTACTGTTTTTGGAGACCAAAAGATGTTGAGAATGGAGCAGAACATACTGTAGTATATTTTTTGGGGGACCTTGACTGCATTATAGTAGGGCTACAATCTTTTGGATTGCGGATTGCAGTGACCCAACATTGTTTGTTCGGGAACAATATTTGTAGTTACAATGAGGGCGACATGAGGCGAAGGGAGAGAAACACTTCGCCTCTCTCCAGTCCGTGCGTTTGGTGCTGGTACGGATCGCATCGCTGACTGACATAAACACACGGTTACAATTCAGAGGCACTTCAATAAGAAAACTCAACTAATAACGCTTGTGTGTGTTAATGTGCCCGATGCTGACGTTAGTATATAATGTTTAGATTGTTTTCCTGGCTGAATATCAACGGATCGCATCGCTGACTGACATAAACACTCCAATTCAGAGGCACCCCGCACGCACGCACACACACACAGTCACACACACACACACACACACACACACACAGAGAATCCATGCGCCTCGGTGCGTCGCAGTTGTCATGTTTCCATTAATTAAACGGGTCGCGCAATTGTCGTGTTTACATTAATGAAACTGGTGGTGCAATTGTCGTGTTTGCATGAATTAAACGGTGTATGTATGTAATCGCGCCGCTGTCCATCCAAGTCCGAATGTGTGTGTGTGTGTGTGTGTGTGTGTGTGTGTGTGGGACTGTGTGTGTTGTGGAAGACGGGGAACAATGTTGCCAGGGTCGTGAATTGTAAGCGAGTTGTAGTGTGTGTAAGTAGCGTGGTGAAAGGCTTTGTTTCTGGGTCTGTTTGCTTGTTTCTGGGCCTGTTTTCATAGACCTGGCAACAGTGGCCCGTGTGTGTGTGAGTAGGCACCAACATGTGACACTCAGTAACCAATCAGAAACGTCACACAACGTAAACAACATTTGACATTTCATGGCAGCATAATACAACGTGGCAGCATAATACAACTTTTAATCACTGCCTTTGGTTAGTGGTTCCTTATATTATATAATATTTACGTTTCTGGATTGCTAATTTTAAATAAATTACAGGCTGCAGATTTCGTTTCTCACTTTTCTCAGTCATTCTTATTCACGTTTTATTCAGGGGTTGTGCATGGTGGTGCGGCGCACCAGCGCCCCCTATGGACCGGCCGCCACTGTGTGTGTGTGTGTGTGTGTGCGCGCGTGTGTGTGCGCGCGCGCGTGTGTGTGTGTACTGTGTAACTTCCGGTAGTGTTTCCACCACGTGGGTCACGTGGTGGGGTTTTGAGCCATTGGGAAGGGGTGATGTAGTGTTGCCAGGTCCACGTATTGTAAGCGAGTGGTAGTGTGTGTAAGTATAGGCTGTAGGCTGTAGGAAGTGAGGGTTTGCGGCCTTGTTTACATAGACGTGGCAACAATGTTGGCGGCAGCCAATGAAAAGAGGGGAATCACGGGATGCAGTGTTGCCAGGTCCGCGAATTTTAAGCGAGTTGTAAGTAGCGTGTTGAATGGCATTTTTTCTGGGCTTGTTTTCATAGACCTGGCAACATGTGAGTGTGTGCGTGCGGGGGTGTGGGTGCTTGGGGAGATATTGTTTGTTGTGAAGAGATACAATGCCGGCGTGGGTGTGGAAGGGAGGCAACATTGGTGTCAGTGCAATGAGTAATGTTCCGCGAGTGGTGTTGAGGGTCGGCGTTCGGCGCGATATGAGGAGATAGCGGCCGAACGACGCGGAGGGTAAGTGTGTGACGTCCTGCCGTGTGAGTGTAGTGTGTTGCAGTGTGTCAGTGACGTGTCAGTGATGTATGCAGTGTGTGACTTTGGGTCCCTTTGCCTGGGTTGGGTACAACTTCTCACTTGTATATATAGATATATATATATATATATGCACTCTGTCGAGGTGCCAACTGCCTACTGAGTCTACTGCTACTAACTAATGTCTATTACAACTGCTGTTCTTGTCAATGGAAACCTAGGGCTGAAAACTAGGGGTGTAACAATACAACGACTGCATCGCAAAATCTATTTTAATTTCAACAATCAAACTATATCAATATGTAAATAGCAACATATGTATCGTTTTACTCTGCATCGTATCGTTTTGTGCAAATATCGGTATCGAATCATTTTGCATTAGCATTGTAGGATTTTACCAAAAACCTAAAAACCTAATCAAATGCTTTGTGAAAAAGGAAAGTCTTTATTCCTCTCTTAAAACTGGGTTCCCGAAGTGCATTACAATGCAATCCAGCCTGAATGGCTTATATGGCCCAAAATGAATGGATGATATACATGGCTTGTGTGGTAATTTGTAGAAATTGTAGAAATGTTAGTCCTTCTGTCCAATGTTTAAGCATGTTCTAATCTTGAAACATTTTCCAAAATGTTTTATTTTTTATAATTTTGAACAAAATAGCCAATTTTACATTGTGGTGCCCAGATGTCCCTATACTCCATCTATCCAGTACTGAGTACTAGCTGTATAGAGCAGAGGTTCCCAACCACTGGTACGCGGACCGGTGCCAGCACATTTGCCACCGGTCCACGAGAAGGGACGGGCCATGAATCTATAACCTATAGCGTCACCAAGATGTGTGTGTGTGTGTGTGTGTGTGTGTGTGTGTGTGTGTGTGTGTGTGTGTGTGTGTGTGAGAGCAAGAGAGTAACAGGAAGCGAGTGTGTGACAGCTTCCTGCTGGTTTTCATAGTAACTGTGACCTGCAGTCGCAATGAATGGAAGCATATGATATGAGCGAGCGAGGTGATATAGATGCGCATGGCCAGATGTGAGACACACACGGCTATAATGATGCAACGTGGGAGCGCACAGTGTGGGGGTCCCCAGGGGGTCCCTGTACTGTACTGTACTGTACTGTACTGTACTGTACTGTACTGTACTGTACTGTACTGTACTGTACTGTACTGTACTGTACTGTACTGTACTGTCACACCCGACATCATCATACAGTTAATATATGTGTGTGTGTGTGTGTGTGTGTATTAGGCTGCACAACAGTAGCCTCGCGTTGCGATACTAATATACCACTGCGCTGGGCTGCGTGGGACCTCGGGGCATATATGCAATAGGGGCGGGTTTAGTGTGGCTGCGCCAGGCTAGCACAACAGTGACACTTTGTGATAAAAACCAACCAACGTTATTTGGTTACGTGCTCGAACATAGGGACACAGGCAGGCAGGGACACAGGGACACACAATGCTACGTATAGGAGTGGTTGCACCACTCAAAAAATACATATTTTTCAGGTTGGCTTTTTACATAATGTCCCTGAGTTTGGCTGTTGAGATGTGACACTATAGTGAGATTTACTGTATTATCTGCTATTTCAGGTATTTGTTTGTGAAAATTGTGAACTCAGTGAATTACTGTATAGTGTTTCTTATCCTATAACTTGTGGGGAAAAAATACATTTTGGGAAATTTTGGCCTAGTATAAACATGTCTAAAAATTGGGACACCAAGTTGAAAATAACTAAGCTATGACTTTGGAAAAGTTCTTCTTTACCCACTGATGTGTTTCTTGCCTCTTACTTGCCTCAAACACCTATTGATGATTTGACTTCCCCACCCTCCATCACACAACCACAGGTATGCACGCAGGCACACACAGGCTGATTCTTTGCTTTGGAACATCAAAGGAAGAGTTTGAGGGTACTTTTGCTTTGAAGCAGGCTCCATAGTGTCCACACGTACATCTTTAAACAAAATGTGTTGACCTCTGGAGCACAAAGAATACTATAAGAAGAGTTTGAAATGAACGTGAATGATCTAACACACTGGTTCCCAAATGTTTGCCTCGGGACCCAAACTATAGTGAAAATAGCAGATATACAGGCTCGCTTGTAGATCTGCTTTTATTATTATTATTATTAGATTTTTTTAATTACAGTACATTTTAGTTATGCAATTTAGTTGGAATTGTTATTAATTGATTTGCTTTTTATTGTTTAAACTTTAAAAAATCGCAAAAAACATTTAATATACCTTGCTCCGAAATGTTTGCCAGTGAAGTATATTTACTACAAAGAGAGAGACTGCTTTTTCTCTCTCTATAGCCCATAAACAGACGTAAAGACTTAGAAGTCCTGCAGACAGATAGATGGATGAAGAAGCACAGGCAAGCAGATGAAAGTTCTTCCGGAGTTCCATTTATTTTCAGAGTGTACAAAATACATGCTGCATGGCTTGAGCCATGCAGGCACCCGACAGCCTCTCGGCTCGACTAACACTCACACAGATAGGCATTTTACTAGAGTCTTTATACAGAGATAACAACAGATGCAAAGGTGGTCTCAGGTTACCCCACCCCCCTGAAGTCTAAAGTGGTCAACATTGTCCAAATTGTCTCCATATATGGTCACCAGGAAGCAAGCACAGGAAGAACAGTAGGTGTCCTGCAGGGCCTGCTATCAGCAAACCCCCGACCATTTGTTTGATCAAGCCCTGTTCTGAAATTCCTAGCCTCTGTGTCCTGACATGTTTGCCCCACTGAAAGACAATGTAATGTCATACTACACTAAACAGTTGTTTAAGCTATATTAGTGTTAATTGTGGTTTTCCATATACATCACCAGCATGGGAGCAGCTTCTGATTCCTCTTGGTGATTCTTCTACACTCCTGTGCTAGCCCTCTGTTACTCATCGGTGAGTCATTTTAGGCTTGGTGTCTTCATCATTGGATCAACTGGTTAACTGTTTTTGAGTTATTAAAGGACCAAGCAGTCCTGAAAGTAGTTTCTTTTCTTCCGCCAAAAATAGCAGTTCCGGCTGAACCGTGCAGTCGGTTTTCCCGAAATTTGGAGATATGGTAGAGGGGCATGCCAAATGGTGAGGATGCGAAGCCCACAACCATTGGCCAAAGGGTGGCGCTATATTGAAAATGCAAACTTTGACCACGCATAGCTCATGAACCGTTTGACCGTCGGCAATGAAACCTCGACACACATATGCGTCTCCTCATGCCGAAGTTCCGTGCTGTTACTTTTGACCTCTGACCTCTAGATCACCCGCCATTTTGAATTATATGAAAATCAATTAAAATGAATCTCCTCCCAGGCTCTTTGATCAAAATGCACGAAAACATCTACACGTGAACTTTGGACCTATACGGACATGGGAAAGTATAGTACGTTTTTTTAAGTGAAAAAATGAAGGTTTTATGAGCCAATGAAAATTGCCGTTTTGCGAAATTCTGTCTTTACTTTGTTCTGTTGTAGTGCCTGTGGCTTTGCTGACCTCTGCTGGTCTAAAGTGCCTCACCTGTCAATCACCTGAGAGTTCTGGCAGCTCATTGTCTCCCAAACACCCAAACTGAACAGTTGTGTTCCCTTTTTGTTGCTGTTATTAGTTAAGTTTCAGATGGGCTGGTCGTAAGTATTATTTTGGGTGTCCATCAGTCCCTGTTTTGCAATGCAGGATTTTAAATAAATGTGTAATATCTTTGTAAACTTTTGATCTGACTTTGTGTCTTTTTATGTTAGCCCTTGGTTGAGCCAAGTTTAAAGGGCCATAACAATGCTAGAAACTGATTTGTTTAGTGGGAAACGTGTATAAAGAACTTGATCCGGATCAAATCAGGTTCTTTACTCATTCATTGATAGGTTCTCCAAATTGGAGAAAGAGACTGCTTTCCATGAACTGAACTGGGACTTTTCAAGTCAACAACTTAAAGTGGGCCCCATTTGTTTGTTTTTCATGAATGTTCAAAGCTGTTTATTTTCTCTGAAGTTTAATAATAATTTTTCAGTTAACCTTTAATCCCTGTTTCAGACTCATTTCATTGGTTTTCACTCATTGAGCTCCTCATCCGAATCTGGTATATTTTCTGGTTTATACGCAGTCAATTCATAAATCTTTATACCCACCTTATCATTAGTTATCCTTGCGCAACTTGCTACAAAAACACTGAATGATTTTGCTTGTTAGCTCGGTAGAGCTCTTGCCTTTGCAACACAAAGTCATGGGTTCAAATCTGGGCACCGCCAACTCTGTGTATGAGTCTTCAAGAACCCTTACCTGCCTCCCACTATAAAAAAAAACGACCCTGTCACAATTCCATGGTCTTTTTCTCAAGTTTAGTCTTC
This sequence comes from Electrona antarctica, assembly GCF_951216825.1. Lineage (NCBI taxonomy): Eukaryota > Metazoa > Chordata > Actinopteri > Myctophiformes > Myctophidae > Electrona > Electrona antarctica. The sequence continues at coordinate 16,583,936 of NC_136793.1, read as the reverse complement.
CATGTTTCTTGTGCATATTATTCTTATTGCCTTCCTGCTTGGTCCTGCCTTATCGCTGCTTGCAGCGATTCATTTCTAGTTTGATTTGAGTTTGTATTGAAAGTATTTGAGTTCTCACTTGAAAGCATTTGATTTCTGTTTGAATTTATAACACATTTGTTTGAATAAGACTGATATTATGAAATAAACTTTTGTATTTTATTTTCTAAGACAATTAATGCATGCATGCTAGAACCAGATTGTTTAATGGAAATCATGATTAAAGAGGTCGATCCTGATCAAATCAAACTCTTTTCTCATGCATTGATAGTTTATTTGATGTTGTACAACAGTGATTTTGAAACAAAGACTGAGTTGGACACATGGCCTTTCAGGTCAGGTTTTTTGTGTCCTGAAAGGATTCCCTTCCATGTTCTGGTACCGGATGGTACCCAGACCTGGCGAGCCGACCCGGAACTCTGAACCCCCCTTCCCCCCACAAATGTGGTAATCTGGTTCTCCAAATTGGAGAAAGAGACTGATTTCCCTATAGAACTGAATAGGAACTGAACTGGGACTTTTCAAGTCACCAACTTAAAAGGGCCCCCATTTGTTTGTTGTTTTTCATGAATGTTCAAAGCTGTTTATTTTCTGTGTGAAGTTTAATAATATTTTTTCAGTTAACCTTTAATCCCTGTTTCCGACTCTCATTTCATTGGTTTTCACTCACTCATTGAGCTCCTCATCCAAATCTGGTACATTGGTCAATTCATTTATTTTTTACAGTACACCCACCTTTATCATTAGTTATCCTTGCGCAACTTGCTACAAAAACACTGAATGATTTTACTGTTAACTATGGAAGAACTGATTGTGTCCAGTTAGCTCGGTAGGTAGAGCTCTTGCCTTTGCAACACAAATTCATGGGTTCAAATCCAGGCACCTTTATGTGTATGCAAAGCTCGGCCAATCACAGCGGAAGTTAGATTACTCCGGAAAGAAAGGCTGGCTATAAAGCTGGCTTAACTACATCTATCCTCACCACCCACCCCTGAAACTACACGGCAGCTACCTCCTCTTGCTTCCCCATTGATGGCCCGGATGGAGGCAGGTATAAAAGAGAATTTGTACCTGTTATTTTTAGTGACAGGGGTCTTTAACCACCGGCCGGAAGGCAGTAATGCATATTCCCGGTTTAGGGGGTGGGAGCCGTCTGCTCTAATTGATGATGCTTTTTTAAGCACCTGTTTGTCATATATATGACTCAGACAGCTACATTTTCCCCCCACAATCTTGCTAGCCCCCTTAACGTTAAGGACATTTTTCTGTCTAATACCTAGGTTACCAAACCAGCAAATGGCAGCAAAGGAAATGATTGAATGCTCTGTAAAACAAAATCATTAAAGATTTGTCTACCTGAAACATCTTCCTTAAACAGAAAAGGCGCTGCTGGCCTTTCTTGCACAACATTTCAGTATTCAAAGTATTTAAATGGCATTCCATAAAGCCTCAGATTTAAGGTCTTGTAGTTCTGTGTTGTTCATGTTCTAGTTTTCATGGTTCTATGTTCTTGTCTTCCCCATGTGTTTCTCATGTGTTATCTTGTTCCCCAGTCAGTCCCTGTTGGATCAGTGTTTGGTGTCATGTTAAAACACCCAAACATGGGTTTTTGACACTACCTGCCTGGCTGTCCTGCTTTTGGGTCCACACCACTACGTTGACAATAGCTGTTGAATAGCTCCATATTCTGATAGTAATCATTGCCATAGTGTTTGTTCAGTAACTAGGGTTTTCCCTAGCCAGTGCTTTAATACAGGGGTTCTCAACGTTTTTGGCCGGGGACCCCCGGAAATGCTTTGGCAATGTCTCGGGACCCCCGCCCCGCCCCCTCCCGACCCCCAATATAAATTGACTGCTACAATAACCTTAAACCATTTTGGGCGGGAACCCCTTTTGGTGTTTTAAGCATTGTTATAATTTAGCTATTGAAAAATAGCAGATCTACAAGCTCATAGGGCGCCACCGAGTGGCGCGCTGCGAGCTTGTAGGTCTGCTATTTTTGAAAAATCGTGAAAATAAAATTTAAAAAAATAATCTTTTTTTTTATTTATTTTTTTTAAATAATTTGGGGACCCCCTAAAATAATTTGGCGACCCCCCGAGGGGTCGTGACCCACGGGTTGAGAACCCCTGCTTTAATAAACAGAACAATGCACATGTTCAATCAGGAGCAGGACAATCTGTCATGTGCCAATGTGAAACTACAGAGAGGGAGTGCAATAGAGGGAAGAGAAACGCAAGACTCACACCAAAGGGTCACCATGCAACTCCTTGGGTCACCAAAGGGTCACCATGCAACTCCTTGGGTCCAAATGGTTGCAAGGAGTTGACACTAAAACCGTCTCGACCCTTTGGTGTGGTTTGGGCCATTGGATTCCATGCGTTGAATCACTAGGGTCAACGTGGGTCCATGGCTGCGGGAAGATGTTTACAGTAGGAGGTGCTGAACGTTTAGTAGGGGGTGCGCGCGCGTAAGCGCGCCGCAAAATGCCTCGTGCACGCGCATTTTTGTGCATTTTCACGCAGAAAAGGCAACTGACACAGGCAATTAACCAGGATAAGGCGCCGATACTGTGATACAGCATATTTATTAGTCCATTAATCTGTTTTCATTAAATTATTATTATTTCCCCCCTCTTGTCCAAGGGGGGGCTGTGCCTGGGTGGAGAGGGTGCTACAGCCCCCCCAGCACCCCTACTTCCCTCAGCCATGCGTGGGTCAACGTGCAACAAGACATATCACACCGCAGGGACAACGCTAAAACCGTCTTGACCCTTTGGTGTGGTTTGGGCCATTGGATTCCATGCGTTGAATCACTAGGGTCAACGTGGGTCAACATATCACACCGCAGGGACAACGCTAAAACCGTCTTGACCCTTTGGTGTAGTTAGAGCTTATGTTTACCCTTCATCTGAAATAATGTATTCAGCTGCCTTAGCCTATTTCCTGGTGGGAAACTCATGTAGAGTAGATCATAGATATTAAGAAATAGATGCCTCATTTGCCGCTGCAGTTCATTGGAGCGACGTGTATCCCAATGAAGGCGGAAGTGCAGTGCTGAAGGCTTTTTTTTTTTTTTTTAACAAATCTTTATAACAGTCATGACAATATACATTACAATACAAAACAAGACAAACAAACAAACACAAACAACAAAGTTATTAACAATACAACATCAGAGCCAGGGGGGATTAGATTACTAACAGAAAACATTAAAGAGTGAACACAAAGCAACAGTTCTCCGCATCTTTCTTATTTAGAATTGCTGAAGGCATTTGCTGAAGGCGACCGTCGCTACCCAAGTGACGTCACTCATGTGACTCGTCTCTCGCTGTCACTCAAGTGACTACTGGCCAATCACAGCGCGTCTTTTCCGGGACTTATGTTACGCACGCGGAAGCTTGACAAGCTTCCGCTTTGCTTCCGCTGTTCTTCGCAAGGAATGTCGGGAAAATAGTGCCTTCAATCATAGATATTAAGAAATAGATGCCTCATTTGCCGCTGCAGTTCATTGGAGCGACATGTATCCCAATGAAGGCGGAAGTGCAGTGCTGAAGGCTTTTTTTTTTTTTTTAACAAATCTTTATAACAGTCATGACCGTATACATTACAATACAAAACAAGACAAACAAACAAACACAAACAACAAAGTTATTAACAATACAACATCAGAGCCAGGGGGATTAGATTACTAACAGAAAACATTAAAGAGTGAACACAAAGCAACAGTTCTCCGCAGCTTTATTATTTAGAAGTGCTGAAGGCATTTGCTGAAGGCGACTGCGTCGCTCCCCAAGTGACGTCACTCATGTGACTCCTCCATGTCTCTCGCTGTCACTCAAGTGACTACTGGCCAATCACAGCGCGTCTTTTCCGGGACTTATGTTACGCACGCGGAAGCTTCCGCTTTGCTTCCGCTATTCTTCGCAAGGAATGTCGGGAAAATAGTGCCTTCAATTTTGACACACGCCTCAGAGCCGGAAGGGGCGTCTATGTATATATGTCTATGCCTTCAATGGTGACACACGCCTCAGAGCCGGAAGGGGCGTCTATGTATATATGTCTATGGAGTAGATCGTGTATAGGCCCATAGCATAGATCCAACAGACACCACATCAAAGCACTAAGCTCAACTATTTACAATTTGTCCTACAGAGAGAGAGGCTTTGCAGTTTGTCGTTACTGTGTCAGACAGACAGGTTTTTGTGTTCCACTGAGTGCACCTCGAAATTCCAATAATTCCACAGTATGAGACTGAGCACACTTTGTGTGTGTGTGTGTGTGTGTGTGTGTGTGTGTGTGTGTGTGTGTGTGCAAGAGAGTAACAGGAAGCATTAACAGGAAGCTGTTGTGTGTGTGTGTGTGTGTGTGTGTGAGTGAGAGGGATTGATTGAAGTATTTATTAACGGTTTGCAGAATTACAGTACATTTCAAGCACAACTCAATACAAAAATCACACCCGTGTGAACTGAGTGGTGCAACTCTCTCTCTCTCTCTTTTTCTCTCATTAGCAGGCAACAGTGCAGCACTATTTCTCTCTCTCTGTTTCTGGCACAACAGCGCCACTTTTGCCCCTACTGGTACTCATAGTAACATAGTCACATAGGTTAAGACGGACATTGCTGTTCCTTGGAGTGGTTACACCACTCAAAAACTGTTAACTGTGAGTGACGACACCATAAAGCTAGGGAGAGAGAGATGACCTTACCTGGGACTACCAGCAGAGAGCAGTAGTGTCATGCTATTCTGCACCAGTATAGTCAGCAAATAGAAGGCAGCTTGCATGGCAACTCCTCATCAACAGGTATCTCAGCCAGGAGATATGTAAACCACAGCAGATAGCGATCAAGTCCTCCACTTCAGAGTCACAGGCCCATGAGTAAGGGTCTATTTGTACCCCATGGTACAGCTGAGACGGAGACAGTGTAGGATAGAGTCTAGACCAAGGGTTCCCAAACTTTTCAGGTCCCCCCCCCCCCCCAACGCACGCACACACGCGCGCACACACACACACACACACACACACACACACACACACACACACACACACACACACACACACACACACACACACACACACACACACACACACACACACACATCATCGCCCTGTTGCTTCTGTAGGATATGCGTAGGTCGCGGTCGAGTGCGGTGTCTTTCAAGCTCCTTGCAAAGGTTGGGATTGCTGCTTTGCAGATGTGTACTGTACCTCGTCCAGGTGTGGGTGTTTTGCAAAGTAGACTTTGTGCTTCGTGTCAATCACACACACTTTAACATAATTAAATATATCTTGAAATGATTAAAACAAAAATTTTATTGAAAAGAAAGTAGAATATGGCTTTGCATGTGGCCTTTAGTTGCCACCCCTAAAACTATCATATTATTTGAAACCATATAGCAGGTTCACATCATAGTTATATAGACATAGAGTAGCTCTGGTCCATAGCTCTAATGCCGAATGCAACGGCATTAGAGCTATGGGCCAGAGCTAGACATAGAGGATGGGTTCTCTCTCTCTCTCTCTCTCTTATGTGGCAGCGGTGGCCGAACGGATAGCGGCGCGGTCTAGATACCGGAAGGTTCCCAGTTCGAACCAGCCGTCCGACACGTTAAAATTACCACCGCTGAAATGCCCTTGAACAAGGCATCAACCACTACGATGAAATGTGTTCTATGAGCAGGGCCTGGCTGGAAACAAGTTCTTGAGCTTAGCCCAGATACCCTGGGTAAATATAGATTTCATTTCATTTCATTTCATTTCATTTCATTTCATTTCATTTCATTGTCTCCACCAGGCCGAAGGCATGGGGAGAGAGTATGTTTTGCACTCCGTCCGTGTGTGTGTCCGTCCGTCCGTGTGTGTGTCCTTCCGTCCGTCTGTGTACAGCTAATCTCCGGCACCGTTAACCCGGTCGATGCCAAACTTTGCACACACACTCCCTGGATGCCAACGATGAACCTCTGCCCCCCATTTTCCAGAACGGCCTGTTATAGCGCCACCATGAGGCAGCTTTTCACATTTTTTACCTAAAACTGCACCATCTGCGTGAAACGTTGCATGCACACTCCCTAGAGGCCAAGGACAAACCTTTTACCTGCATTTTCCGCATCTGTCTTTTATAGCGCCACCAGGAGGCCGACTTTTGTAAAACACATTTTTTGATATTACTCCTCCAGATTCTGTCCAAAAATCTCACAAATCGTTACACAGTATATCTATGGTCATGTGCTCAGGACGGATCTGTCCGAGATTTCATATTCCATCCTAATTGGCTATAATTGGCTTTCACAGTTTGCAAGATTGCCCCGTTTTGAACAAAAGCCTCAAATCATGAACGCAGCATGCAATTTACATGAAATCTTTCACACATTTTCTTACTAGGCTGAGGAATATATCCCACCCTTTTCACATTGGCCTGTTATAGCGCCACCAACAGGTTGATTTTTGCAAAACACATTTTTGGAACAAAATGCCTCAAATCATCCAATTGCCATCAAAGGCGTATGAAGAACCTCTGCCCTAAATATTCCTCAACGGCCTGTTATAGCGCCACCATGAGGCCGATTTAGGCAAAACACATTTCTGTAGATTACTCGAACACATTTTATCCATACATCAGACAATTCGGTATACACTATCTCCATAGTCATGTGATCAACACGGATCTGCACCATTTCCCATCTTCCATCCTGATTGGCTAAGATTGCCTTCCAAAGCTCACATGATTGGTCCGTTTGGAACAAAATGCCACACATCACAAACACAGTGTGCAATTTCCATGAAATTATACACGCACATTTCCACTAGGCCGAGGACGACATGCCACTAAGTTTTTCCCCAAATCAGCCTCACGGTGGCGCTATAACAGTCCAATTCCTGTTTTTTAGCTATAACTGCATCGATCTGTATACAACTTATGTATGCGCACTCCCTAGAGGCCATGGAAAAACATTGTCCCTGCATCACTCCACATCTGCCGGTTATAGCGCCACCATGAGGCTGATTTCTGCAAAACATATTGCTTATGTTAGTGGCATAGATTTCATCCAAATCGGTACACATGATCTCTGTAGTCATGTGATCAAGACGAGTCTGTTGGATTTCTCAGATTCTACACTGATTGGCTAACATTGCCTTCCAAAGTTTTCAGGAGTGGCCCGTTTTGTACAAAATGCTGCACATGTCCTGCTCATCCAGAATTCTAATTGCCCTTGTTTCTAAAGTGTCATCTGAACATATTTTGTGGCAGTGACCCCCATACCAGACCTTTGTCACCTTTTGACAAAAAAAATGGAAACTAGCAGCGCACGCGCACACACACACACACACACACACACACACACACACACACACACACACACACACACACACACACACACACACACACACACACACACACACACACACACACACACACAGGCCAAGAAGGTGGGGTCATTTGACCTAGTGGGGGTGGCTCACACAGCAGGACATTAGCTGCCCCACACACACACACACACACACACACACACACACACACACACACACACACACACACACACACACACACACACACACACACACACACACACACACACACACACACAGGCCAAGAAGGTGGGGTCATTTGGCCTAGTGGGGGTGGCTCACACAGCAGGACATTAGCTGACACACACACACACACACACACACACACACACACACACACACACACACACACACACACACACACACACACACACACACACACACACACAGCACATTAGCTGGTAAGGTTGTGCACTTACAGGAACATCACAGAAGAGACTACTAACACTTTCTTGACCCATTCCGAGGACTTTTGCGAGGCGCTGCTATATAGAGAGGTTGGTTTGATTTAAATTCTCATTTTCAACTCCACATGCACCATGCTTCTTTCTTTTTTTTATTCGTTTTATAGGCCATTTCAACATAATATACTTGTTTGTACTTTTAACCACGTCCTCTCTCACGCTCTCTCTCTGTTCTCTGTTTCTCGTACCTACATGATAGGGCTACATTTTGTCCTGACATTCACATTGTAATGCAACTTTGCAATTATTACAGATACTTTCATACATACTTGTTACACTGTGCATTTTGTGTAAAGAATATTGTCTGCATATTCTGATGCCAATACTTCTGTAGTTAAACTCACCTACACTAAATGGCAGTTATTGTACCTCCACAAGCATGCACGCACGCACACACGCACATTATGTCTATACTGTCATGTGATCAAGGTAGATTTTTCATATTCCCTCCTAATTGACCAAGATATGCATAGGCTATATGCTTTTAACAAAGCTCAAATCACAGTGTGCTATTAGTGTGAAAGGTTCAGAAAGACATGCCAACCTCTCACATTGGCAATGGCCTAATAAACTACACTGTGAGACAAAATCTAATTTAGGCTATTGTAGGCTGTGATAGTCATACTCTTGTAGGCCTAGTATGCAGCCAGATCACCTCCTATTAAAAAAAACACATCAACATGATGTTTTCTTTTTTGATGATATAGGCCTACACATCTATCTTAACTACAGAGATGCATAGTCATACATTACAACCGAAAGGACTGCCACAAGCTGCTGCCATTATATATGATATAAGCAATGCATAATACAGAATATATTGTGCACACTTCATCTGCTACACAGTTCTTTTGCCTGTGTGCATGCCTGCATGCAAGGAATGCTACACATCTTTGTTCATGTACTGAATATGTTGTAATTCAGACATACCTCATCTGTTATATACACTGGCAATGCAGCAGTGATATGTTGTGCAATACTGACTTGGATTAGGGGTGTGTGTGTGTGTGTGTGTGTGTGTGTGTGTGTGTGTGTGTGTGTGTGTGTGTGTGTGTGTGTGTGTGTGTGTGTGTGTGTGTGTGTGTGTGTGTGTGTGTGTGTGTGTGTGTGCGTGCGCGCGTGTGGGTGAGGGGGGCAATGACACCCCTCCCTACACATGCGCACACACACACACACACACACACACACACAGATGTTATGTGGATTTGACCCAAAACGGTAATTAAGCTATATTGATTGAATAATATAAACAATATTATGAATGCAATTGCTACTACTACTTTAAAACTTCTACCATGACTTAAGTCAAGTTTTATGAGGGCAACTGTAAACCATATCCTTTGTTGTGTAGATTGGCTATTCCAGCAAATCAAGTTATCTCAAAAGCAACATTCCTTCTTGCCAGGGTGCCAAGAGGTCAGCATTTGTGTGTGTGTGTGTGTGTGTGTGTGTGTGTGTGTGTGTGTGTGTGTGTATGTATGTGTGTGTGTGTGTGTGTGTGTGTGTGTGTGTGTGTGTGTGTGTGTGTGTGTGTGTGTGTGTGTGTGTGTGTGTGTGTGTGTGTTTGTGTTTGTGTGTGTGTGTGTGTGTGTGTGTGTGACAATAAGATAGGGAGAGTGACTCAGTGAAGGATGAAAATCAAGAAACAAATTGACTGATGTTCATTACTGACAAATGTAATGGGGAGTCCTGCAACAGCACTGCTGCTTTTCCAATGTATATAACAGAGGCATGTCTGAATTACATCACATTCAGTCCATATTTAAATAATAAATACAATACATATTATAAACGTTTTAACACGTGGTGCTAGACTTGAGCGCAGCAAAAGTGCGCACAAAATCTTGCCTATTGGAATAGGAGGTGTATCTGCCTGCATACTTACACTAGTATAGTATGACTGTCATGGTACAGCTGCATGGTCATGTCTCCCATCCTTCCACACATGATTATGTTGTACCATGGGGTTGATTCTTGTGCTGAACTCATATGGCAAGAAACAGTACAGCATAAAAACACGCAATTGAAGATCTTGCTACTGCTGCTTAGTTTACATTGATTTTACTATTTGATTACTATTATACTTCAGCAATTTCTTATTCTGTATTAAACAATATTTTGCATCTTCCCCCATACCACGGCGCCCTGTGTGTACAGTTCACCCAAACTCTGAAGGAGCCAACCAACGAAAATGGGTTTCACTACGTATCATGTTCTGTAGACCACAGCCCTAAAAGGTTTGTACGCACGCACGCGCACACACGTGCACACGCACACACATTCATTTTGCATAAGCTCATCTTCTAACCATTCTTTACTTTCTAATTCAATTTCCTATTATGTACATTTAATGACCACCTTTATGTGTTTCACTTTTAGGGATAACCTGCAACAGTAACTGATATTCACCAAAACGTTTCTTCAAAATGCCACGTTACAAATCCAATCCTGCAGCTCGCAGGAAAAAGAAAAGGCAAAGTATGCAACAAAATCGGGTGGCAGAGACTGAAGAAGAAGCAATTCGCTCATCTTCTAACCATTCTTTACTTTCCAATTCAATTTCCTATTATGTACATTAAATGACCACCTTTATGTGTTTCACTTTTAGGGATAACCTGCAACAGTAACTGATATTCACCAAAACGTTTCTTCAAAATGCCACGTTACAAATCCAATCCTGCAGCACGCAGGAAAAAGAACAGGCAAAGTATGCAACAAAATCGGGTGGCAGAGACTGAAGAAGAAGCAATTCTTCGTCGAACTGTTGATAAAGAAGCAAAGGTGCAACACCGACAACAGGAGTCCAAATTAGAAAAAAAAGCACAATGTGCAATGGAAACGCGAGCAAAGAAACGGAAAAGATCACTTGAATCTCCTGATGAAAGAGGGTGCCAGCGTGCAAGAAGCACTGAATACAAGAAAAAACGAAAATCACTCCAATCCCCAGATGAAAAAGCACAACAGTGTGAAAAAAACACAGACAACACGAGAAAACGACGCTCGCTCCATTCTCCACATGAAAAAGCACAACACTGTGAAAAAAACACTGAAAACATGCAGAAACAACGCTCGCTCCAATCTCCACATGAAAAAGCACAACACTGTGAAAAAAACACTGAAAACATGCAAAAACAACGCTTGCTCCAATCTCCACATGAAAAAGCACAACACTGTGAAAAAGACACAGACAACAAGAGAAAACGACGCTTACTTCAAACCCCAGATGAAAAAGCACAACAGTGTGAAAAAAACACAGACAACAAGAGAAAACGACGCTTAGTTCAAACCCCAGATGAAAAAGCACAACAGTGTGAAAAAAACACAGACAACAAGAGAAAACGACGCTTACTTCAAACCCCAGATGAAAAAGCACAACAGTGTGAAAAAAACACAGAAAACTTGCAAAAACAACGCTTGCTCCAATCTCCACATGAAAAAGCACAACACTGTGAAAAAAACACTGAAAACATGCAAAAACTACGTTCACTCCAATCCCCACATGAAAAACAACTACAAGTTAAAAAAGAAACACAATCAAAAACACAGGCCAGAGCACAGAAGCAACAGCATGTGCCAACAGTTGAGGAAGCTGGTGCTGCATTCTTAAAAATGATTTCAGAAAGTGGACCCAATTATGTCTGCTTTTCATGTGAACGCTTGCTTTACAGAGAGACAGTGGTGGAGTTAAAACTTGAAAGATACACTGCTACAATTGATACTGCAAATCTCCTTGGCAAAGAGCCAACTGTCACAAATCAAAACAAAACTTGGATCTGCCACACATGTCATCACTCCCTTAAAGTAGGTAAACTCCCCACACAAGCTTGGGCCAACAATTTATTACTGGATGACATTCCCCCAGAACTGCAGGATTTGCACCCTTTAGAAGAAAGGTTAATTAGTCAACGGATTGCCTTCATGAAACTTGTGGGCTTGCCAAGAGGCAGACAAAAGGCAATCCACGGTAATGCAGTCAATGTGCCATCTGACTTACACACCATTATCAAGTTACTGCCAAGACTTCCTGACACTGCTGAAGTTGTTCCCCTGAAACTTAAACGAAAACTTGCCTACACTGGACACTACATGCATGAGTATGTGCGTCCAAAGAAAGTCTTTGACGCCCTATCCTGGCTAAAGCAACACAATCCTCTATACCATGACATTGACATCTGCGATGATTGGGAGGACCGCTGGATCCAAGACAATAATGAATTGTGGGAAGCCATGACAACACCACAACATCATTACCCAAACAACAATGCAACCACCTTTACAACTGCATCTACACCCAATTCAGAAGATTTGTACAAGAAATTAGCAGATTATGTTAAATGCGATGACTTGACCATCTATGATGTGCCTGGAGATGGGAACTGTTTTTACCATGCTGTAGCAACCACCCTTGAGACCGCAGGTATACAAAGGATCACAGGTCCTGACATACGTACAGAATTGGTTACCTTTCTAGAAGACCCAGACGTCCAGCAACATTACATGCAATTCCTTGCATTGCCCAATCCTCAAGCACATCAAATTGATTCACCTGACTTTACAGTCCAACAGCAGCATGAAATGAACATGGTCATTGATAACATACGCAAAGGCGATTGGGCCGACAACCTTGCAGTAAATGCTGTGGCAAACATGTTGAATATCAACATACTCATCTACAACAGTGACACAGATCATGACTATACTGTTGAATTGACCCCACAACAAGGCCACAGTGCTAATACTGTAACAATTGGCCACATTGCACAAATCCATTATGTAGCACTGGAAAGAATTAACACAGATCACACACGCCAATCAACTGCTGAAACTGTTCATGACAATGAAGATGAAGAAGACAGACAAGCATTTGAACAAACCAGTCAACTACGAGGACTCCCATATGACACTTTGCTTCAAGAAGAACATTTTTTAGATGCAGACACTACATATTCAGTTGCCCCTGCAGAACACCAAAAACCACGCCCTTTCTACCAAGATGACAAGTTTGAAGAGTTGGCAAACCCATCAAAGTACCCTTATGGCCGTGGTGGCTTAGAAACAGAAAGACCAAAAAAGATCACCATCAGAAAATATTTTCAAAAACGCATTTTGGGTTGCGATGGCCGCTTTGCTAAAGATATAGACTATCTCCTGACAGCTCAGTACATAGTGGAAGCACAACAAGTCAAAGATCAACTTCAAATATTCCTACGACAAAGCCGTGGTCAAACATTCCAAAATCAAAGGGTTAATGCTGGCATACTGAAATTAAAACACAATGTACATGCCATGTTGCGCACAGACATGGCCTTCAAATTTCTGAAAAACACTAGAGGTTCACCAGCCTACTGGCAAAACGTGCTTTTGGAATTACTAGCTATAGTCAGACAATTAGGAATACCAACCTTCTTTTTAACACTGAGTGCTGCAGACATGCAATGGCCAGAAGTAATTCAAAGTGTTGCGCGTCAGTATGGAACCAACCTAACAGCAGATGATGTCAAAAACATGGGCTATGAAGAGAAATGCAAATGGCTGCGCAACAACCCAGCAACAGCTGCACGCCAATTTGAATATCGCCTACGCACATATTTCAGAGACTACATTGGTGACAAGTCCAATCCCCTTGATAAACTTGTAGATTTCTTCATACGCATCGAATTCCAGCAAAGGGGGTCACCTCATGCGCACACATTATTGTGGATAAAGGACGCTCCCAAAGTTGGCGTGAACACAGATGCTGAGGTTGCTGCCTTCATTGATAGACATCAAACATGTGCAATCCCAGAAGAAGATGGTGTACTCAAAACATTAGTGCTATCAGTACAAAAGCACAGACATTCTACTACATGCAAAAAAACAGGCTTCTGCAGATTCAACTTCCCACACCTTCCAAGTAGTGAAACCTTAATCGCAACAGAACCTGAAGAAGCAGACTCAGAAGCTACACAAAAACTCCTTGAAGCAAGCCGCACGTTACTAAACAAAGTAGCTACCTCCATGTTGAACAAGGACAATCCTGAGGATATCTCACTAGAAGACTTGCTACAACATGCGTGTGTGGATCAAGAAGCTTACCAATGGGCTCAATCAATAATGAAGTCTGGCAAAAAAATTGTGCTAAAACGGAAACCAGCAGAACGTTGGATCAATTACTACAATGCAAGAATCCTGGAAACATGGCAGGCCAACATGGACATTCAATTTGTATTGGATGCATACTCCTGTGTCATGTACATGACCAGCTACATGTTAAAATCTGAAAGGGCAATGAGTGAACTGCTGAAGAAGGTTGCCGATGACAACAGAGGAGAAGATGTAACCACGCAACTAAAGAAAGTTGGCTCTGCATTTCTCAACAACAGAGAAGTAAGTGCACAAGAAGCAGCCTACAGATTGCTATCCCTGCCCTTAAAAAGGGCCAGCAGAAAGGTGGTATTTGTCAACACAGCACCCAGACACAAAAGAGTTTCGCTACTTAAGCCACAGAGTATGTTACAAAACATGGCTGATGATGAAGAAAACATATTCTGCACCTCACTTCTCGACAGGTATGAAGCTCGCCCAAACTCCCTTGAAACGATGTGTCTGGCAGAGTTTTCTGCCACATATGTAACAAAATACAAAAAAACAACTTCTGATGCCATTGACCACATCGCAAACACTAGTGAGGATGATGGACTTCAAGACAGTGACAATGGAAACATAAATCCATCTCCCATCACCCTGCATAACGACCTTGGACAAATGACAGCCCGCAAGCGCCACTGTGTCATTCGCTTCCACAAGGAAAAATCGGAGGGAGAAGAAAAATACAGAATCCTTCTAATGTTGTACTTACCCTGGCGTCAAGAGGACAGAGACCTGCTTGCAAATTACCCCTCTTTCAAGGAGCACTATGATCATGTTCAGCAATTAATCCGCCACAATGAAAACAAGTTCAGTACAAACACAAATGAGCTTGACCAAGCAATACAAGACCTGGAAGAAATGGGACCACCACAGCATGCCTGGGATTTGATTGCAGCCAACATTGAACATGAAAGAGCCATACAACAAAACGAAGGCAATGTCATAGAGAGGGACGTCCAACAGGATGCAGACTTGTCAAATGTTGATCTCGATCCCAATCACCGACCTATCCAGTCAGAACTGCAAGCACGTTTCACTGCAGAGCACAACAAAACTATGATGACTCGTGAACAATACTTAAGCATGATGCGATCACTAACTCCAAAACAGAAGGAAATGGTGACCTTTCATAGAAAATGGTGCAAAGACACAATTATTGCACTCAAAACTCATCAACCACATCCAACCTACCAAATCTTTCTAAGTGGGCCAGGAGGAGTTGGTAAAAGTCACATCATCAAACTGATCCACTATGAAACCATGCACCTACTTCACCCACTGTCTCGCCACTTTGAACCAAACGAGCTTGCTGTGCTGTTGACTGCATTCACCGGAATAGCAGCGTTTGCCATCGACGGCATAACAATTCATTCAGCCCTCAACTTCACACCTACAACAAAATCAAAAGGATACCAGCCTCCAAAACAGGACGCATTAAACACATTACGCTCACGTCTGGGGAAGCTAAAGCTGCTGATTATTGACGAAGTTTCCATGGTCAGTGCAGATCTTCTATATCACATTCACAAACGACTTCAAGACATCACAGGCATAAACAACCCAGACTCTCGTTTTGGCAATGTCAGTATCCTTGCGGTTGGTGACCTGTACCAACTACCACCAGTCATGGCAAAACAGATATTTGTCACTCCCTCTGATGCCTATGCAAAACTACATGGATCATTGTGGCAAGAAAATTTCCAACTGTTTGAACTCACAGAAACAATGCGCCAAAAGGACGACCAACCCTATGCAGAGCTGCTTATGAGAGTTCGTACAAACACATGCACTGAAGAAGACATTGCACTGTTAAAAACCAGAATTGTTTACAAAACGGATCCCTCATACCCAAGTGAAGCACTGCATGTCTTCAGAACAAATGCTGCCACAGATTCACACAATGACGAAAAGATAAGAAACCTACCAACACAAATATTCAACATCAGGGCAATTGATTCACAAAAAGACTGTAAGACAGGACTGGTTAACGTTACAATATCAAGCAACCCATCGCAAACAGGAGGCTTACGAGAGATTGTGTCTGTAGCACTTGGGGCCAGAGTCATGTTGACAAGCAACATCAAGGTCTCTGATGGACTGTCCAACGGAGTATGCGGCACAATTGTTCACATCCAGCAAACAGACACAACAGTCCAAACCGTCTTGGTGAACTTTGACAGTGATCGAGTAGGACAAGCAGCCAAAGCAGCCAGTCAGTACAAAGAACACTTTCCTGAAGCAGTACCCATACAAAGGCACACTTCTACACTGGTACCAAAAACACTGTAGAAGCAATACGAGTACAATTCCCTCTTAATCTGGCATGGGCATGCACAATTCATAAAGTCCAAGGAAAAACATTGGACAACATCGTAGTCACCATAGAAGAAAAGGGCTTCTTCAACCCAGGCCAGGTCTATGTTGCACTCAGCAGAGTAACATCCCTACAAGGCCTGTACCTCCTCAGCTTTCATGCCAAACAAATCAAAACTCACCCTGAAGTACACAAAGAAATGATTCGACTACGCAACACACAGCTACAAATATCCCAACAGATCCCACATGCTGCAAAAGACTCCACCCTAACTATCGCCATGCTGAATATCCGATCATACTTGCCACATTTACCTGACCTAAAAAAAGATGCAACACTGGCAGAACTTGACGTACTATGTTTTGTGGAAACATTTCTGAAACCAAACCAAAACCTTGATCAAGATGCCCTCATCTTACCAAACTCCACCTGCTTCCGAACTGACAGACAAGCACAAAGGGGAGGCGGCATCATGACCATAGCATCAAATAACCTTTCTCCAAAACAACTGAACAAGTCACTTAACGACGTGGAGCACACAGCACTGGCAATATCCAAATGTGCAACTATAATCAACCTGATCACACTGTATAAACCACCAAAAATGAACTCCTCAAGCTTCACTGACAACCTTCGTGAATTCCTCCAATCACTCGAAAACAACATCTTGACAATCATTTTAGGTGACTTCAACTACAACCTCAGCACTGACCCACAACATCCAATTCTAAATATCATGCTACAGTATGGCTTCCATCAATTTGTTTCAACACCAACCACAGATGATGGCTCACTCCTAGACCATGTGTATGTCAACAGACCCGACAAAGTCTCCACACATGTTGTAGACACCTACTACTCAGACCATGATCTAATCCACATAACATTGGATTTACCTTAAATGCTGATGATGACCACACAGACGAAAACTGAAAAAGATAACACAACAGGACATGCATGGAACAGAAGACAAGGAGAAAATATGAGAAAATGGAATAGGAGGTACAAGGACAAAATCCAGCCAATAAAGACACAAATACAGAAGACAACACAAGCAAGAAACAACAATGAACACAGTAAGCACAAAACTCAAACTACATAAGCAAACAACACTAAATATAATCATTTTCAAAACTTTCTTACAACTTCCTAAAATAACACAATAACAATTATTATTCTACAACATACTTACACAATTGCATTCTTTTCTGCATTCAACACAAATGCCATATATCCCACAAACTATGGTATACAGTTTATGACTGTAAGAATACGCTCTTACTATTATGTATGAAGTCTCATTTCCTCATCTTACCAACATAACACCTTCACAGATATGTAATAACACAACTGTATTGAACATTTATGTCCCTTTTATAGCAAATCAAAATCCTGTGATACCATTACGAAATACAACGGCAAAGATGTTACATCAATATAATCAAACATCAACCTGTGAAATACTACGGTAAGATCATTATTCTCCATATCAAATATACACATATACACAGTCAAAGTAGAGCCATACAAGACATCATAACAACAGCTACACTGTCCACTTTCTTGTTATCAATCAGTATTGATTACTGAAATGCCCTGCATCTACCAAACGATAAGCTGCATTGTCATTTCTAGCCATGGGTCTCACAACCTGCCACTCAAGCTTATGTTTGTACCTTGGGTTGATACTGAGGTGAACTCATGTAGCAAGAAAAAGTACAGTGTAAAAACACACATTGATGATCTGGCTACTGCTGCTTAGCTCACATTGATTTCACTATTTGATTACTATTATATTTCAGCATTTTCTGATTCTGAATAAAACAATATTCTTCTTCTTCCCCCACACCCTGTGTGTACAGTTCACCCAAAATCTGAAGGAGCCAAGTGGTGCAGCCAACCAATGACAATGGGTTTCACTACGTCTCACGTTCTGCAGACCACAGCCCTAAAAGGTTTGTTTGACACACACGCACACACCGAACAAAAGCTGCCATCCCACAAACTATGTGACATACAGTATACATACCAAATTTATTCCTACCACCAAACAATATTACCATGCTTATATGGCTGAAGAATGCACTCTTCCTATTGTATACAAGTCAAGTCTTCTCCACATACAACTCTCAATCTTTTGTACATTCAACACACATGCACATCCCACAAACTATGTAACATATTCACCAAATACATTCTCACCACCCACAAAACATTACTATGCTAATGACTATAAGCAATAAGCATACACTCTCACAATTATGTACAACTCCAGCATATGTCTGCTCCACATACAACTCTCACTTCCTCATCTTACCAACATCATAGTCCTTCACAAATATATGTAATAATAAAACTGTATAACACGTTTAACTCCCTTCTATAGGAAATCAGAAATCCTGTGCTACCATTCCAAAGTACAACATTGAAGATGTCACATCAATACAACCAAGCAACAACCTGTGAAATACTACAGCAACATCAATATCAAATATACCGTACACATATGTAGCCAGTCAAAATAATCAAGTCAAAGTGTTGAATATTGAAATGACCTGCCATCTACCAAACGATAAGCTGATTGGTAATTGCTGCGTATGGCTTATTTTTATTCTGGTACTTGAGGTCGCTTCTTCAAAAATAATTATTTGTGTAAATAACACAATTAAAGAGCTTGCCTCTGCTCCTCTGTTTAAATACATTTTGGTGTTATAGATTCCCTTTATATTTCAGCAATTACTTATTGTGTATTAATCAATATTTTATTTTATTCCCCCACATATACCATACTGTACAAATCTGAAGGAGCCTAATGGTGCAGCTTACCACACGTTTCAGTATCTGACAATCTGTAGTCCACAGCCCTAAAAGGTTTGTTTGCCTTAATCGTATGCAACCCTTTTCATAGTGGTGGAAAGTAACTAAGTTTACTTAAGTACTGTAGGCCTACTTAAGTACAATTTTGAGATATTTGTACTTTACTTGAGTATGACCTATAGTAAACAGTGTTCACAAATCAAGCATATCAGATCCCGGAACTATCTACTTTACAATATGGAAAAATATTGTGTTACAAGTCAAACTTTTTAACACAACAGTGATTATAATTATAATAAAAATGCATCACTATACATAGATCTGTGAATATGGTGTGGCTTGTTTTCTCTCTTCCAGACGTGTCAATGCAGAACCTTTGATGACAGTATCATCGCAAATATTTATTTCAATAAAATAATTGTATACAAACTTTTCATTGACTTGCCGTTGCCTTTTGTAACTGTTGGGGGTTTCAAAGTTTATACTCTTATGTATATTGTGTTATTGACACAATAATAAGGCAATGTTCCTATCCTAATATGAATGCCTTTATTATAAAACAGCAAACAGTTTATTTCTATCCGAAACTTTCATGGACTGTGTGAATAGACTATGTGAATAGCAAGGTCACTGTTTTGCCATTACAATGACGTACCTTTGTCAATAACATGCCATTTGTATAATGCATGCCATCATGCCATTCATCTTTATAACATTACTAAGCATTATTAATATACTGTTACATGTTATATTATTTACTTTTGTTGCCCTGTTATCCAACCACCAGATGAAGGCAAGCTGCAATGTCCTACATTCCTATCCTCCTGGTGGAGACCTGTGCCCAGAAGGGCACTTTTTCTAGTTTCTCTCTCTCTCCATCTGACCCTCATCAACAGTGACTCAGCCTGGGTGGCGTAAGCAGTGTTGGACAAATTACTCACATTTTGTACTTAAGCAGGCTATAAGTAGAAACACTTATTACAAGAAAAAGTGCTGTATGCAAAATGTAAAGGTATTGATATGAAAATATACTTAAGTAGGCCTACTACAAGTCGAAGTATATGCACAATATGCACAATGTCCCATTTCACAAGTTTCCAAATATGAAATCCTTTGAAATATATTTTCAAATCGCCAAAATCATATAGGTCTGAAGTGGTTTTACCAAGTAACTAGTATCTAAAGTAAAAAAAAAAAGGTGATGTAATGGGTAGAAGTAGTAGAACAGTTACTTCCCACCATTGGATGCTAAAGGTTACGTAACCTCTCCAGCTGTGTACAGATGTAAAGGCAGATTACTGAGCTGTCGTGTCTATTAGTAACGCTGTGTGTTTGTGGTATTGGGCCGTGTTGTTATTATATAATGTCCCAGTGAGGTCAGAGGTCATTCTCTTATACAGCTGGATGGACGGATGGATGGATGACGCACAATGCACTGAGAGGGATGGGTGTCCTAAATGAGTCAGGTCACAGGCCATGGTCTAATCTCAACAGAATGAACTAGAAGCTAGCCTGAGGAAAAAAACTCTTATTTCCATGTTTTAACTTACTTTTCTTTTTTTCCCCTCTTTTTTTTCATAATGATACGACGTTAAACAACGTTCAACTCACATTGCCACTCGATTTGCCACTCACTTTATGCATGCGCATACCCTCTATTTGTTGAATTTAATCAAGAGTACTCAAAAAATCACACCCGTGTGAACTGAGTGGTGTAAGGTATTATATAGCCTGATCAGCTGTGTTCTGACGTAATGTCTGACGTAATGAAATCAGCATCAACCATGCTCATATACAGACAGACAGACAGACTAACAAAGCCAGTTGTAGGAGTGGTTTACACCACTCAAAAATTATAATAACCAGTAAGATGCCTTGAGGGCGAGAAGTGACCTCGCCCTAAAGGGCGAGAAGCGACCTCGCCCTAGGTCGCATGCATGCATTTGGCATGGGGGGGGGGTCAGATCAACATATGGAATGAATTCTGTACAATGGAACGTGTCTTGAGTGTACAGGGTTTGATGAGGTCAGATCAACATATGGAATGTCAGAACAGGTCAGCTCCATATATGGAGATCTAAGGGTGGCAGCGGGGGCAGTGTCTTGAGTGTACAGGGTTTGATGAGGTCCCAGGTAGGGCCGGGCCTTAATTTTCGGGCCTGTTGTAGTTTTCGCAGGCTGCCGGGCACGGCTGCTCTAATAAGTTTGGGGCGGGCCCGTCTAGAGTTTGAATGAACAGGTATCAGTCAAAAGGGAGACATCGAAGAGGAAGGACGGGTGGGGTAGGATCAACATGGAATGTCAGTTTTTGAGACTGGGTATACTAATAGTATGATAGTATGATCAATCAGCAAGCTTTAGTTTTACTGAGGTAACGTTTAGGAATACCTGGTGGCGACCGTTCCGAGGTCGCCGGATTTGACCCGGGCAAGTGTTCTCATATTCCTTGTGACAGTGCATCCTCTGTTTCTCATGCAGAAGGAGAGAGAGAGAGAGAGAGAGAGAGAGAGAGAGAGAGAGAGAGAGAGAGAGAGAGAGAGAGAGAGAGAGAGAGAGAGAGAGAGAGAGAGAGAGAGAGAGAGAGAGAGAGAGAGAGAGAGAGAGAGAGAGAGAGAGAGAGAGAGAGAGAGAGAGAGAGAGAGAGAGAATAGAGAGAAGAGAGAGAGAGAGAGAGAGATAGAGAGAGAGAGAGAGATGGGGGAGGGATTGACAGAGCAGAGAGCAAACAAACAAGCAGCCTGGCAGATGGACAGTCCCATTGCAGCACCACGCAGCTAAGAGGATTTCACTGCTTGTTTGCATAATGCTATAATGCATTTGGCTTCTTGTTCTTGTTGTGGAGTTGTTTCACTCTGAGATTCAGCAGCAAACAGAGGAGACAGCACCGAAAGAGACAGGGGACACTTGTCAAGAACAGTGGTTCTAAATAGAAGATTTTTAGAAAGTATATAGTAAGTAATAGTTTTGACTTTTTAACAAATTGTCCCTCGCACAAGAATGGGCCTGACCAACCACACTTGGGATCGCTTGGTGCCAGTCCTCCCCAACAGTGCATCCCTTGATCGGTGGTGGAAAAAGTACTAATTTTGTTTACTTCAGTAGAAGTATCAATACTGCAATGTAGAAGTTTGTAGTTCAAAATTTAGTAAAAGTACAAAATGATTGGTACTGTATAAAACTGTATTTTAAGTACCAAGAGTTGGAAATACTCATTACCTATGCAGAATGTCCCATTATGATTTCACAAGTTTTCAAATGTCTAAAATGTATAAGAATCTCTTGAAAATAGCAGATCTACAAGCTCACAATGTGTTGCGATGTGACACATTGTGAGCTTGTAGATCAGCAATTGTCAAATGGCCGAAATGTATATAGGGCTGAAGTGGTTAATGTTTTGTAATAATCAAAATCTACAAAGTAACTTGTAACTAAAGTTTTCAAATTGTTTATTATTGTATTTGTCTAGATCATGTATAGTGGAGAAGAAGTAAAAGAACTGGAAAAAAAGGAAATACTCCAGTAAAGTAAAAAATAACTCAAAATTGTACTTAAGTACACTACTTGATCTAAACATATTATACTACACCAGTGCCCTTCAGAAAATCAGCTAGTATATGATCCTACCGTATGAATGAATACCCACCTTTTGAAGAGTATAACTTTACAAATAAGAAATGGAGTGAAAGGGTTGCAATTGAATGCTTCCTGAGCAGATTTATTTAAAACTGCAGGCCATAACATGTTCATGTTAATTAAAATAATGTGCAAGTAAGTATTGCTTTCTTCGATAACAGTTGTGCTATAGTCCAAGTTTCTTTAAAACTTTAACAAACTTTGTGTGAATCTGCTGATCCACACAAAGTTTGTTAAAGTTTTTGTCAATAAACGTAACAGTAAAATAAATGTTACTTGTCAGGAAATGGGTTCAATGTATGTAGTTATTATTTAATCACAATACTTTTCCTTTATAAATCCCACAGACACAATTTCTGAAATAGCAAAAATAAATAAATAAAATAACGAAAAAGTATCACAAGCTTGTAGATCGTCTATTTTTGCCACTTTTGTGTGACACTGACTACTGTTGTATGATTAAGTAAGGCATCAATTTACGAAACATCTTTAAAATGTTAAAAAGACAGCCAACGACATACTCCCTGTAGCACTACCTCTGCATACCCAAGTGGCACACGTACACCCATTAGAGAGAAGAAGAACACACATGGCTTAGAAGTCCGAGAGCGGGAATGTCTGATGTTGGAGCTGAGGGATAGCGCCAAGCAGAGCAGAGAGGGACAAAAGGTGTGGAAAAAAGAGAGAGTGAGAAACAGAAGAGAGAGTAATTAATGCACTAAAAGGCACTTTTATTCCAGTGTTCGGTTGTGTGCAATCTGGGAAGGGACTCATTCGGTTATTTAAAAAAGAAAAGAAAAAAAAATATTTTTGGTGCATGTAACAGGAACTAAGTTTGGCTCCGCGCCTTTCTTAGTGCGCTGGCAACAACGCTACATGTTTAGGGCACTGATGCTGACAGATTCTGCTAACAGCAGAATAAGTCATCGGCATGTTGGCTTGTGGTGGACATTTTTGTCAAAATTCCCTTTTTGCCACAGACATACAAAATGAGTGGACAATAATATTACTAGAAACACATACAGAGCTAGCCCTGGATGAGCATAACAGGTCTGTAACTCAGAGACTCAGTGTACACATTTTTACACTCTCAAGAGTTAAACCACTACTATTGGACTCCTAATACGCCATAGTGTCGTAGTAAATAAGTGTCATTCTGAAGAAAACCTAAATTGGGTCTAATGGACCCCTATTTGACACAATCTATTATCTCTGGGACCCCCAAACGACACAAATGGAACCAAACGGACCCATTAATTGGTTCCATTTGTACACTCAGAGTTACAGACCCTGTAAGGGTCCATCCATAAGGTTTCCATCTGGAGTCACAGACCCGTAAGGGTTACAGTCTCAAGGGTCCATTGGCGACCCACGTCTGGTCCAGACCAGACGTTGAGGTGGGGAAAAAAAACGTTCCAGCCCTCATCATTGTCAGGCGGGCATCGTCAGCAGGTACTTCTGCTCGCCCTTCTTCAGCAGCTCCCACTGGGGGTTAAAATCCGCCGGTGGGCGAGACGGCACCTTGCAGGCCTTGTAGAGGACGGCGAACAGGATGAGTATGAGGACGCCCACCGCCGAGTTGGCCACGATGGCCGCGATGGCCCACACGGAGAGACCCCCCGGTGGCATGAGGTCTCCTCCGGCCTCCATGGCGGGTGGTCTGCAACGGAGATCTGAGCGGTCTTACTGGCGGCTCATTGTGAGCCATGGAAACCTGTCAGTGGCTCCATGACGATCCACCGGATCCCACCAGAACCTGAAAGACAGCAGTGTGGATCCAGTAAGCGTTAGGGCAGCATGTTACAGTTACAGTAACAACACTGTAATCAACACTGACGTACTAACAGTATGACACTACTTTGGTCCGACGTCCTACCCCAAACCTAACCTAACCCTAGCCTGGCCCAGCCTGTATGATTTCTGGTCCAGAGGGGCGGGTGCCAGTCGAAACCAGGCAGTGGATATGATTGGCTCACCGATCTGAGAACCCCCCCCGAAATACAAGGAACTGGGCCTCCTATGCCCAGGCTTTCATTTTTGAGCCGAATGCAAACAAACCGGTCTTAACCGGCCACGCAGGTCGGACGGTAGGTACGTCGGACTAACGTCTGCCCCCCCCCCACCTGCATATTATGGTGCTAAATGTTCCTAAAAAGCAGTGGTGGAAAAAGTACTCACATTTATTACTTTGAGTAAAAATATCAATACTGAAATACCTTACAAGTAAAGGTACGGAATTAAAAGTTACTTGAGTAAAATTACAAAAGTACAGTATTCAATCAATCACCTTGATTAATTGCCAGTAAGCACTTTTGTTGTTGAAATATCTTTAGCAGTCTGAACAGAACAGAGTCTGAAACAGCTTTTGAGAAGTAGCAAGTTTATAAATATAGTTAATGTGAGACACAACCCACAGCTATATTATAGCTGCCTGTTAGTACCTGACATTAACTTGTGATTGGAGTATAGATTGTTGCTTCTGGGTTACTTTCAAGGAAATTAACCAAAAATATAGCCTGTGTTCCAATGGATCCAATGTAGTTCTTGGTAATACTTTTCATTGGTTCAATATTTATAAAACCCACAGACTTAATATAACCACTTTAAACATGGTATCTTTATTGAGACGGTGGGGTGAGAGAGAGAGAGAGAGAGAGAGAGAGAGAGAGAAATACTTTTCCAGTTCTGTAAATTAGGATCACAAGGGAATATTCTATTGTTTTAGACTAAACTTTAGACTGATGCTTCGTCCAAGAACTACACAAGAACTACACTGTCTCTCTGCGTTTGATGTAGGCCTATGTGTTTAGGCCTACCTTGCTTTAATATTGTAAGTTTCTCTGGATAAGAATGTCTAAACACCTAAATGGGAAATTGCGTTATTATTTTGTGTTTCATGCTTTTGACAGATAGTGTATAGTGCAAGTGCAATAATGTATTCAATAAGTTGTAACAAGAGAAAAGAAGAAGTGGAATGCTGTGGGAAAACATGAATTATAACATCACACATTAAGTTACAAGCTATATTATTGTCTCTGTTGCTAAAAAAAAAGAAAATGTTGCTCCACGCCACGTTTCGAGCTTGTGGATCTGCTACTTTTGTGTGAGGCTCGGTGTAGTATGATCAAGTAGGGCTTAAACATTTGGAGATTAGAGCTAGTCTGCCCGACAACAATGATATGAAAAGACTCATTGATTCAGTGATTCATTCTGGCATGATGGATCCCATGCAGAGGTGGACACACTAACAAAGTAGATGTACTTGAGTACTTAAGTACATTCATTTTAGCAAAGATTTCTAAACAGCAATACATTGATTGAAAAAGAAAATGTATTTTTGAATATTTGCACTTGACGACTTCACCCATTTTCAACCTATCTTCATATAATTGGTCCTCACTAATGCTCACTAGAATGGTGACATTTTGGTACATTTTGTCTACTCAGTGTGTGTGAGTAGGGCTGTGGACAGTTCAGAAACCCCACATCGAGACACAGTAGAAATATTGTTTTACTACGGTATATTAAAATGATACAATGCAATTACACTCCAGTAATTTGACCATGAGTCAAATACTGTAGTACTGTGGTTGAGTAGGCTACAGCAGGGGTTCTCACGATTTTTCAAAAATAGCAGACCTACAAGCTCGTAGCGCGCCACTCGGTGGCGCGCTATGAGCTTGTAGATCTGCTATTTTTCAATAGCTAAATTATAACAATGCTTAAAACACCAAAAGGGGTTCCCGCCCAAAATGGTTTAAGGTTATTGTAGCAGTCAATTTATATTGGGGGTCGGGAGGGGGCGGACGGGGGTCCCGAGACATTGCCAAAGCATTTCCGGGGGTCCCCGGCCAAAAACGTTGAGAACCCCTGGGCTACAGTACTCAGTCAGTGTCATAAGACCTCCTTCAGTTCTAGACATTTTGTACCAGACGGTGTGAAGTTTCTGAGTTTATGTTCCCCGAACACTCGAGGTTATGTGTCCCTACTAGGGTTCCGGGAAGAAAATGAGATTTCGGTCAACATGACATTAGATAGAATTGTGTCCAAACTATCTGAGCATTTATGAAGCATCAAGTCTGGAGAGGACGAGTGCTATTATTATAAAAGGCCATAGGAAACCCTGATATCAGAAAACAGTTATTTTGTTTTGGAAGTGGTAATGTAGCCTACAGTATATGGACTGATTGAATGGGATGCCAAAATACTGGCCCAAAGACTGACACGCACGTGCATAGTTCGAATCAGGGGTCTTATAGATTCATATTGACAGCACTATCACTGGGTTGTGTTGGATTCATTTTTTATGTGTATTTTCAGACAGTTATTGTCACGGTGAGTCAAAGGGTAGGACCCAAATCCAGTAAGCGTTAGGGCAGCATGTTACAGTTACAGTAACAACACTGTAAACAACACTGACGTACTAACAGTACGACACTACTTTGGTCCGACGTCCTACCCCAAACCTAACCCTAGCCTGGCCCAGCCTGTATGATTTCTGGTCCAGAGGGGCGGGTGCCGGTCGAAACCAGGCAGTGGATATGATTGGCTCACCGATCTGAGAACCCCCCCCCCGAAATACAAGGAAGTGGGCCTATGCCCAGGCTTTCATTTTTTAGCCGAATGCAAACAAACCGGTCTTAACCGGCCACGCAGGTCGGACGGTAGGTACGTCTGACTAACGTCTGCCCCCCCCCCACCTGCAGATTATGGTGCTAAATGTTCCTAAAAAGCAGTGGTGGAAAAAGTACTCACATTTATTACTTTAAGTAAAAATATCAATACTGAAATCTAGTACCTTACAAGTAAAGGTACGGAATTAAAAGTTACTTGAGTAAAATTACAAAAGTACAGTATTCAATCAATCACCTTGATTAATTGCCAGTAAGCACTTTTGTTGTTGAAATATCTTTAGCAGTCTGAACAGCTTTTGAGAAGTAGCAAGTTTATAAATATAGTTAATGTGAGACACAACCCACAGCTATATTATAGCTGCCTGTTGTGCCTGACATTAACTTGTGATTGGAGTATAGATTGTTGCTTCTGGGTTACTTTCAAGGAAATTAACCAAAAATATAGCCTGTGTTCCAATGTATCCAATGTAGTTCTTGGTAATACTTTTCATTGGTTCAATATTTATAAAACCCACAGACGCACTTAATATAACCACTTTAAACCTGGTATCTTTATTGAGACGGTGGGGTGTGAGAGAGAGAGAGAGAGAGAGAGAGAGAGAGAGAGAGAGAGAGAGAGAGAGAGAGAGAGAGAGACTTTTCCAGTTCTGTAAATTGTTTTAGACTAAACTTTAGACTGATGCTTCGTCCAAGAACTACACAAGAACTACACTGTCTCTCTGCGTTTGATGTAGGCCTATGTGTTTAGGCCTACCTTGCTTTAATATTGTAAGTTTCTCTGGATAAGAATGTCTAAACACCTAAATGGGAAATTGCGTTATTATTTTGTGTTTCATGCTTTTGACAGATAGTGTATAGTGCAAGTGCAATAATGTATTAAATAAGTTGTAACAAGAGAAAAGAAGAAGTGGAATGCTGTGGGAAAACATGAATTATAACATCACACATTAAGTTACAAGCTATATTATTGTCTCTGTTGCTAAAAAAGAAAAGAAAATGTTGCTCCACGCCACGTTTCGAGCTTGTGGATCTGCTACTTTTGTGTGAGGCTCGGTGTAGTATGATCAAGTAGGGCGTAAACATTTGGAGATTAGAGCTAGTCTGCCCGACAACAATGATATGAAAAGACTGAGTGATTCATTCTGGCATGCTGGATCCCATGCAGAGGTGGACACACTAACAAAGTAGATTTACTTGAGTACTTAAGTACATTCATTTTAGCAAAGATTTCTAAACAGCAATACATTGATTGAAAAATAAAATGTATTTTTGAATGTTTGCACTTGACGACTTCACCCATTTTCAACCTATCTTCATATAATTGGGCATCACTAATGCTCACTAGAATGGTGACATTTTGGTACATTTTGTCTACTCAGTGTGTGTGAGTAGGGCTGTGGACAGTTCAGAAACCCCACATCGAGACACAGTAGAAATATTGTTTTACTACGGTATATTAAAATGATACAATGCAATTACACTCCAGTAATTTGACCATGAGTCAAATACTGTAGTACTGTGGTTGAGTAGGCTACAGCAGGGGTTCTCACGATTTTTCAAAAATAGCAGACCTACAAGCTCGTAGCGCGCCACTCGGTGGCGCGCTATGAGCTTGTAGATCTGCTATTTTTCAATAGCTAAATTATAACAATGCTTAAAACACCAAAAGGGGTTCCCGCCCAA
Organism: Electrona antarctica; assembly: GCF_951216825.1. Taxonomy (NCBI): domain Eukaryota; kingdom Metazoa; phylum Chordata; class Actinopteri; order Myctophiformes; family Myctophidae; genus Electrona; species Electrona antarctica. Next base: position 16,554,876 of record NC_136793.1, on the reverse strand, counting down.
AATGGTTTAAGGTTATTGTAGCAGTCAATTTATATTGGGGGTCGGGAGGGGGCGGACGGGGGTCCCGAGACATTGCCAAAGCATTTCCGGGGGTCCCCGGCCAAAAACGTTGAGAACCCCTGGGCTACAGTACTCAGTCAGTGTCATAAGACCTCCTTCAGTTCTAGACATTTTGTACCAGACGGTGTGAAGTTTCTGAGTTTATGTTCCCCGAACACTCGAGGTTATGTGTCCCTACTAGGGTTCCGGGAAGAAAATTTGATTTCGGTCAACATGACATTAGATAGAATTGTGTCCAAACTATCTGAGCATTTATGAAGCATCAAGTCTGGAGAGGACGAGTGCTATTATTATAAAAGGCCATAGGAAACCCTGATATCAGAAAACAGTTATTTTGTTTTGGAAGTGGTAATGTAGCCTACAGTATATGGACTGATTGAATGGGATGCCAAAATACTGGCCCAAAGACTGACACGCACGTGCATAGTTCGAATCAGGGGTCTTATAGATTCATATTGACAGCACTATCACTGGGTTGTGTTGGATTCATTTTTTATGTGTATTTTCAGACAGTTATTGTCACGGTGAGTCAAAGGGTAGGACCCAAATGCAGGACAAGAGCAGGAATGTTCAAATTAAATACTTTATTAAAGCAGAATGCCGTCAAGCTACAAACAAAACAAATGAGTAGTAGCAGCATGCAAAAAATGCAACGGTTCTTCAAAGCACAAAGCAGTAAACCGAAAGTTCAAACATGCAAACCTTTCGAAGCAGTAAAGTCCAAAAATACAGCCTTTCAGAATTGCCACTTAACCCTCAATACAAAATTTGTACTTGGTCTGCTTCCCCATACCAAACCTTTTGGCCGAAAATAGCTGATCTATATGCGCTTGTAGATCGGCTATTTTCGGCTAATGTTTCCCTCAGAATAGAGATTCTAGGGTTCAAGTGTTTGATATAAAAGAATGTTCCTATCACACAAATATTTGACACCCCCCTGTAGTAACTCTGAGAACCCACTATAGCTGTGGAGGAACTCGTAAAAGATTTTTAGATTTTAGGTATGGTATTACGGTAGGTAAGGTTTAAAAATAAATGCAAATGAGTTGGGCTCACCCCCTAGTGGTCTGTTTGCAGTGACTCCAATATGAAATATAGATATATATTTATACACGATTACACATACATTACATTCATGACGTATTTATTTATTTTTATTATGCACTCACATTGTATCATGAAGATTAGTCATGTGTCTGTATATACAGAGAGAGAGAGAGAGAGAGAGAGAGAGAGAATATTGAAAGATGATATAAAAATTACTTTTGTTTATTGAACGCTTTAATTCTCATGCGAGACGTGTCCATGAGTCTGTACTCTGTTAATTTAACTTAACTTGAATTCTCTGCTCCTGTCCAGATCTCTCTCTCTCTCTCTCTCTCTCTCTCTCTCTCTCTCTCTCTCTCTCTCTCCCTTCCCTCCTCCCACTCCTGAGTAGAGTATTGTGCTAGTTACAGTAGTATAATTCAATAGATGGGCAGTATGAACAATGTGCTGTTTGTTTTAAGTGAGTGAGACCAAAGATCACAAAGTAGGCAACACACACGCACGCACGCACGCACGCACGCACGCACGCACGCACGCACGCACGCACGCACGCACACACACACACACACACACACACACACACACACACACACACACACACACACACACACACACACACACACACACACACACACACACACACACACACACACACACACACACACACACACACACACACACACACACACACACACACACACACACATTAGCCAGAGGCCTTGGTCAATAACAATTAGTGTTAGTGTTATGCAATGAGTGTCTGCACAGGAATGTGGCGGACCCAACAAGGCCACATGTGATGCTTACAATAAGTGTATGTGTACTGCACTTATGTACTGTGTACTGTGTGTACGCATCTGATGCTAACGTATGCAAATAGTACATCAGTTCAGTTGAATTGCTGCATAGAAAGACATGCAAATCGTAGGCACGCAGGCACGCACGCACGCACGCATGCGCACACGCAAATTTAGTGAAATTCTTGTTTGTGTAGGGCATAATGTAACACGCAATGCGACAGTTGGAAGAGAAGGCTACTCCGACTTTTTGTAAAAATAGCAACACAAGAAACTCTTTTTCAGGTAGAAGTCCTGTATTTTAAATGGAGCTCACAGCGTGTTGCATAGCAGCACATTGTGAGCTTGCATATCAGACATTTTTGGACGGACGTATAAAATAGGACTTATGTGTGGTTAATGTATGTTTCGTAATCATAATCTAAATCTGCAAAGTAACTAATGCTGTCAAATAATACAGTAGAAGTATAAGTATCTAAAAAGTACTGTGTACCAGTGTTGATTTGTGGGATACAGGCTTTAGTTCCGACACTATTATTGGTCCGACAGTCATTAGACCGACAACCTGTCACGTACCTCAAACCCTAACCATAACCGCAAGTACGGAAGCAGCACATGTTCGACGCTAGTCCGACCGTTGTTCCCGCATGTCGGACTAATGCTCCATCGGAATTACCATCGGATCCCGATTTTTTATTTAGTTGTAATTTACAGTCATAGTCTTTTGACTAGAATTCCATTTAGTTTTAGTCATATTTTAGGCGACTAAATATACCGACTATAAATCTACAGTTGATTTTGTCGACAAAAAAATATTTTGGCAGGCCTTGATGACGTCATAATGGCAGATTTTACACTTGGTTGCATGCTGAAAATAGCTGATCTACAAGTTCACAACATGTCACAGCGCGACACGTTGTGAGCAGCTAGATTATGCTCCCTGCTATTATTCCACTATCCCTCTCTAACATTTTAATCTATTTTTGAGTGGGCTAGGCCCTCCTATGCCCAGCTTTTTTAAAGAAAAGTACATATTGAAGATAAAAAGTGAGGGCAGAAAATTGAAGACGACAATTGTGATTGGCCGGAATGTGATGATGTATGATGATAAGAGCGCCCTCACATGAGGATGAATGAACAGAAACATGCAGCCGCTCAAGCCTTCATCAGGAGATTGACAACAGAGCGTGCATCGAGAGTGCACAGGTCATTATAGGTCTGTCCCGTGCCCACCAATACAATAGGCTGGCCTGTGCTGTAGGTCATGGAAATGGCAGCACCAACCTTGTCATCAATGGTGTCAAACTTGGTGAGAACAATTCCATCGATGAGGCGGGGCTCGTCGGACACGGAGTGGTCGGCCAGGGCCTGATTAAACTTCACCAGCTGATTGACAGCCTGGAAGCGAAGGTGAACATCATCTACCAACTTATCCACAAAGGTCAGCATCAGGATTTGTTGAAAACCCACCACAAAAACCAAATCAAATTCATTATCCAATTTGTATCTAAGACTCAAGGACCGGTGAGTGAATGAATTGTTTCCAGTGCGCTCCTGCAGGATCACAGAGCGGATCAACGCGTTGACGGGCCCAGTGAAGGATTCCTTCACCCCAGCTCCCTGAAAGGACCACAACACTACACCCCCCATGCTGAAGATGGTGAAGAAATCCAGCATCTTGCCACAGCGCAAAAACACGGCCTTTAGCAAACCACAAGTCTATTAGCAGCAATAAGCATGTCTACCTATTTTGTGCACTCTCTCATTAATATTTGAGTACTACAGACGAAAAACAGTCCACACTAATTATCCATAATGTATAAATGATGGAGAAGGGGTCAGGACAACAAGGCCTTTTTGTGGAGGTGTTTAAACTGTTTTTCATCTGTAGTACTCATTAAAGACCGATCAGCACTCCGGCATGACATCACACACAGCACAACACCTTTATATGGGGATCTCTGTATCTATCTGCCTGTGTCCCTTTTATGCCCATGTATGGAGATCACTAATGTCATCATCAATATGATGTCATAGTCCTGACATCGATCGGACGGGACACACTCAAATGCAGGCTAGCACGCTTACGTATATGGATACCCATTGCTGTGTGGCGGTTCTGGACTACCGCCGATCCGACCAACTTCACACTAAGCACTCAACACAAGTCCAGGGTTCAACTTTTTTTTAAACTGCTGCCTTACATACTTTGTATGACATATACATAGACACAATAGACATTAGACAATCTACAAGCTCACAACGTGTCGCAATGAGACGCTTTTGTTAGCTGCTATTTTTGCTATTTTTGAGGGGTGCCTATGGGGCAGCAGTGGCTCAGGGGTAGAGTGGCCGGATGGCAACCGCAAGGTCACCAGCTCGAACCCGGGCTCCCACAGAGTTAGGGCCCTATTATGCGTGTCTTAAGTACCAGGTCTTATTACTTAACTTAAGACCTGGAGGCGTGATCAATGCCATTTAGCTATTCTGAGTGGCCAAACAGCATTGACCACGCCTCCAGGTCTTAAATTAAGTCATAAGACCTGGTACTTAAGACACGCAAAATAGGGCCCTATTAGTGTCAAAATGTCCTTGAGCAAGACACTGAACCCCTAATTGCTCCTGATGTGCTGGTTGGTGCCTTGCATGGTTTCCGCCGCCATCGGTGTATCAAGCCTTGGATAAAGGCGCTATATAAATGCACCATTTACCATTTTATGCACAGCTCTGTGTGTTTATGTGTATGAGCACGGAATGTGATGATTTGATTGGCTGAGCACGGAATGTGATGTATGATGATGATGATCACTTCACACGAGTGTGCTTTTTTATTTGTTGTCGAAATTGTCAATGTATAAAAGTCTCAACTTTAGTCATATTAGCTTAGTTTATATTTAGTTTCGTCAGTGAAAATAGGTTACAGTCGGCGACCATTTTTCGTCATAGTTTTAATCGACAAAAGCAACACTGGCATGTACTTTAGTTTCTTTCCACCTGACAGTGTGGCTATCATCTTCCTCATCTTCTCATATTACTGTATTGTGTAACAGCCCCAGGGGGGGTGGGGGCAGCTTTGACCTCCTTTTAGTGCAATGTTTCTCATTTTGTCAAGGACCCCAAAATGAATAATTCGGCCGCGGACTGCATTTTGAAAATGATTTGGAGCGAGGGAGAGCCCCCCCCCCCCCCCCCCCCATATTAGATTTGTGCTGTTAGAGTGTTTTAAAAAATGTATTCCACATTGTTTGAAACATTCTTTTGGAAATTGCAGATGGCTATTTTCAAATACACAATTTAGTTGTGGTTAAACAGAAACTCATTTAGCTGGGGACCACTTCCACTTCCCCTCAAGGACCCCTGACACGTCTTCTAGCTTACCAAAATAAATGACAACAACACTGTTTTTCAGTAAATATACTTTTACTGCTCCTAGTATTGGTGATCTCTGTCTGTAGGCCTACAGGCCTGGATTGGACAGTCTGGCAATTCTGGTATATGCCAGAAGGGCTGGCCAATCATGCATGGGGCCGGGGCTGAGCCAAGACAATAAGAAAAAGTATTAAAAAAAGACATAGTAGCGTGGCTGTCTTTGGCCCGTTGAAGACCAAATGCCAGGGCCGATTTCCTGTGCCAGTCCGTGCCTGTGTCTGTAAGTCATGGCATGAGCCCTGCTTGATAGGAGCACAATGGAAACAATCTCTTAAAGCTTTTTGTGTAATCCTTTAAGCCTTATTGTTTAACTGTAGCCTACCTCTGTAGCCTAGATAGTCGATACTGTTTGCAAACTGATAACTCAATCAAAGAGTAGAGCAAAGTACACAAGTTGAAGACAGTTTGCCAGACAACAGTGGCAAGAGTCTGCATGCGTTACGTCAGGATGGTTATAGTGACAGCTGCAACAATTATACAGAAGAGCTAAACTTAGCCAATTAGCTTTAAAAAGTAACACATTATTGGATAAACGTCAGAATAGCACTATGTTGTTACGGAGGTATAGGTCTGTATACTTTTAGCATTAGGGTATAATTATTGGTACAATCCAACAACGTAACATATAGGCCTAAGTCATATTTCAACTTTGCAAGCACAACAAGCATATATGCTACACAAAAAACAAAAACAAAAACTTTAGAAAACCTTTAACCCACCTAATTGTTGTCTTTTTCAATCGGCCAGCGGTCGTCACGTGACTCACGTCCCTTAATAAAATAATCGCCACAAGTTATTTGTGCAACATTAGTTTGTTGAACAGTGGAGCATCTCCTCCAGAATCCAGATCGTCTGTAGTTATAGTTCCATCCTCGTGCCTGCATCTTGTTATTGACTTCAGAGAATCAGAGGGAACTTGCATCACGGTCCCGACTCCCACACGGCCACACCATGCATGATGACATCACATGTCACACAACTCAACTGAACTCCTGCAACACTAAACTGAACGGTCAGTTCAGCTACAGTGACTGGCACTGCACTGTTGCAGTCAAAAGTGTAGCCTACTGCGGCGCGGATGATGACGCCCGACTGGTGGCGCCCTGCCCGACTCCAGACCTTATATCTAAGCTCCAGACGGAGCGCTTCCCAAATACGCGCGTGGGTGATGCGCGCAAAGCGACGAAGACGTGTGTCATTATTATTGTCTCATTGTCGCGGAGACGAGCCCCGCCTCTTCCCATTCTCACCCACATCCATCCACCCTCCCTCCCTCTGTCTCCCCCTCCCCCCTGAGCCCCTCTCTCTGCCCCCCCCCTCTCTCTGTCTCCCCACTCCCCCGTCTCTCTCTCTCTCTCTCTCTCTCTCTCTCTGTGTCCCGAGTCCGACCCAATGTTTGGGAAAACAGTAGTCTACAGACTACACAGTATAGTCTCCACTCTCGCTGTGCTAAGCCCATCATCTCATCAACAGATTTACGCACACAGCTCTGAGATGTTCAACAGTTAAAAATGCTTAGAGTAAAGGCACTCACTATCACTGCCATGTGGACAGAGCTCAGCCACGATGTTTATGTCATTGCAAAGATGATTTATATTCAAATACATTTAAACAAAGTTTTCAAATGTATTGAAAACAGCATATATCTACAAGCTTGTCATATTGGGAGCTTGTAAAGATCTGCTATTTAAAATGGCCGAATATAGGGCTGAAGTGGTTAATGTACGTATAGCCTATAGCTATTCACATAGTAACTAAATTGGCACCTGTCAGCAGGGAGTGTTGGGCCAGAGGAGGACGAAGGCTCTACATCCTCCCGGCAGGGGCTCCTCATACTGGCAGGTGAGTCAATAGGATACGACAGCAGTAATCTGAGTTCCCAGAAGTTTTCGCCAGCTCCCGCATTACAGCATGTGACAACAGAAAATGTGAGGGGTGAGGAATCAATTGGCGTAAATTGGGGAGGGAAAGGGGGTAAAAATAATTGACAACTCTAAATAATAATAATA